>NC_057944.1:4104648-4457815 GCF_018555375.3 Anguilla rostrata
TGAAACAGCACCCTCTGCGCTGAAATCTGCAGTGAACTTCATTTACAGATTATTATTACAGATTAAAATATTAAACAGATTTAATTTCTATTTGGTATAGTTAATGTTTTGGATTGTGTGTGATGATTTAAATGTCTATTAAGAGATGACCTAACCATCGAGGATCTGGCTGGAAAGTTTTGAATTTTGTTTTTTATCTTCACCTGAAACTTTGTTTGGAAAGTAAATTTAGCTGATTCCTGAACTCACCAATCTGTCTGCCAAGAGAATAAAGTAAAATAAAAAACATTTTTGCTTTTATTCCTGTTAAAGAAAGGGACCGATGTTGAACAGACTCAGGCCTCTGTTGAGATTTATCCTACTGGCATAAAAACATCAAAGTTTCAAGCTCTCAAATATTCAACATTTTTGATATTTTGTAGTGAAGTTCATTAAACACACACTATGTGTGTGTCACACGCCAAGCGTGACACCCCGGGGAGGGAGATGTGGCAGTGCCGGGCAACACCACTGTCTGTCACGTGGAAAGAGAGAGAGAGCGCACCCACACAAACATGAAATAAAATAAATGGACACCTTCACCCTTCCCCCTCACGGGCTTTGAGCAAAAACAATAAACTTAAAACAAGCTAAAATAACAAAGACAAAAGAAAGTAAAACAGAGCAGCAACTTTTAATTTCCCTGCTCTGTAGCTGACCTGCCTTCCCAACCAGGTCCAGCTCCTCCAGCATCCCAGCTGAGGATTGCTTTAATTGACTTTAGTGCTCAAACCCCCCCGAAACGAAAATCATAACTGCACTCTCGGTGTTGGCTCCCGGTCTCGGCCCCGAACTGTGGAGAGCAGCACACCTTTAAGCACCTGGGCTGATTAGCTAACGCAGCCCAGGTGCGTGTGCTCTCTCCACCAGCTGGCGCAGCCGAGACCAATCTGCCTCTCCAGAGGACCGAATGCCACAACGTGAAATTAAGACATTTGATGCAATCTGTCCTTTTATAAAGGTCACTTGGAAAAAAGAAAACAACTCAACATATTCATTAAGCAACTGAGCATCTCCTTGAAGCTGCCCAGTCGTAAATTCCCTTAATCTCTACATTCGTATTCGATTTCCATCTCTACCCAGTTAATTGAAACTCTCTTCTGCCAATGGCATAATGAACACCTGCAAGATCCCATTCAGACTGGCCTCCATCGCTTCTGGCTCTGGGAGTGAGCTTGATGATTCAAAGCATTTAACAGCTAGTCTGATGAGAATGCTGGTAATGACCAAACCATGATTTAGTTGACAAAATAAACCTCCGTCTATTTTATTGTTTTATGGATCGTTTCTAATCTTCCGGAACAAATCTGGAAACCATTTATAATTTTTCAATGTTATTATATGTCACTGTTTCTTTTTTGTGCAATTTTGCGTGACTGCCAGGCTTGATGTGTTGTACGACAAATTAAATGTGTAAAATTGCATTCTTGAGCTCATTTATAAAAGTCGAAGATAATGCAAAAGCAGATAGGTTTGAACAGAAACTCAATATAAAATAATATGCAGCCAAACACAAGAACGGATGTGCCCTTACACAGGTGGACTTTTCTCTTCTTGTGATTTGAGTTTGATGAAGAGTTTTATTTGCAATAGGCTTGTGGGTGGGGATGGTTGTGGCCTTCCTTGGGTCTATTAAAAAGCTAATGGAGGTGCCTTCAAAATAGAATATTGCTACAGAAATCCCTCATACGGCTTTTTGAAAATGTTTTTTTTTTTTACCTTTTAACGCTGCTTGTTTTACTACCCCAAGGGTCAGAGTAATTGTTCACGTTCCAAATCCTTTGAACTGCTACACAGTGTTACTACCTCCAGCAAAAATAGACATGAGAAATTAATATAAATAAACCAGCTCAGGAATCCTTCCTTACTTCAATAAAATATTTTTCTTTCTGCTTACATAGGGGTTTACCGACAAAAGAACAGATGTGATTGGTTTGATTATTTATTAAGACAAAAGCAAACAGAATTATTTGCCTTTAATCCGATTGCATTTCCTTGTCCTCACTGAGTAAGCAGTTATTTAGATAGCCAAAAGAACAACACTGGGAAGATACGATCAGTGGCATTTTAAACTGGGCTGTCTAATCAATGCTAGCCATACTGTATTTCACAAACTTTGCTCTTAAACATACATCAGAAGGCCCTACTGAGGGCAAACACAATTACTACAAGGGTAGAATTTAATTAAAGTTTTGATAACAGCTCTGATTAATTTTGGCGAAAAGGAAATTTACTCCAGGCTGGGGTAATTGCCCTAACAAATCAATATCAAATGGCCTATAAATTAATTGTGAACCTGCATTGTCTCAGCAAAATAAGTAGTAGAAAGGAAAGGTCATATTACGTTTCCTTTCCTTAAGAGGACAGGCCAGACGGCAGACATCTTGGGGCAAAGCGGCACCACAGTTAGGCTAATTATTGGTAACTGCTGGCTACACACAGCCCGATTCTGAGCTAATGTCAGCATGACCAGCAATTCAGTTACATGCTAAGCTATGTGTGCCATCTGGACTTAATGTGCTCATGGCTGTGTTCATGGCACTGTTACAAAATGAGTATTGTACCTTACCGGACCTGTGTTTTGTAGTTGGTACAATGACATTCGGTATGCACTTATTGTACGTCGCTTTGTATAAAAGCGTCTGCTAAATAAATGTAATGTATCTATTGGGGTGTCAACACAGACATCATTGCATTGTTGCGGCAAGTTGTATCTGACCCAGCTTCGGGCCACTTCCGCCATGTACTATGATGAGCTACTGCACAGGTGTGCCTTCTTAGCAGCAATACCAGCTATGGACAACGGGCAGCTGGATTCATTCTACTAGGATTAACTTGTTTCAGTTTATATTGATCTGTATTCATATCAACATTTGTTCTTATCCTTGTTCCTCGCAAGCATTACACTTTTTCTTCACCAACTGGCAAAATAGTTTTAGTACATGCTGAACTCACATCATAAAAAAAGTTTGTGTGTGTGTGTGTGTGCGTGCGATTAGTATACACACATATATACATGCATACATTTTCAGTGGTTGTATCACAATAATTCAGTTTGCCCCATTATCCTGGACATGTCTGAACAAATATGAATAAGTATGAAACATGTGTCACCATCCTGGGATTCACCCACTCAAAAGGATTTTTCATGGTTTTTAATTCATTAGCTGCTGACAAAAACCCCAGCCTGA
This sequence comes from Anguilla rostrata, assembly GCF_018555375.3. NCBI lineage: Eukaryota > Metazoa > Chordata > Actinopteri > Anguilliformes > Anguillidae > Anguilla > Anguilla rostrata. The sequence goes on from NC_057944.1 coordinate 4,107,879, forward strand.
ACATCAAATTCATCATCTTATTACCTCCAACCCATTTTTCAGGGCCGCCATTTTGTCCTATTCCATTTTTTGAGCCTTTCTCCTCAAGATATTCAGAAGGCCTTGAGGACTCAATTATCACAGACTGATAGACATTTATTTTCTACCTTAGTATTAATTTGTCACGGGGTGCCTCCACGAACAGGCACGCAATACAGGGAAATGTACAGTATGATGAACTGAGTAAAAGAATCTGCCCACGGTGAGTTATTACAGCTGAGATGTCATCTTGAGCCAAGCTTTAGTGCTCATTAGCAGCCCTTCTCTCAGCTTTTTCTCGAGATTGATAATACCAGCTGTGCTGTGCTTGTGGTGACAAGTGTTCAAAGGCTGAATGGCATCACATGAGATAAATGATTTGATTGCACAAGCGCAGTTCCCACCTCCCTCGCTGTAGAGGGATGCAGGTCTAAGATAATGCCCATATTAATGCTTTGGAATTTAATTTGAAAATTTCATTAAGGAAAAGGGAAACAATAAGTATCACAATGACATACTTCCATTTCCCTCATAGTCCTGATTTGGTTGATGATACAAATAAAAAGTAGTTGTGTATTTTTATTGAGACCAAAATACACCTATTGCACAAAATACACATTTTTAACCTGACTTATTCCTTAAATGTGTGAATATCAGAACAAACCTGCTATTCTGTTATCTAGAATAATGTTGTCAGCATTTGGAAGTGGATCTATCCATCAGTCTCCCTGTACTTCAAGTCATGGAATTTGTGCAAACTTGTAGTATCATCACGGAGTTAGCAGGCTATATTTAAGCAGTAAAAGAAATCAAAACTGAGAGTGTCCTCAGTTTAGATTAGCACATCCATGTTTCTGCAAAACACTAGATTAGCAATCCGAGACAAAGCTTCATACACCTCAGTTTTTACGTCGGAAATGTAAGCATTTTGCAGACTGTCCCATTAATAGTGACAGAGAGCTTTAATTAAATAAATTAATTGCACAGCTGTATTTACAATGACACAATTAAAAGCCCAACTCTCCAGCCATTAACCATACTACATTGCCACCACAGTAGAGCTACCTTCATGTTGTTAATATTTGATTTCCGCTGTCCAATCAGAAGACTGAAAACTATGACTGGTTTTGTGAATCACTAGTAAGCTCCACCCAGCCCCAGTCTCCCATCGCAAGTGTACCGTTGATGCGGCCACATTCTCTCACTATTAGTTTCTTGATCTGTCTCAGCACTGATAGTTTTCACTTGTCCTGTTGGAGCTACCACATGCTATCAGTGACTATGATTTCTACCAATAAATGTGTTTTATTGTGAAGACAAATTCTTTGTCAGCAATTGATAGCGTATATAAAAGCTGCACTCATTATTGGGTTTTCTAAATCTTCAGTCTCCAGACTGTTGCCCGAGGCCAAGTGATGGGAAAAACAAACCAGTCTGTAATTGTGGATCTTTTCCAAACCAACTGATTCCAAACACATTCAGATTGAGCCTTCGGCTGCACATCTGCTGGCGTATGAACGTCATGGCAACAAATGAATTAGTTGTTATGCTGAACATGCCTTTTATCTTGGGTAGGTTGTGTGAATCTATACAGGTGCTGAAATAGGAACAAAGATAATTTTTAAAAAAACAAATGACTCATCATGGTGTGACATATTTCTAAACATTATTTATTTTGACCAAAATAAATCTGCCATCATGATCATGGGATGTAAACTTCTGCTTTTTATTAATAGCCTGTCACTGCCATGCTTTAGCACACTGTCTAAACAATAAATGCACAGATCTTTTCAAAACACGTGTATTTATGCTATGATGATGTTTCCTACAGTTACCGAGATATCCAAAGTGACGCAACATTATCACAACACAAATGCAAACACATTGGAAACACATTTACAAATAAAAAAACACAAACACAAATATGTAAACAGAATGACAAAAAACAACCACAAATACAAAAGAGTGAAACAAGAAAATAAATAGCTGAATCAGAACAATAAAAACCACAACAACAAATAGCATTACAATCACAAATGCGAATCGAAAAAACACGTCATTACCGTGTTTTTCAATTTGCATTCCTTGTGATAATTCTGTGTTGCTTCAGATGTCTGGGCCACCATTTTGGCTAATTTTGAACTTTAGGTAACAAGCAATAACTTTGAAGGCTTGCTAAACTTTTTCCAAAGCAGGCTGCCATTAAACGTTTCACTTAACAAGGTCAACAGGGAAATAACACGCATGTATGCCAATGCAGGAAATCATCTCGTCTTGCTTTTTCCTGAGAACACACAACAGATTATATTATTTCCTGAGCCCATTTATTTGTTTATATTATGTATTTATTGTTTTATTTTATCAGGCTGAGAGGTAATAAAGCCATGTCTATTTGGAAAAGCAGCTCTACCAATGAAGATGCCATTTGGGAAGTGGTTTCCCTGGAGATTATCTGACTGAAATTTGAAAAACACAATGAACTGAAAAACACCTGTCAGTGCATATGAATACATTACTGAAATTATCCAAGACATTCCTAATTAACATGTTTGTTTACTTTTTTAAAGTTTTAATTGAATCAGCCAATGCTTATCTTGTTGTTCAAGCATATACTTAGGCGGCTTTGGGTTAGCTATTGTAAATGAAAGAATCTGGATAATAATATGCTTAACATAATTTTCTCTGCTGACCCAAAAAAGTACTTGAATTTAGCCTCTCACCTCAGTACCTGCAGGAGTTCATCCAGAACACTGCCACTTGCCTGGCCTACAACCTGCCAAAACACTCTCACGTCATCCTCCTCCTCCTCACTACCCTCCACTGGCTACCCGTATCATATTTAGAACCTTGCCATTAGGAATCTTGTCCTGGCAGGTGTCACCTTTGACTGGCTTTGTGAGCATGTAGGCTGGGTATACTCTGGAGTGTACTGTGATAAATATCATCTGGAAACTGTGCCATAGGAAAACATTTGATGTGCTTTGATGTGAAGAACCATACGCACCAGCTAGACGCTACACGTCGGTGACCCGGGGACATCGGGCGTGACCCCTGAGCTGGCTCTTCCTGGCCTGCTGGCTGCTCTGGCTCCTCGGTGGTGGATTGAGTCTCCCATGGCAGTGAGAACAGCAGAGCTGTCGGCCATCTTCTGACGCACACTGAAGACCTCTGCAGTTCTACGCTGTTCTTCATTTAATGTAGTTTCATTGTAGTTTAGTGCTATAAAAAAAGGTAGTTGACAAGTTGTCAATTGATTCTGCATTTCTCACTTTTTTATTGTCTCATTGAGACAATAATTTCCTCCTCTTGGGAACATGATTTAAAGCAGTGATTCATAGTTTTGACACTGTTTCACTTATCCAGGTAATATGTCATTAACTCCCACCCACCGGACTTGACTCCATTTTATGCACTCTTAAGGTGGTTCATACTTTTGTCATAAACTGTGGGGCAGTTAATAAGTTCCATGGAGCATAAAATATATAGTGTAGTTTTTGGACCAAGCAGATGCAAACATGGAGTAACAATCAAATCCATGAGAAAGTAGGTCATCCAATCCATTGGTAGTTCAGTGCTCAGGTAGTTCAGGAGTTCAGCATTGCAATGTGTCAAACTCACACACATAACAGTATGAGAAACTGTAATCATGTATGTAAAAAAAAAATTATAAAAATGTTTATTTTGAAACTCTGAAATGTAAGTTTATAACACTGCTGCATCATGACTTTTGACACTTATTCTTGTACTATGAGTCCATGCTCTGTTGCCTGCTGAGATCCTACTGGGCTTACTATACAATGGAACCCATGAAGCTTTCACAGAGCGGTGGAAATGGAAATAACTGGATAGTGTTAAACAAACAGCACCTATTTTTGGTCCCCAGTATTCAGCGCCTCAGCAATTTTTGCGACTGTCTATTTATAATTGTGACGTATTTTATCTGTGTTAGAGAATCAGAATTTATGGAGGAAAGAAACCACCAGAGGAAAAAGTACCACCAGAGGCTGTTTTTGTAATATTTTGTCTGACAGGATTTGCGCAATAGAGGAAAGTAATAAAAAACATGTTTATGGACTTGATCCTATTGGAAGTAAATATGAAGAGGATAAATTGCTGTTTTAAGGCCTACATGATTCTGAGATTAAATAAATACAAGCTTCTGTGATCCATTCTGAATAGAGATGGGGATGGGGTATCCCAATCAAACCCAATCAAAGGTGCTAAAGCTGTCAATGCCAAAAAGGCTGGTTGTTCAATTTTCTTCTACTGTTGTTATTCTGAATCCAAAATAGCTGCTGAGCATTTTATGGGAATTTCTAGGGACAACCATAGCCCTCAATGTAATATCCGTGTCTAGAAAAGACAAACATCTAGTTGTTTTCTGTGTATCTTTGCTCAGAGAGAAACTAGCAATCCTCAGCTGGCAGTACCTTCTGCCATTTACATGTGTCATTCATCGATTACTCTGAGTGCAGCTAGTTTGATTGACAGACCAGGCAGGAGCCATATCTCCATGCTAGCCCCTCCACAACTTTCTCTTTAATCTGCATTGTTTAGCCAAGCAATATGGCTGTGATGTCGTTCATGTGCTGTATGCTTTGCAGTTGACTTGTCAAAATGTCTCACATTGTCTACTGGAAGAAAATGTTAAAATTTTTTATGTTTATTTTTGCAGGAAGGTAAGTGTATGCATGCATAGCGCATGTGTTGGTTCTATGGGTTATCATTTATTTTTGTTTTACTTTTTTGCTTTAGATAGCTGAAATCTGCTGACAAATTTAATTTTCACCAAAGGTCAATGCCCATGACATTATACTGTAGGAATCCCATGGATAGCACAGCTAGAAGGTTCAGGGTTAGAATCCCAGCCAGCACCTGTGTGAAGTTTGCATGTTCTACCCATGTCAGTGTGGGTTTCTGCTGGGCAATTCAGTTTCCTCCCACAGTCCAAAAACACAGGGTAGGCTAATTGGAGACTCTAAATTGCCCGTAGGTATGAGCGTGACTGAATTGTGTGTGTGCCCAGCGATAGATTGGCAACCTGTCTGGGGGGTATTCATACCTCTTGTCCAATGCATGCTGGGATAGGCTCCAGATTCCCTGCCCAGGAATAAGCGGGTTAGACAATGGATGAATGGATAGTAGATTGACTGGAAACTGATTGGCAAAGGTGCTGGTGTTATTCAACCACGCATCATTCCTGAGTCAATTTCATCAGGCAACTGTGAAGGATGAAATGATTAATTGCACGTTACGTGTATGTAGCTTTTGAACGTGTGATGATGCTGTAATAGCATGGTCGGTATTGACCTGTTTAAGATGTTTTTTGAGAGGTTCCATTTCTCATTTTCTTGTGATGGCACAATTAACTGGAAGAGAGATAAACCGTATTTAATAGTTTGACCCTCAGTTTCAGGTTGGAGCAGACGTCAGTTTATATCAAGATGGAAAACCACGTATTTACATAATCAATGTTTTGACTTGATCTGTTTAAAACTGTTCTGTTTTCAGGTAATGAGATGTGTGCTTTAAGCTGACAAGCTGAGAAGGGGAGGGGGGGGTTGGGGCGGTTGGCCAGGAGCGGAATCGGAAATGTGTAGCTTGGCATTCTAAAGCCAGGGCACCTGACACTGCGCAGGTCCTGGGTCATGCATAACTGCCACACTACCAATCCACCGGAACAGAGGACATTTCTAAGAGCAATATTCAGGTCAGCACACTTCCTCATCTGCCCAGCTGGTGCTGCATGTCAAGTAATTACTGCAGTGTCACCATTCTATAAAAAAGACAAACTAGTTTGCTGGACTCATTCAAGCCTGATGGGAAAGGGTTACTGCCACACCCCTCACAACAGGCAATGCGTTTAAATCCATGAAGGTTGGAGAATGGGAGAAGAGCGGGGTCAGGTTGAGTAAAACGGTAGAGAGGGCAAACAGTGTGTGATCACCTATGAGGATTGATACTACTCCACTGGATTGAGAAACCAAATAAGATAAGTAACATCATAGAGACAAAGCAAGCTAAATCAAACATCACACTTCAGCGAGCTTGGTTTCTTCTCGGGGGAGGATCGGAGAAGGATCAGTGAGACGTGGGCGGATGTGGTTTTGTTGATGTTTCTCAGATGTGTACAAAGCCTGTGTTGAGTCTACCTAAGGAGTTTTGTAGTAGAAGGTGAATTGGTTATTTAATTCTTTTTTTTTTTTGTTCTTACACAATTTGAATTAGCAAGAATTGTGCCAGCCTCTTATACCTGGGTGCATTATTGCAGGAATCCTAACTGATACTGAAAACATGGGAGCTTTTTTGGTCTTTTAGTCATCAGAATGCATGTACCAGTCGATTTGGCTAAGGCCCACTTATAACTCATGATCAATCTAGACTTACAGAACCTGGGATCTTGCAGACATTTGCACAGTTGCACAAAACCAACATGGAGGCTGAGAATCAGACACAACATGTCAAGCTTGTTGTGTGTGCATTAAACATTTATACTGTTGCCATTATTATTCTGGCTTGTCCTCCAATTCTACTGTCCACCTGGCTCAATAGACAGTGCAAGTCCTCTTTCTATTCGCCGTCATGTGTCTGTTGAGTTCCTCAACTTCAACTTCCCTGTCACCTCAGCTCTTATTGGCTGCTGAGGGTTTCTATAGGAGATTCCATTGCTGTTGCAAAACTTGTAGTCGTAAATATAAACTTCAGAGTGACCCTGAGCCAATTTGGGAGGGTTCAGATTCTGTCTCTAAACACCTCACACTGCAGGATAATCTGGGCAGATAAACGGTTTAGACCGGCCTCAAATTTGGAATGCCCCCACGGCTGCTGGGAGGGGCGAGTCAGGCACAAAAACGACCCCATTATCCTGTAGTGTGCCTCAGTGGAGTGGTTGGGAAATGGGCTTATTTTGGTAGCAGGTGTTTAATAGCAGAGACATAAACTAGATCACTTCCGTGTGTGTTTTTGGTGCCAATCAGTGTATTGCACACTCACCATTATAAAGTGACGGTCTGACTGCTCCCTTAGGACCCCCATTGCCTTTTGCTTTTTATCGATAACGGGGTCAGACTGCTTCATCTGGTGTACAGAGTGGACTTTGGCTCGCTGCCACAAACCCCCTGTTTCCCTCCCTCTCTGCAGGAGGTGGCATGAGGTCACCTGCTGAGGACAGCCCGACGGGTCTGGCTGGAGACTCTCAGTCCTGCTGCTGGCTCTGCTGCTCTACAGTACAATAATAATAAAAATTTACACATACATTGAATTGTGTAATTTTAACCATTCCAGTAACCACTTTCCCAAGCTTTAGCTAGTGAACCAAACCTACTGTGATTGATGGTCTGACAATGTACACAACATACACATACATAGCTACATAGTACACCTCCTGTGATACTTTTGGATGGAGCATACTAATAAAGACAGATTTAGCCTAGTGAATACACCTATGCCCTTTACATGGGGTTCTAGGTAGCATACCTTGAAAAAGTTGTGGGACAAATGGTTATGACTGTAGGCAGAACCCTTTAAATGTTCTACCTAGAATCATAAACATTTGTCCCACAAGGATAAAAAAAAAAAATCATTTTTAACAGTGTAAGGCATTCAGTAGTTTGAGGCAAGAGTCCAAACCAGCTTATACAGACTTTGGCCCACTGCATGCTAGGATAGGCTCCAGACCTATGTCACTTACTACTGAGTAAAACAGAGCAGTGATACATTGTGAGTTTCACTTTAACTTTTGAAAGGGTCTGAAAAGTTCTCACAATTGGTGGTTCATTGTTGTCTGTGCTGTGTGTTTTTATTTATTTTTGATTTTATTCAACGCAGTGCTTTGTGGTACATGGTTTTGCCAAAAACATTTGGTGGAAGTGCTCAGCCTTTATGCACATAATTATCCACCTTTTGCAGTACAATACTGTCACGGTTGATGAAGCGATAGAGCGATAGAAAGGGACAGAGGAAATACCAAATTAGAGCTAAATAATCCCTCCCTTCACTCACTGAAACATCAGTGGACTCAAAACTAAAAGAAAATGAAACACCGCCACAGCGTAGCTACCCAGAAAGTAAAACCCCACTAGAAAAACAGAGTGGAGTAACTTACAAAAGAAAAATGACACTCGCAGCCTGGCGGGTAGAAAACAAAAGGAAAACTAAAGAGACGAGGGCAAAATGTCCTCCATAGCGCTAAGAGATAATCAGCTCAGAGAAGACACTAAACGGCGATCAAATCTTGCAGATAGGATCAATGCAGTAACTTCTGCAGATTCTTACACCCCTACACACCAAGAGCATGACGAACAATGAGTCTGAACTAAACCCCAGAAATCAGGGGCTAGATATAGGGCTCCCACACCTGACCCTCATCAGGGACAATTAACTCAGAGCCAATGCCTGTGAGGTGCCATCACCGCACCATAGCACTCACACACCTGCCCCTCATCAGGGACAATTAACCCACAGAAATCATAGTGAGAGGTGCCACCACCTCACAAATACTTGCACTTATGAATCTGTTTAATTTTAAATGATGCCCAACCACCATTCAGGACTGAATGTTCCCCTGGTGACGTATGATTCTCATCTGTGTTTATCTCAGATCTTAATTTCTGTATGTTCATTTATTTTTTGTCAGTTTGTCATATTTTCTGTGTCTTTTATTGTTGAATTTGTGCTGAATAAATTCCATACATGTGTGTGCAATGTTCCAGACAGATAGTGATAAAACTCATCTGCTCCAACATGTTTTTAAACCAAGCGGGGGGCTTAAAACCAATTAAACTGAGCAGGGGGTGGTTGGTTTTGGATCATTGAAAAGAGAGTTTATTTAAGGTAATATTGTCGTTTGATTGCAGCAGTTCTACCCATTGGGGAAAGCGGTAAGTACATCCATCGCTGTAAATGATCTTCTATTGTTCTGGGAAGTGGACTGAAATTCAGATGGACAAGCTCTGACAGCATGGAGGAAATGTTTATACCAAGATATTTGATGTTTCCAGGAGGTAGGGAAATGGGTAGTGTCTGCCCTGCCAAATTACAGCTATGTATGTTCATTGGTAAAATAATTGATTTTGACCAGTTAATAGAATAATTAGAGATTTTTTGGAGTTTATCAGTTTTATGGTTTTCCTGTTCAGAGTTTAATGGGTTTGTTCTCCAAATATAGTAATACGTCATCTGCATATAAACAACTTTTATGCTCTGTGTTGGTGATTTTTATTCCTTTGATTTGATTATTTTGTCGTATTGCTGCAGCCAGAGGTTCAATAAATATGGCAAACAGTGATGGAGAGAGCTGACATCCTCGCCTGGTACCTCTCAATTGTGAAGCTTGGTGATGTTAGTCAGTTAGCTGTGACTGTGGCCATTGGTGAATTGTATAGTACCTTAATCCAGTTAATGTTTTTTAAGTAACCAATTTTTTACAATACCGATGTCCAATCTACCTTATTAAAGGAGTACCATGGTGGTTGAACGTGACACTTCCCAGTTGTCTTCAGGCAACAACAAAACAAATGTGCATAATTTTTTTATTCTTCAGTCATTTCAATGTACTTTAAAACGTATTTTTCTAAGCCTAAATTTCCCACGATAAAAATTCACCCGAACCGTCTGGGCGTGGTAATGAGAACTGTCAGTTAGCTATGATTGACAGACCGTGCCCCGTTACCATAGCTACCTCCATGATATGCGCTCTCTTTGGGAGACTGAATTTTCACAAGCTAGCTAGCTTAGTAGGGCTAGTATATCAAGTATCGGTAGATAGCTAAGGTAAGGACGTTGACTTATATCTAATGATAATTTTTGATATCCAGCTAGCCAAGTTAAGATAAAAGCACAACTATAACGTCCTCATAAAAGTAAACTAGCAAGCTAACGTTATCGATAACATTGCCTTATGAAAGCAAACCTCCTAGCTAGCTAACGTTAGCTAGCTAGCTAAATGAATATAACCAGAAATAATCTAAAGGCACTCTAATTTAAGTGAACCTAACGTTAGTGAAATATTTGCATTGTCTGAACAGCAGGACGGTGTGTCCTGTCAGATTTCTTTACGGGGCGTGGAAATGGGAGTGGTTACTGTATTAATGACGTAGAAAAATGACAACTTTCTCAACCGGTTGAAAATAGGACGATGAATTTAAAACGCATATTTCTCCAAGAATACAGAACGGACATATTTAATACTTTGCTCATTGTGTTTCTTCAATGCCTCTTGTGCAAATAGCACATAAAACCGAGAAAGTGTGAAAATCACCATGGTACTCCTTTAAATACTTCTTCTGCCATATGAAGCTATGACTATCTCTGCTTTGCTATTGGTTGCATAATTTATTAGGTTAAATAATCTGCATGTGTTGCCATGATTTTTTTTTCTTTAATGAAACCATTTGGTTGGGGTGAATTATGAGTGGTGTGACAGTTTCAATACTGGTGACTAGTTTTACTGTCTGTGTTGATTGAAGATATTGGATGATAGCTATAAGGGTTGGATTATTTATTTTATTTTATATGTAGTTGGACTGAAACATTGGCAGTATTCATGTGTAGCGGAATTTTGGAATTGTGTTTGTATGAATCTTCCTGATAAGGAGGAATGCCATAGTTAGCAATTGGTTAAGTGCTTTATGGAATTATTTTGATGTTAAGGGTCTATCTAATGAGTCATCAGGATGTTTGGTCCGTTTTGGAAAATCCAAACTGTTGAGAAATTAATATCTATTGGCTGTGGTTTGTTGTCTGAATAATACAGAAAAACTAGGGTGGCAGTGCAGTAGAATGGGTAAGGGACTGGGCTTGTAACCTAAAGGTTGCAGGTTTGATTCCTGGCTAGGACACTGCTGTATCCCAAGGTACTTAGCCTGCATTGCTTCAGTATATGTCCTGGTGTATACATGGATGCAATGTATATGCTATATGAAAATGTTGTGTAAGTCGCTTTGATAAGAGCATCTGCTAAATGCCTGTAATGTAACCTTCCTGCCGCAACATTTCTATTTGGTTCAAGTCAGTACTTTGATTAGGCCACACCAAATCTTTTTGTTTCTTTTCAGGTATTCTGGATTTTCTTTTGTGTTTTGGATCATTGTCTGGCTGCCCATGTCATCCAAAAAGTTCCACTTTTGACTCCTCTGTCCATAGAACACTATCCAAAAACCTTTTTTTTTTTTTTTGCCAATACTGCACTGACATTGATATTTATCTTGGTTAGCGGTGGTTTCTACCTGGAGGGCAACTACTTTTTTGCCATGGGTTAATAATATTGGAAAAGGAGGTATAGGCAGCCATATTGAGGGGGAAATAGGTAATGCACCATTGAGAGATTTATAAAGCATATGACATAGAGACAGTACTTCCTGTAAACATATTGTTTGATTTATCCAGCTAAAAACAACACTCCTTCTAAATAACATATTTAACATTGGACTAAAAATAAATTTTAAAAGTCATTTTAAGGAAGTATAATGCAGTTTTTAATGTTTTTAAGCTTAATACCCTAACAAAAGCATAATCCTATTACTTTGTTTTCTTAATTTGGAACTTTATTCATTGCAAACTTTGAGATACTTTGTTGCACAGGCCTAAAGACAGTATGTGGCTGTATCCCAGTTCCCCCATGGTCAAAAATGTGCGAAACCCAGAGGTGGCTTGAAGTGAAGTTATGGCTGATGGAGAAACATTTTTGTCACTGGTGGAAAAAATACTGGTGACTGTGCGTCAACTTGGAAATCAGACACCAGAAGAACACTCACCAATGTCAAAATATAATTAATAAAACTGAAATGTTATGGGAGCCTAATGAATATTTTGATTGACAGATATGGGACGTAAATGAAATAGTTTTTACAGCACAATTAGTCATGTTGATTGACTGCCAAGCAGCAAAAATAGAAAGGCTTTAGATGTAATACTGGCAGGTACATGGCACACACAGAATTAGATTGCAGAAAGAACATTCTATCAAATAGGCTACTGCCCTGATGTAATATCATTATGCAGGGCTGCACCTCTGACTTCAGAGTGAAATTAGTTATTTTTGCTGTATACTTTAGGCATTTTTGTTTGAAATCAAAACATGAATGTGAGATAAAAGGTTCATGAGCTCTTCCTTCCTTTCCCCAGCCTTTTGGATGTCCATCACTCTGGTAAACATTTATTTTGGTCGCATAGCTCCATAAAACTCCATTACCACACTTTTGGAGGGCACTCTATTTTTAGTTGAAGGGAACTGAACGGCAACTGAAATAAAATTGTTGAAGGGGACTTCACAAGGTACAGTGGTCTAAAGGAGAAAATTGATTAGGCTACACAAATTGTGTTTAATCACGCACCATTATGACAATCATGGTAAATATTGAGTCACTGCTGGTAATTCAGTGTCATGTTTATTGCTGATTTATTATGGTGTCCATTGACAATTACTGAGCATAAAATAATTTATTCAGTTTATCTGGTGAACTGTGTGTGAACTGTTGCTGGCAAGCCCATATATGTTGTAACAGAAATACCCATCACAAATGTTGCCATGTAAGGACATAACTAAATGTTTCCGGTTGCTGCAGTGATGTGCACGCATTGCTGGCATTGACACTGCCACTGGCAAAATGGACACTCACTGTTCCAAAACCTGTGTAACTACTCTCATACATGCTTATAACTACTACACTGCTAACTACTGCTAACTATACTATACTACTAAATACTACACTTACTACTAACTTCATACATGCTAACTACTAATATACATGCATCATACTACTAACTACAATACATGCTAACTACTGCTAACTTCAATACATGCTAACTACTACTAACTACTGCTAATTACAATACACACTAACTACTACTAACTACTGACAATTACAATACATGCGAACTACTACCTACTGCTAACTACAATACATCGTAACTATTACTACCTACTGCTAACTACAATACATGTTAACTATATACTAACTTGCAAAAATAGGTGAGGTCTTCCCTTAATAGGGGATGTTGTACTGATGGGACTAACAAATATGATTTTCAAGGTATTTCACATTTGGAGAAAACAAAATAAATAAAGAATAATGGTTAAAAAAAATATATATATATATATATATATATATATATATATATATATGTATTTTTAACACTAATTTCAGACCTGTGACAGAAAATAGAAGATTTGTCTCACATAAGAGACAAGAGTATTTAATATTCCATGAAAGGGGTACATATTTTAGCAGTGAATTTGCGAATGGTTATTGTGGTGCCTGAAAATATTTGTCATTAAATTTAGTTCAAGTTTTTAATATGGTGGAATTTCGGTTGATATCTGTTTCAGACACACGGAACCTGAGATCGACCAGAAATTATCCCTCACGTCTGTTTCATATTCCCTCTTTTAAAAACACTCAGGTTGCTATAAATTTACATTCCTGTAAAACAAACAAATCCAGTTCATCTCTTCATGACTTTACTGCCTTCCTGTAAATAATTCATCACCCAGACTTTGCTGCTTGTTTGTCAGTGGAAAGAAAACCAACAAATATAAATATTTGTTGAGATGTTTGTACAGACAGACTGAATAACTACCTGACACTAGCATGGCTTGGAGAACCTTGGGTAATGAAGTCTGATGTGTGTAGCTGGACCAGACGAAAATATCAAATCGCAGAATGTGTTATTTTCATCAATATGTTATATTTTAACCATTATATAATAATAATAATAATAATAAGTTGGTGTCGTGAAAATATTAAATTATCTAAACAAAAGGATGGTGCTTGCTCACAATTAATAAGTCCAACACAAGCTTTTTTATGAATCAATAAATCAAATATGTAAACACCAATAAACAGAATAAAACAGCCTCTGAGTGCAATGTGCATGTTTTGCGAAGTTAATGGAATTAATTAGTCCCCATTGGGTCCTAAATACTGAATATGCTCCTCAAGCATCCCCCAAGAGACCGTTATAGCTTTGCCGAGAGACGAACGATAGCAGTGTGTTAGCAGTCAAAAGAGAGTTACATGATGTATTACTTTATTTATTTTTAAAATAAAAGGAAAATTAGGTCCACATGCACTTAATTATTCAAAAACATCAATTAAAAAAGCAATGCAAATATTCATAGAGCCAACATTTCAAACATTCATCTTGGTGATGCAACAGATAAATTAATGGGACATGAACTGATCCTGAAGTCTAGTCTGTTTCTCTCACAGCTGAAGGCAGCGATCGTTGACCTCTAATATATTAACACAGCTCTTCCTTAGATAAGGAACTGGCACTTTACAGATTGCTCTCTCTGAATATTTTGCATATTGCTAATTAATTTATCAGACTTAACAGTGCCTTGCAGTTCTGGAATAAACTGTAGGCTATTGGGAAATCTTCCTTCAGGCAGAAACAAGCTGTTCCAAGGACACCCTGTACCTCAGAGGATTTGGTGACTTGTGTCTCTTGACTCGGAGTCAGGTTGTGGATTTCTGCAAACGGTGACTCAACTTGAACTGAATGGTTTGAGACTTGACCTGAAAAAGAGCATAAAACCTTGAACACCTCCCTTAAAATTGCACTTGGCGGGTCAGAATCTGCTGCTCGCCCTGCTTACCTCCCTGCAGAATGGCCAGCTCCGTTTCGTTTAGACTGCGTTTGCTGTCTGCTTTGGACACGGTGTTGTACAGATTATTTTGATGAGAAGTAAACATACCAGTGTTGATGAAAATGTTGTGAGTCAAAGTTAAGGTCAAATTATGATTGTATACAGGCCGTTTTTTTTCCAAGAGTAGAGAAGATGCTTGGTGCTTTAAGTAGCAGGCAGAAAATAGAGGCACTTGGCCTGTACAGTGCTTGCTCAAGCTATGCATGAAGTGCCTTCATCTGACTCTTGTCTCTGCAAACTACACTTGTGGACTGCTGTGTGAAATAAGCAGCGGCTTCTCACCACCGCGAGTGCTGGTGAAGAGTGTTTGCTTGCCTATGATTTCACAAATTGATATCAGAAGTAGCAGCACTGCTGAATATGCCTGGGCCTTCACATTTAGGAGAAAAGGCCTGCCGGGACATCTATTAAATGAGCATTCTCATAGATTTTGGCTGCACAGTAGCATGTGACAAAGAACTGAGTAGAACTCCTAGCAGGAAAAACAATTTCCGTGACTAAACTAAAGCAGTCAGTGCCTCGTCTTTCCATGGGCTGAAAGCTCCATTAGTTTTAATCAGAGGGAAAACAAGTCTTCAGTTAGAAGGACGTCAGAAAGGAATTCAAATGCAAACAAAGCAGCTGAAATGAATTAGGAGACAAACTGAAATGCCACAAGAACCTGATTAAAAATCATTTTCAAAAGCAGCAGTGATGGTGGGGGGTTTTACAGTGAGGTAATAGATTCAAAGTTATGAGACCTGCCACTGCCAAACTGCATATCACACCATATAAAACTGCCTAACTAACTGCATATTTGCCCACATAAAACTGCCTAATGAACTGCATATTGCACCACATAAAACTGCCTAATGAACTGCACATTGCACCACATAAAATTGCCTAACTAACTCCATATTACACCACATAGATCTGCCCAGCGGTTTGCACAAGATGCATAATTTTTCAAACAAATAACTTTCAAAGAAAAAAGAAAATTGCATTGTGCCCTTTAATGCAGTGACAACATATGGAAACCCTTAAAGGACTATCCTAAGGTGATTAAGTCAGTTTATATTGACTAATGTGGATCTGTCGAATAATAATAATAATAATAATAATAATTTATTTTTATTATTATTATTATTATTATTATTATTATTATTATTATTATTATAGCTTGTTAAGAACCCTTGTACATGTTACTTGGTTTTTTCACAGAGTAATTGTTTATTCCAGAATTTGTTTCACTGGGGAATTATACATTGTTTTGGAATGCTTTTGACAGTTAGAGACAGTTTCCTAAACATAAATAGATTGATACATTTCTTGATTTATTTTAATTGTGCACGAAATAGACAGGAATAAATAAACAAATAAATAAATAAATAAATAAAGGTCAGCAGTGTCTCTGTCAGAGTCCGAGACTGCCAGAGGAGCATTGTCCGTAGCCAGAGCTTGCAGCCAGTCTTGACTGTGATTGCCTCATGCCTCCAGCTGTGGAGCATTATGCTCCTTTTAATCCGGGCAAATACAACATAATGAAGTAGCAGAGGAGATTGCAAAAGGCAGTCAACCTAATTACCAAGATGCGTCTCCTTTGCAGGAGATCAATACAGACCTCTAGAGCTCTTCTTTAGCAGGGAACTACCCGCAATAATTGAAATTTATCGATGAATCACTGAGATTTTTAAGGCCAATTAAGTTACCTACAATTGGTCATATCTGGAATCTGGTTCAGAGACTGAAAACAAATCTGCAATATGGAAAATATTTAGCTCTAGAATGTATTTATTTTTAAATCTCATGTTTGATCTCACAAACAAAATCCCTGGGAGATGAAAGAACGAAGTTGCTTGTTCAGTTTCTTTAAAGATGGCAACTAGGTACCGGCTCAAAAGGAATACTGTAGGATAATCCATGGCTGTACCGCTTCAAACTGACCTGGCTGCCAGAATGTCTCCTCACTTTGTGTTGTACACTGATGCAGCACTGGTGAAATCCAGGTGGGTAAATCTCAGAAAATGATTTTATGACATAGCAACAATATGACCCTTACTACCAAAAGATTTCATAACTCACACTTCCTGTGAAGATCCTGGCATAGAGTACTATGTCTTATTCACAGTTTTATAAAGCTGGCTCGTTAAAGTAATCAAGTAATGCTCATTATGAAAACAAGGGAATCTACTCATATAAAATATAAATAAAACACATTTTATTGCATTTGACAAGCTGTTGAGCTGACAGATCAAGGTACTTTGGGTCACAGACCTTGGGCTATTCAACTGCATAGGATCTATATCAGAATTTCAAGGTCAGTTGGCTTATTAATCAAACATCAATGTTAGTGTTTAGCATCCTTAATTAAGTTTGTTATAGGCAAGATTTACTGGTCGGCCTGCCAGATATAACTTAAAATCATGGCTTTCCAAGCTAATACACCAAAATGTACGATTTACAGACAATCAAGATTTGAGAATTTAAAACAGCGTATGCATCATTGAAGATATACCCATGATCTAGAATGTGCTTGCAGTGGATCCGACCTGTTAAAATGTTTACCCACAGTCAAATGATTAAATACAATTGATTTTATAGCTTCTGCATATAATCGCAATGACTATGGCTATGAACTTCAATTAGCAGGACTCACAAAGTGGAAATACACTCATCTTTGTGGTTTCAGTCACACTATGAACAAAGTATATCTCATAGGCTTTATATAGCATAGATAATACATTTATAAACATGAAATGATGGCTTCATAAATCACACACTAGCAAATGTCATGCTTCATAAATGGTGACATAACAACCTCTTATGCAACATTATGCTAAATGTGTCATAACCAACAATATCACCTGGCTAATGGCTAAAAGGTATCATAAAACATGGTTACAGTGTGTAGGATGCTAGGCTAACTGACAAAACTAATGGTGCCACATGATGTTATGAAACAACCCAAGTCAACCTGAAGGAAATTAGTCCCCTTGACTCTGTCAGGAGTGGGTGCGGGAATGGACCCAAACGCAGAGTAAAAACTGAAAATCCAAAAATGGGGAAAACAAAGGACTTTAATAACTAAGACAGGGAACAAAGAGTCTCACAGGGCGAAATTTACAAACAACGAAAACCTCAAAAAAACAAGACAAAAATACAGAAACCCAAAAACGAGGAAAAACTGGGCAGGTAGGGCACAGGCAGGCAAACAACAGGTAAACAGGAATCAGGGCACAGGCAGGCAAACAACAGGTAAACAGGAATCAGGCAGGAACAGGTACAAACCGGTTGCACGGCAAACAAAACAAACCAAAGGTTCCAGCGCCTGAGTCTGGGGAGAGGGCGATTTAAATAGAGAGACGCAGACGAGACACAGGAGGGCACGATGAACAATCAAGCCACAGAGAGGGAGGGGAACACGAGACACAACGCAACTAATAATTGGATAATAGAAAACAATAAAACAATTAACTGAACACAAACCGAGGTGCCGCCATCTGGCGGCCCAACGGAGAACAACAAGGGGAAAACAACAGAAGACAACAGAACCCTGACAGACTCCTGTGACAAGGGCAATAAATATCTCATATTAAAAGTGTGCCCTCACACCTGTGTCATGATAGCTAATAGTATTCAGTGATAAAAATGGCTTTAAATACTCTCACCTACTCTTGGCTCAAAAAGTGAGATGAACCTTCAGTCCTTCCAGGCTTAGTCCACTGGACTCTGAAGTAATGTCACTCATTCTGCACCACTTATGTTTTCATTCAACATCTTATGACTTTCCACTCTAATACCAGAGCTATAACTTATGTTGTACTTCCTTTAGGGAAACTGCCTACTCATTTTAGTAGCATATTGCTGTACTGTGTGTTGTAGTCTGTATTTCCCGGTCACTTGTCTCCCCAGTACTGTCTCTGTGTCTGTGTTCCCTGAGCTGCTTCACTCCCCTGTACTTATGTGAATTCACTATTCGGGTGGTTCCGGGTTTTCGTGGTTTCCCCCCTTCTTTCCAGTCTCGCTTTACTTTACTTTTACCTCGAAGCCAGGTAATCAGAGAGAGTGCGGTGCCGAATCGAGTTTCCAAAAGAATAGTAAAAAGACAGGCAAAAAGTCAAAAACCAGGAGATCAGAAATAGCGAAGGTACAAAGGGGCAGGCAAAAGAGAAGTCAAAGAAAAGCGAAGGTCGAACCAACATAACACTGTGCAGTGGCATGCATCCTATAAAGTCACATCCTTTTAAGTGTCATTGGCCTCATGCTAAGGTATTGCATTACAAATCATTCATAGATGCATTATCTAATATTCCAATGTATGTCTTTTAATGTGACAGCAGTTGCTAATCAGTTAATCTGCTGGTTAAAATAAAACCATTAACATTCATAATTTGAGGAATTGCTTCCAAAACACGTGGTATACTTTTAATACGAGAGCTATTTAGAGCCATTGTAACAAGAGTCAAGGGGACTAATTTCCCTTGGAATGTTTCTTTACATCAAGTGACGTCATGAGCCATGATGTAAAGCCATAGTCCTTCCTGTTTAACGTCACCCTTTACAGTGTTTAGCCATTAGCCAGGAGACATTGTTGGTTATGTCATATTTGGCATATCACGTTGCATAAGGTGTTTGCTGTGCACATTGATTAGTGGAATCAGGTGTGTTACTGCTTGATTGAAACAAAAGCCGACACCCACACTAGCCCTTTCTGGATCAGATTTGGGACCCCTGCTGTAAAACATGAAAGCACCTAATCAAGAAAAATTTACAGCTTATTATGTGATTGCAATTGTGGTTGGAACGAAAACCAGCATAAACAGGGGCCCCCAAAACTGAGTTTGAGAACCACTGCACTAGGTTTTAATCTATAGTTGGGAGGACAAACCTGTTTTATTTTTCAGAAAACATATTTTGACAGTTTATTTTTCATGTATAGACTAATGCCATAAATGCTCAGTATAATCAAATAACAACATATACATCGCTGACTTGCCGGAAAATAATGGTTGTCTGCTTTAATATTGAAGGGAGGAGAGTTTTTTCTGTCATAAATCAGTAGTCTGTATAACTGCATTTTTAAAGCCTTGCAGCAGGATCCCTCTGTCTCCAAGCACCATCACCCAAGGACAGCAAACATACTGCATGTGTGTGTGTGTGTGTGTGTGTGTGTGTGTGTGCGTGTTTATGTGTGTGTGTATGTGTATGTGTGTGTGTGTTTTTTTTTATTTTTTCTCTCTGTCTCTTACACATTTCTAGGAGTCCAAACTTCTGAGCTTGGTCTTATCCTGCCAGGGAGGAAACAGCTATGATGCCATGCTGCCCAGGACTCTGAAAGCAACCGATAGATAAAGGCTAAATAATTATTTCTGATGTAAAGGTTGTTTATATAAAGTTGAAGGCTATGAGGTCACTGTGTGCTCAGTCAGTATTCATGTTATATGATAAGACACAACTAATCGTTTACTTTGTTCGATTTTACTAAGTGATTATGAATTGACCATGTACCAATCATATACAGAGTTATGTATCCTATAAGTAAAACACTTTTTGCTCATAAAATGCAGGGACTGCCCCTGCTTTCTTCAGTTTGGGCTTATTGTGTGTAGATTCCAGACTCATTGTGCAGAAATGAATCCTATTTCTTATATAGATATACATTGTCATGCCTGGTTATTATAAATGGAGAATTGTCTCTGCTCAACAGTATGATTTCAATTAGCCACTTCCCTCCTCTGTGTAATCACTCTAGTTAGAGGGAAATGCTTCATTGTCTGTGACTTTTATGGTGGGGTTATCTTATTTTCTTGAAGAACATGAACCAATATTTAATGGCATTACTAATGTGGAACTTTTATACTGTACGCATTTACTCGTATATATTGTTATGGAATGCAACATTTAATGAAATATGTACTTCCACTGCTGCAACCAGTGACTACATTTTGCCACTGGCTTTTGCTCCACTTGGGGGACTTGGTTGTGAAGAAACTAAACAAATTTTAGTGGATAATGTAGAACATGCCAAGGGTACACAGAACACCAGTCCACAGTTTGTCAGAGCAGAGTTAGCTGTCGAGTAAAAGCAAACAAAAACATAATGGCTTTTTTTCCAAATACAAATGTTATCTCCAAATCACAGAGCTAAGCCTTCCTCTAAATATGGGGAGTCACCCCAAAATGCACTGCAGCCATAGTAATGTCAACTACAATTTCTCTATAGATATCAATGCAGTATAAGGTATAATCTCCTTATGAGGAAAAATGACTCTCTTGCCCCCTACTGTCGGAACCCCACAAGTACTTCCCTCTGGGCAGCAGAACCTCTGCCGTAGAGGCAATTGCGTCGAATGAAACCCTAAACCACAGTAAACTTCTGTGCTATTAAACAGTCATGTATAGGCGCAGGTAAATTTCACAGTGTAACAATGCATGCTAGTTTACATTATTACATTACATTACAGGCATTTGGCAGACGCTCTTATCCAGAGCGACGTACAGCAAAGTGTATAACCATAACCAGGAACAAGTATGACGAAAACCCTAGAGAGAAGTACCGGTCCAAGTGCAGGGAACAACCGCATAGTTCAACTTGGACCCTGAAGATTAAACTGATTAACACTAACACAACAAGAATGGCAACAACGCAGTCTATGGAAAAAATACAAGCAGTAGTTAAGACAGTTAATGCACCTAAGTCACCTACGAAACAGCTGCCTAGTTACAACCCTAAGCTTACAGTCATTTACAGGGGGGTAGGGAGGGATGGGGAGAGGTGCAGCCTGAAGAGGTAAGTCTTCAGTCGTCGTTTGAAATGGGTCAGTGTCTCAGCTGTTCTGACCTCCACGGGGAGGTCATTCCACCATTGTGGGGCCAGAACAGACAGGAGACGTGTTCTGGAAGTGCAGGTGCGAAGAGGGGGAGGTGCCAGGCGTCCTGAGGTAGCAGAACGGAGGGATCTGGCTGGCATGTAGGTTTTGAATATCTTGTGGAGGTATGCTGGAGCTGATCCCTTGACTGCCTGGTATGCTAGGACCAATGTTTTAAATTTTATGCGAGCTATAACAGGCAGCCAGTGGAGGGTAGTGAGCAGGGGAGTGACGTAGGAGTGTCTGGGGAGGTTGAAGACCAGACGAGCCGCAGCATTCTGAATGAGTTGCAGGGGTCTGGTGGCAGATGCCGGTAGTCCAGCCAGAAGAGAGTTGCAGTAGTCCAGGCGGGATAGAACCATTGCTTGGACCAGGAGCTGGGTTGAGTAGGTGGTGAGAAAGGGGCGGATTCTCCGGATGTTGTACAGGAAAAATCTGCATGCCCGGCTTACTGCTGCGATGTTCTTGGAGAGGGACAGCCTGTTGTCCATCACCACTCCGAGATTCCTGGCACAGGGTGATGATGTCACTAAGGTGTCCCCTAGGGAAATGGAAAAGTCGAGGAGGGGAGAGGATAGAGCAGGAATAAAGATTAGCTCCGTCTTTCCTGGGTTGAGCTTCAGGTGGTGATTGTCCATCCAGCTCTGGATGTCCCTCAGGCAAGCGAAGATGCGGGCAGGGACCTGTGTGTCTGATGGGGAGAAGGAGAGAAAGAGTTGCGTGTCATCGCATAGGAGTGAAAGGACAAGCCATGGGCAGATATTACAGGGCCAAGGGATCTGGTGTATAAGGAGAAGAGAAGGGGACCGAGGACTGAGCCCTGGGGAACTCTGGTGGCGAGGGGACGGGGTGGTGATACCTTACCCGCCCAGGCAACCTGGAAGGAACGGTCAGAGAGGTAAGACTCAATCCAGTCAAGGACTGTGCCGCAGATCCCTGTTGCTGCCAGGGAGGACAGGAGGATAGAGTGCTCCACAGTGTCAAATGCAGCGGAGAGGTCTAGAAGAATCAGGACAGAGGAGAGGGAGGCTGCTCGTGCGGCATGGAGTGACTCACTGACCGAGAGGAGTGCAGTCTCGGTCGAGTGGCCAGGCCTGAAGCCAGACTGGTGGGGGTCAAGCAGGTTGTTCTGAGAGAAGAAAGCAGAGAGTTGGTTAGATGCAGCACGTTCAAGTGTTTTGGATAGGAAAGGGAGGAGAGATACCGGGCGGTAGTTCTGAATGACTGAAGGATCTAGTGTGGGTTTCTTCAGCAGCGGGGTGATGTGGGCCCTCTTGAAGGATGAGGGGAAACATCCAGAAGATAGGGAGGAGTTCACGAGGGAGGTGACAAAAGGGAGGATGTCTGGTGTGATTGCCTGGAGGAGAGATGAGGGGATAGGGTCGAGGGTGCAGGTGGGAGGAAGCTGGGAAACTTCAGAGTCTGAGAGGAGAGAAAATGTGGAGAAACAGGGGGCGGAGGGGGCGGAGGGCGCAGTGGGGGCAGAGGGCGCAGAGGGGGCGGAGGGCGCAGAGGGCGCGGAGGGCACGGAGGGCACGGAGGGGGCAAAGGAGGTGCAGATGTCTGCAATCTTTTCATCAAAGAATGCTGCAAAGTCATCTGCAGTGAAGGAAGACTGGGGTGGAGGAGGTGGCATGCTGAGGAGAGAAGAGAAAATAGAGAAAAGTTGATGAGGGTTAGAAATGGAGTTATGAATTTTAGTTTGGTAGAATATTGCCTTAGCGGCAGTGACAGCAGAAGAAAACTCTGTCAGGAGAGACTGATAGGCTGAGAGGTCAGATGGGTCCCTGGATTTGGCCCACTTCCTCTCAGCAGCGCGGAGGCTGGCCCTGGAGGTGCGTAGGATGTCAGACATCCATGGACTGGGAGGGGATGAACGTGCTGGCCTAGGGACAAAGGGGCATAGGGAGTCGAGTGCTGAGGAGAGAGATGAAGTTAGGGTGGAGGATGCAGAGTAAGTGGTGAGCTTGGAAAATGATTGAAGAGGGGGGAGGGAAGCAGTCACTCTGGGAGCAAGAGAAGAGGGTGATAGGGAGCGGAGGTTACGGCGGACAGTTTCAGTGGGGGTGGGAGGAGGAGAGGGAGGATGTGGAGAGAGGGGGAGGGAGAAGGAGATGAAGTGATGGTCAGACGTATGCAGGGGGGTAACCGTAAGATTGGAGCTGGAGCAGGTCCTCAGGAAGATCAGGTCTAGGAGGTTGCCTGCCTTGTGGGTTGGGGGAGAGTGTTGTAGGGAGAGGTTGAAGGAGTGGAGTAGTGGTAGGAAGGCAGCAGACTGGGAGGCCTCTAGGTGGATGTTAAAATCTCCCAGGAGGATCAGCGGGGTGCCGTCCTCAGGGAAGGAGCTGAGCAGGGTGTCTAGCTCATCCAGGAAGCTTCCCAGGGGCCCCGGGGGACAATAAATAACAATAATATAGAGGTTAGCAGGGTAGGTGATAGAGACAGGATGGAATTCAAAAGTGGATATAGACAGGTCAGGGAGGGGGAGAACAGAGAATTTCCAGGTGGGGGTTCTGCAGACCAGTACCACCACCATGGCCAGATCGCCGGGGGGTGTGGGAGAAGGAGTAGGAGGACGAGAGGGCAGCAGGAGTGGCAGGGTTGTCTGGTGTGATCCAGGTCTCTGTGAGGGCAAGGAACTGCAGGGATAGGAGGGAGGCATAGGCAGAGATGAAGTCTGCCTTGCGCGCAGCAGACTGGCAGTTCCATAGCCCCCCTGTGACCGTGAAGTTCTCACAGGGGGTCAGCGGGGGTTAGCAGAGGTTAGAGGGGTTCCGTTGTCGAGGGGGGCCACGTCGCTGGATGCGCCTTCTGAGGGGGAGAGCACAGACTGGAATGGGGAGCTGGCTCATAAACTATAAAGGAGCGTCGCTCCGAGTGTACCTAATTAGCAACTGAAAACCTGAGTCGAATAACGCTCTTATTACACAGGTTCACAGTCTGTGATAGTGCAATAATCGGAATCTATCAATTCTAAGGATCAAAAGTGGTAGATAGAAACACAACCTAAAAACAAAGAACAGTTACCACACAGGGAAAAGTTTAAATCTAATGCGGTATGTAATTAGCAAATGAACGCAGATACTTATCCAACTCTAGCAGGACGAATTTCGGCAGTTCTACACACCTGGACGAATTATACATTTAAGTTTACTTCCATCT
Source organism: Anguilla rostrata (assembly GCF_018555375.3). Lineage (NCBI taxonomy): Eukaryota > Metazoa > Chordata > Actinopteri > Anguilliformes > Anguillidae > Anguilla > Anguilla rostrata. Next base: position 4,132,557 of record NC_057944.1, read on the forward strand.
TTGCTGAGTCCAGTGGTGAAGAGTTCAAGAGAGCTTTGCTTGTTTGTAGACTTGTTTTTTTTTGTTTGTGAATACAGTGAGAGAAGAGACATCCGGATGCTTTTTTGCTGTTCAAAACATTTTCACAGCAAAAATAACTACAGTTGAAACAAAATTATGATTAAAATGGCATTCAACTGAGGGGGCACAAGTTATTTATTTTATCATATTAAAAAACGAGTGCAAAGTTGTGGCCATGATAGATGTGCATTCATATAAACAGAACAGCATGAACTTTGGTTTATTGTTTGCTGAATTGCTTCGGCTGTTACGATCCTCCAGCATTCTAAATGCAGGGTAGTTGATTAAATACCAGTGCTAGGGAGGATGTAAATGAACCTCCAAATGCAATGTGCTTGTTATGAATAAACCAAGAAGATTTTTCATTTATAATGACCAAAGCCAACGTTTGTCTCTGTCCCATATCTGTTATAGTAGAACAATGCACATTTGATCCTTTATTCATGAACATATGAGCTTAATTAAAAACCCAGTTTGATATTGCATATATTGAAGCATAAAAAACAATGCAAATGGTACATACAGTAATGAATGTTTTGCATTCTGTTTGATTTGCTTATTCTTATTTATTTATTTAATTATTATCGCTTATTTCACATTCAGCATTTCTGGCATCTTCCTTCAGACTTAAAATGAATGTTATGTTAGACATAAAAAGTTGTGTTGTTTCTGAGGCCAAATTCACAGTACCAGATGCTGCCAATGTTAGTAACCACAAAAAAATGGTGTGTGTGTGTGGGGGGGGGGGTCTAAAATAACAGTGCAGCCAATACAAGACTTCATAGTGCTTGTACTGGCCCATGGTACGAAAGAAAAAAACTCATCTGTGAACTTTCCATTGTGATACTGCCTCAATACGAGACTCCCTGGAGCATTCTGCTGCTGTGTTCACAGAGCAGGGTGGGCCCAGCAGGTTGCCAGGTGCTAACAATGCACCGATCAATATCCCAACGGTTTCTTTTTTTCCTTTGGAAAACCTGTGGCCGTTCTGATGTACAGTATTTGGTGTGTGTGCGTGTCTGTGTCTGTGTGTCTGTCTGTGTGTGTGATCATGGGCCTTTACTTTGGGCCTCTACACTTTGTTCTTGCCAACACTCTGATACAAGTGAATCTTGGTCACATTTGTCCACAAGACCGTTTTTCAGAACTCTGCTGGCTCTTTTAGGCACTTCTTAGCAAACTGCAACCTAACTGACCTGGTTTTGCAGCTAAATAATGGCTTGGAGCTTCCAGTGTAGCCTCTGTAGTTCTGTTCATGAAGTCCTCTTCAGACCGTAGTCACTGACACAACTATGTCTGTCTCCTGAAAACTGTTTCTGATCTGTGGGACACGTGTTTCTGGAGTTTTTCTTAATCACAATTCTTAATTCCTCTGTCATCATCTGTAGAGGTCTTCCTTAGCCAATCAGGCCCTTTATGATCACTGAGCTCACCAGTGCTCTCTTTCCTCTTAATGATGTTCTAAACAGTTGATTTTGGTGAGCCTAAGGTTTGGCCTTTTTTTCTGGCAGTTTTTTGTCTTATTTCTTAGCCTACTAATGGCTTCCTTGACTTACATTAGCTCAATTCCAGTCCTCTTGTTGACAAACATATTTGAAAGCCAATCAAAAGCCTAGAATGAAGACTAGAAACTGAAAACTCTCTTATACCTGCACTGAGGAAGCAATTGAACACACCTGATAAATCAGAAACACCTGTGTAGCCATTTGTCCCTAACATTTGCCCTGAAATGGGGCAACTATGTCTAAAAAGTGCAGTAATTTCTATATGGTGTAACTTATGTCCCAAAAGCCAGCCCGAGTTCTAATAACCAGGGACTACAATGGGCAGGAACACAACAAATGCCACAAATCAAACAAGGAGTCAAAATCTGTAGACAGTAAAAAAAATATAAGATTACAAACATTAATACAAAAAGAAAAAACATAACACATTGCTATGTGTATGTTAGCAGTATGGTTCAGGCAGAAAACAGACCAGAGCTATGTTATTCAGCTGAAAGAAAGCAGAGTTCTAAAACCTGACTACCAGAGCAAAGAAGGAGTGAGTATCTCAGCAAATTGTCCTCCTACTCTGGCCTAACCATCTAAAAATGTGTTAAAATAAGAAAGAAAAGAAACTGTCTGACCTCCTGCAACCTACAACAGAAACGTACCAACACAAAATGTAAACAGAAAACAAAACATGGTAGCTGTGAATTGTAAAACACAAGGAAGCAAAGGGAGTCTTAAAAAAGAAAGGAATCTCTAAAAAGCTGTCTCCAACTGAGGTGGCTTCAGGCTTTATCCACTGGATACAATACATACTTCAGATGTGAACAAAGTAGATGCCCTAATTGACTTGCCAAATGCATGATAACATGAAATGTGCAGAGTTATGAACAATTGAGTTTGAATATCTTCAGCCTAGGTGTATGCAAACGTTTGGCCTCAACTGTATTAACAAAAGATATTAACAGAATATTAGCATCCAGCTACTCAGCATAGACCAGGCTGTTAATGCAAGATTTATTTATTTTCTTTTTTTGTAAAGTTCTGATATGAGCCTTATTAACTTTTCCCATGGATCTAAATTGAGAATGTTCCAGCACATTGGGAATCAAACATTTTAAGAACTGAAATGTTAGATTCAAACCATTTCTAAATAATTTACTTCTTAGCTGAATAGAAGTAGCAATCAGAATTATATATTTTTTTCAGATAGGATAGAGAGAGAGAGAGAGAGAGATCAGCAAGAGAGAGGTCATGCTTACAATGAGCTCCTGAACCTCTAAAAAATGTGTTTGTTTTAAATCAGATAAACAGTTGGAATATATGGTATAATTGGTTAAAAAACTAGTCGAAACAAAATATAATGATAAATTGAGAAATTGAGACAAAATTATAGGAAAACAACTTTTACTGACCAGACAGCTAAAGGAAGCTAAGAGAAGCTAAAGCCAAAGCTCAAGCTAAAAAACCAGAAAGAAAAGAGTAAGATTATAAAAGGAAAAGAAAAGAGGACATAAGACCCGGGTAAGCCCCCAAATCAAATATTTTGAAAAAGTACAATTTTATATATTTATTGGAAAACTAAAAAAAAAAAAAAAAAAACTAGCCATTCGCCATTACCATTGTTAGCAGCTAATAATATAGTGTTGATAACTAGCCTCCAAAAAGTGACAGTTGGGCTACCAGTGGCTGTTTAAAATTGTTACATTGTAACAGTTCCTCAGAATGGCTGCAGCAGCAGCAGCAGCAGAGCCCCTCCCCCATCCATTTGAAATTATCTGGCTGGCAGATCACGTATAATATGAAGACAGGAGTGTCATCTCAAACTTGCTGTTTTATACACAGCACACAGACATCTGGCATCATGCTTTTAAGCCGTACTTTAAATTCACTTTGCTGAGAGGCATTTGCAAGGGAAGGCAAATTCTTTTGAAGATGAGGAAAAAAACCCACAAAATCCTAAATTAGCAATAAATATATATCACAATGGAACCATTCTGATTCAGGGCAGTGAAGAGGCTCTCTGCTCATTTGCAAATTACTTTAAGACCATAGCAAAGAGAGCACACACAGACAAAGCCAAACAGAGACGCCTGAGCCACACCAACTCACCCAAACACTCCATAAAAACCAAGTTTGGCCCCAGCCCCAGAAGCCCAGTCCAAACCCCCCCTGCCCGTTTGGAGGATGAGCCCGACCCAGAGGACCCAGCCCAGCGCAGCCTCCACAGCACCATGGCCCAGATGAGGGAGAGCCTTTCCCTGCAGGAGGTGGAGCTGGTGGAGCTGAAGGAGCTGGTGCTGACCCACCTCACTACCAGCAAGGACACAGAGCTCCTTAAAGAGCAGCTCAGCCAGATGAGCAGGGAGCTGACAGAGACACAGAGAGGTGAGGGAGCTGAAAGAGGAGGTGAGGGCGCTGCAGGAAGACAGAGAGACTGTAGAGAGGGAGCTGTCCACAGTGAGGGAGGAGCTGCAGCACAGTGACAGGACTGTACAAAGCCTGGAGGAGCAGCTGCACTCCGTTACCATATCCAATACAGTTCACATGGAGAGCAAAGAGGCCCAGACTGAGAGTCCCCCATCCACAACCAACTCCCCCCCAGCAGCAGAGTCCCAGGTAAACGCAGAGACAGCCACCAACACAAGCACGCGTACACCAGCTAGCACTGCACCTACCTCCACTGACCCACACACCGCTTAGGATACAGTCACAGCTGCACAAACCCCAGCAACACAGAGCAACCAGGGCACAACCGAAGCAACTCCAACCAGCACGGAGATTGCTATATTAATTGACTCGAATGGGAAATTCATAAATGAGGAGCAGTTATTCCCTGGCAGAGCTGTTTCAAAAATCTGGTGCCGCACAACAAGAGAGGCCCTAAAGATACTTTCCCCATCACAGCTAGGCAGCCCGAGCCACATTATAATTCACACAGGAACCAATGACTTGAGAGCACAGCAGGAGAGGGTGGCTGGGTCCATCAGGAGAGTGGCAGAGAGGGCAACAGAGGCCTTCCCAAACAGTAAAATTATCATTTCCACCCTCCTGCCCCGGAGAGATTTTCATCCCCTCACAGTCCACAAGGTGAACGCTGAAATTTCACGAGGTTGTGCTCTTATGGCCAACGTAAACCTGGCACACCACTCTATCCTCGGAACCTACGACCTCCATGACCATGTTCACCTGCACAAACAGGCAGTTCCCATCTTTGCCAAAACGCTAAAGGACACAGCTTTGGGCAGACCCTCTATTAACACCCCCCGGAACAACAGGAGGCCGCCCAGCACTCATTCCCCTGGACCCCACATAGCCGGACCACCCAGAGGCCAGCGTATCCTTCCAAGGCCTGCTGCAGCTCGGAAACCCCACCTACAGGATCAGCAACACCAGCCCAGCCAACCAGGGACGTCTGGAGCCTACCCATCCCACTCACATCAGCAACACCAGCCCAGGCAACCAGGGACGTCTAGAGCCTACCCATCCCACCCACAACATCAGCAACACCAGCCCAGGCAACCAGAAATATCTGGAGCCTACCCACTGCACCCACAGCATCAGCAACATCAGCCCAGCCAACCAGGATCGCCAGGAGCCTACCCACCGCACCCAATACCCTGGCAGCAGAAACCGGGCCAGCCCAGACCTGGGCTAACACAGCCTCCCCCCGGCCCAGCACAGCAGCGGTACCCCAGCTACGCAGCGGCACTCAGGGCCCCAGGGAACACAGAGGACCTGGGTGAGACAAGAAATCTCCTCAGTCTCATCTGCACTAGACTGATGAGCTAAATAAATTGATGTATGTAATGTACCAATTTTCTTTCTAATTGTTAAAATCACAAATGTAAAAATATATTTTAAATAGATTTGTTTAGTATAAATATTGGTACCATATCAATAATTATATAAATAATTTATATATTCCAACATTGTTTGTCTGTTTTGAAACAAATAAGTTCCATAAGTAAAATAAATGCAGAAATCATTTTCCATTAGCATGTGGAATATCCAGGGCCTGAACTCCTCTGTTTTTGATTTAAAAAGTTCAACCCTGGAATTCCAAGAGAGGATAAAAAACATCGACATGATAATCCTTCAGGAATCTTGGTGTAGACCCGATACCGTTACTCACTGTCCCCCAGAATACCAAGAAACAATTGTCCCATCAATTAAAATGCCCCTAACTAAGCATGGAAGAGACTCTGGTGGTATACTAATTTGGTTCAAATCAGAGTTCAAAAATGACATCACAGTGTGATGTATGGGCAAATCGATCTAATGGGCTAATCTCTTGGAGGAGGAGAATACGTTATCCCACATTTCATGCCAATCCCATTCAGACACATAATATTTTAGTTCATTCTCCCAGATTCCTGTTACAGGGAGGGATTTAATGCTGGATGCAGATAGCTTATTATAAATAAGAGATCCCAGTTTATTTGTTCTTGAAAGCATTATGATTAGTGTTTGAATGTGCAATTTAGTATTCCATTGGACTCAATAAGTCTTCAGAGCTGTTCATAAATTCACATAAAGAAGAAAAACCAGGAAGGGAATATGTGTTCTTTAGGTCTTAGAAAGAGCAAAACCCCTTTTCGATCATAAAATCACCCAACACATCGATACCACGATTCGCCTGTTGCAGGCAAACACAAGGCATTGATCCAGATTAGAAATTACAGTGTACCAGAGTGGTGATAAAATATGAAACTAACAGGAAATATGAAAATGTTTGTCAAGCTGTTGCCAGAAGGATAAAGTGTTGGAAATTATAGGTCCCGTACGGCAAAACAATTTTTCTTTTGGTCCCAAAAAAACCAGACTTGAATTCTAATTTAGCAATATGATGCATTCTCATCATCTGAATCAAGGTACATCATAGAAGAAATTTAGCCATATTTTAACACACCTTAGCGGAGATGACCAGTGATAGTCTGAAGCTGGGTAGTGCAAGCCCAGCAGAATTTTTAGGGCATTGCAAGGTAGCCAGGCTCATTCCGGGGAGACTGCCATCCCACAGGAGATCAAAATCTTTGAAAATAATTTATGAAATGGAGATAGTGAATACTGAAAAAAAAAATACCCATGGTAAGATATTCATCTTGATATTAGTCTCTTGCCAATTAGACTAATATGCAAGGGAGCTCAGTTGATTCAGAGATTCATGATTAAAGTAAAAGAAGAATTAAGATTATTTATTAACAGAAGAAAGAGTAGTTCTGTTATGGATGGCTAAATGAACAAATCCTTGGGGGTAAAATTAAATGAAAGGGGAAGGTCAGCTTTTTTCGTGAAAGAGTTCAAGAGCACGAAGAAAGGCTTGTACCAATTAATTCCGTAGCCACAGAAAGCCAAAATCATTAATTGGGTCAAAGATCTCAGGTAGAGTATTTCAAATAGAGAGATAAATAGTAGAGTGCTATCTTCTTGGATAGAAATATAATGGGGCCTACCTTTGACAGTTATAGGGGTAATAAATTGATGTTGCCTAATTGCTTGGACAGGCAGTTTCAGTGAGAGAGTGAAAAGCCCCAGAGACAAAGGACAGCCTTGCCAGATAGACCTGGACAGCACAAATTCCACGCCTGGGTGGCTTGTTTCAACATGTGCAGTGGGAGCAGTGTGGCGTGTGCGAGCCATGCTGATGCAATCTGGACCAAAGCCAAATCGCTCAGGAACTGCCCACGGAAAGCCTCCCTCCACATGATCAGAAGCCGTCTGGGCACCAAGAGAGAAGACTGAGTCTGTGCTGGAGCAGCATCGATGACGTGGAGGAGGCGACAAAGGTTATCTGAGGCTGGCCACACTTTAATAAAACCAGACTGATCAGGCTGAGGAAAGAGAGAGAGATGTATTGTTCCCACCTTCTTGAAAAGGACCTTGGCAAACAATTTGAAATCTGAATTTAAAATTGTGGGTCTATAGCTAGTAGCTAGAACGTTTCATGATGTTACCTTTTTTTTTTATAGGTAATGAAATTAAAGCTGTTCTTTATCCCTACGGTAGGTGCCACTCATTAACGAGTGATTAATAGAACTCTAAATAATAGGGCCAACAATATTCCAGAACACTAACAAGATCACCGGAGGAAAGCCATTGAGACCAAGAGATTTCGATTTTGTCACAGAATCAAAAGCACCCTTTAGTTCTTCAGCTGCTTGCTAATTAAGCGATGGGAGAAGCCAGGCATTGAGAAAAGAAGTGATATTATTCATGTCATTAGAGACCTCTGATGTATTTAATTTTGAATAGAAGGTAGGTTGATCTGAGATGGGGAGGTACCGCGGCGAAACCAATTTCATTTAGGATGACATTAACAAAGGCAAGTTGTTCTGTTTGTTCCAACCTCTAGAAAAGTACACTTGGTCTCTCCACATTTTCATAGACTGCCTGGCAAGCTGGATGGATGAAGTCAGCCTTTACCAAAGCAGTGGAAAGATGGATGTGTGGAGAAAGGAAGGAACAGTCCATGATTCAAAGCATATCACCTCATCAGTGAAATAGGGAGGACTTTGGCATGCATGGCTGCTTTTTGAACAGGCTCACTCGTCTTTATTGATGATGTAATGGTGGATGGCAGCTGTAGGATGAATTAGTACATGTACTGACAGATTTTGTCTGGCTATGTACAAACAAATGTCTGCAACCACATCAGCCGACGCTTCATCCCGTAGCAAAACGATGACCCCAAACGCACCGCTTATGCGACAACAGCATTTATAAATGTGTAAAAAGTGGAAAGTTTTGAACTAAGTCAGTCATCTGATTTAAATTCAACAGCGCATGCATTTAACTTGCTGAAGAGAAGACAGAAACCCCCCGAAACAAAGATCAACTGCAGTCGAAGCCTGGAAAGACATTTCCAAAGACGATGCCAAACGTCTGCTGATGTCAGTGGGTTGTAGTCTTGATTTAAATGGCCTTGGAAGTGTGCTTAGTGTACATAGTGATTTGTCTGCAGCTGTCCTCCAACAGCCAGTCATGCCTTCTCTCTGGAGAAATCGATTGGTCAGAAGTCACTGCCGTCCCCCCCGCGTCTTTTCCAGTGGCAACCACATGTGTGCTCCCGAACACGTAGGCAACTCTGTTCACGGACAATAGGTTCTGATTGGTGGACACAGGTCATTTTCTTGCTAGAAGCAAAGCTATGCAAATGTCGATAACCATGATTAGCCACATTTAGGCACACATTTCAAATTGAATGTGGGGAAAATAGCAATTATAGAATAGTGAGGATAGATAATTGAAATATGTCCGTCTCAACAATCCTCACATGTAGGTACTAAGGAATACAAGAGATGTTAATACAAATATGCAGCCGAACAAGGGGTTAACAACTGTGCTGGTAATATACACATACTCCCACACGAGCCGCAACTTGTGAAGAGAATATACACATCACACCTTATGAGGGGACCACATGAAAGAAAAGTATTCTCATTATTAATCAGGCTAATAAAATTAACCATGATTACGAATTTCAATAGTAAATAACCAATGTATGTTACTGGAGGTGGTAGGCCCAAATAATAATGACTGACAACAAGGTTTAATAAAATTAAATTTATTAAACAAACCCATTTTTACATTACAGGCATTTAGCAGACGCTCTTATCCAGAGCGACGTACAACAAGTGCATTGGTTCACGATGTAGAGGTGCAAAAGAAACACTAGAGTGAAGTAAGGATCGTAGTGCCAGAAGTGACCACATCAAATCAGGACTCCAACCCTGTAGAGTAAGCTGTTCAGCAAACAAGAATCCTACCAAGTACAAACTAGCACTGGAATCACATTTTCCTAATCAGACAAAAAAAATCCTGCCAAATACACTAACTTAATCATATCCTAACTAGGTACAGTGAGCTAAACTATAGGCTAGGGAGGGGTGGGGAGAGGTGCAGCCTGAAGAGATGAGTCTTCAGTCTGCGTTTGAAGGTGGTAAGATTCTCTGCTGTTCTGACCGCCACGGGGAGGTCATTCCACCAGCGAGGGGCCAGGACAGACAGCAGATGGGAGCGGGAAGTACAGACGCGAAGAGGGGGAGGTGCCAAGCGTCCAGAGGTGGCAGAACGGAGGGGTCTGGCTGGTGTGTAGGGTCTGATGATCCTCTGGATGTACCCTGGTGCTGACCCCTTAGCTGCCTGGTATGCAAGCACCAAGGTCTTAAATTTGATGCGAGCCATAACAGGCAGCCAGTGGAGGTCAGTGAGCAGGGGGGTGACATGGGAATGTCTGGGGAGGTTGTAGACCAGACGTGCTGCAGCATTCTGGATGAGCTGCAGGGGTCTGATGGCGGATGCTGGCAGACCAGCCAGTAGTGAGTTGCAGTAGTCCAGGCGGGACAGGACCATCGCTTGAACCAGGAGCTGGGTTGCGTAAATGGTGAGGAAGGAGCGGATTCTCCGGATGTTGTACAGGAAGAACCTGCACGTTCGACTCACCGCCGTGATGTTCTGGGAGAGGGGCAGTCTGTTGTCCATCACCACTCCAAGGTTTTTTTTCAGTGGGTGATGACACCACGGTGTCCCCTAGGGAAATAGAAAAGTCAAGAAGGTTAGAGGATGGAGCAGGGATGAAGATCATCTCCGTCTTACCTGGGTTCAGCTTAAGATGGTGGTTATCCATCCAGCTCTGGATGTCCCTCAGGCAAGCAGAGATGCGAGCAGAGACCTGAGTGTCAGAGGGGGGGAGAACTTCTGCAGCTCCTGCACAGCTGAATCCAATTGCACTTTCTAACCAACTAACTCCAAACAGTTCTAATATAGTGTCGCTACAAGCCCTAATTAGCAAATGAAAAGCAGCTGATGACTAAGCAATTGCCCCACAAGCCAGCAGCCAACTAGCTCCACACAATACCTGCCTGATGCAGTTAGTTAGAGCAAATGAGGCTAATAAGATACTACACTTCAAACTACACTTCACAAACAAACACCAAAACTAATGCTGGGCAAACTACAAAACAGGTAGAAGTCTAATCTAGCTACACTAATGGCAAAAAACAGATACTTAGCCCGCTCTAGGAGAACTTCTGCAGGTCCTGCACAGCTGAATCCTGATTGCACTTTCTGACCAACTAACTCCAAACAGTTCTAATATAGTGTCGCTCCAAGCCAGACTACAAGCCCTAATTAGCAAATGAAAAGCAGCTGAAAAGCAGCTGATGACTAAGCAATTGCCCCACAAGCCAGCAGCTAACTAGCTCCACACAATACCTGCCTGATGCAGTTAGTTAGAGCAAATGAGGCTAATAAGATACTACACTTCACAAACAAACACCAAAACTAATGCTGGGCAAACTACAAAACAGGTAGAAGTCTAATCTAGCTACACTAATGGCAAAAAACAGATACTTAGCCCGCTCTAGGAGAACTTCTGCGGGTCCTGCACAGCTGAATCCAATTGCACTTTCATTTAGTGTTAAACTAAAATCCTAATAGAAGCGGTTATTCCATCCTTTCAGAGAGTCATTCCTAGAAATTGCATGGGGTAACAGTTGCAGGGAGGTTCATAGGTCACATGTGTTTACTTGTTGCTATATTGCAGAATGAAAGAGAGAGAGAGAGAGAGAGAGAGAGGGAGGGCCTGGATGTTCTTACAGACCCTGACTTGGCACACGTCCTCTGGGCAGCCTAGTGGACACAGATGAGAAAGAATAGCATAGAAGAAACCACTTACGCTAGGTATAGGAAGAGGCATACTGTGCCCATTTGATCAACAGTCATTCCAACTGCGATCAAGTGAATGTTAAGTGAGTCTGTCCGGTTGGTTCGAGATGGAAGCACAGACCCTACAAATGCCTAAACATTCATTATGTGCTGTAATGAGGTTGATCGTAATAACTAAAAGAAGTACAAAAAAAAAAAAGAGACATTGTCTGTGAAATTACTGCAGACTACCAGAGGGGAAAAAAATGTTGATGAGCCCAACTTAAAAATAAATAGTAATCTTGAAAAAAGAAGTGTTCACTGAAGGTATGAATCCAGTTTTTTATAAATTAACTTTAGCAATTACAGCACATGCATAAGGATAAACTAAAATTGGCAAGTAATTGATAGAGCTGTGTGCAATTAGACATTACGCACAGGCTACAAATGCAGCGAAAGTGAAACAACACCCAACACAGGTTCTCTCAATGTTCTATCAATAATTCTCAAATAAATACTTTATTTGAGTTTAGTGTCAAGCATATCACACAACATCATCTCTTCTGCTTGCAGCAAGTGCTTGTGCTGCTGTCAAAATTAACTCACTATCTGAAGTGGAAACAAATGGATGAACGCAATGTTATGTTCTGAGATTCAGGGTTCTTTTAAATCAATACCGATTAACTTTTTAAAGCAACTCACTTTATTGTCTCTTCTCCGTGCACACATATGTCTCTTTCTCTTTTGGCTGCCTCATTAAGACTGAACTCGCCTTGACCTTAGCAGCAGACTACCATTTACATTTTTAACCAATAAAAAGAGAGTAACCAACCAAATGGCCCCCTTCAACTCATAATGACCCCAAACTTCAATGTGTTTTTAAACACAAATACACCACACGCAATTTGTGCAAGATACTCACCGGACCACGTATCTGTCTCCTCACTTATGCAACTCTGTACAAGCAACATGTTAGTGAAAGGTGGATTTGCACTAACATTTAAGATGTGGAAGATTAAATCATACAAATGTTTATTTGTATTTTTATTTTATTTAATTTTGCTGGGGGCGATATAGCTCAGGAGGTAAGACCGATTGTCTGGCAGTCGGAGGGTTGCCGGTTCAAACCCCGCCCTGGGCATGTCGAAGTGTCCTTGAGCAAGACACCTGACCCCTAACCCCTAACTGCTCTGGCGAATGAGAGGCATCAATTGTAAAGCGCTTTGGATAAAAGCGCTATATAAATGCAGTCCATTTACCATGCTGGTTTTTCTTTTCACCGTAAAAACAGCAACGATTTTATACTCAGTGTGGAAGTTTAATACACAGTAAGTATATGATTTTTCTGATTATACAACAGTGGGAAAAAAATAAGGAGAAAAACCACTGTCCTTTAGATGAACCAGTGCGTATGTGACTAAAGATGTGTGTACAAGTTTATTTATTTATTTATTTATTTATTTATTTAGCGGAACATCTCTGGTTTACCCACCTGTGCTCACTGCAAGTGCCCTTTTGAACTGCCTTGTTTTCTGCAGCCTCAGCTCAAGGGGATTTTTCTCATATGTGCAGAAGTACTACATGAAAGAGCTCGCATTAGCCTCTCTCCCCAGAGGTCCCTTGCGCTCAGGAGTGCAGAGAGCTCTCCATGCATGCAGTGAAGAAGCCTTACAGCTCTAAACACAGAGTCGTGATTTTCCACCACACCAGTTTAGATTAGTTTAAGGGAGGCGGTATAACTGCGTAATCAACTTTATCAATTAAATGCTGAGTAACAACAAAAGCCAGCAGACCCTGAGGCCCCCAAGGGCTGGGGATGCAGACCTCGCTGTAAAAAGGATTAAACTGGTAAATCGTGTTCCTTTCACTCGAGGACACTAGCAGCTCTGAGTGCTTTAGAGTGGAATAATGTGCAAATGCCTGAAGATGTAAGGGAATAAAAATAATATTCGGACAAAAACAGCCATTATATTAAAGCCGTTTTAACCAAATGGGGTTTCTGCTCAGACTTGTAATTAGAACAGAAAAAAGTTTTTTTTGTGGTAAACTATTCGGTAGTTTCGCTGCAGAAAAGGACACTTTTTTGTACCACATTCACCATCAGAACACACCAGCTTCAGCAGGTGTAACTGTAAACACGCATGCACCTATATGAATTGAAGCTATTGACGCAGGCAGATTTATACTTTATACTTTTTGTCTTTGATAAGCCAGCATGAGCCAGCAACTGTGCACGTCTGGTTTTATTTTAAGTTCACAGAGGAAACAAAACACTCCAAACATGTGAGCAAGCAGGCAAACCCAGCTCAAACTGCTCTCATTATCAGCACAGTTCTTATTCATCCTCGCTCATTGCTTTTGGTGTCATAATACACATGAGGTTTGTATGTTTAAGAGCTATGATCCTTTACAGTATAAGTACTGCACTTAGGTGATACGGTAGAGGCTGTGTGGCTATTCTGTTCTGTATTCATTAACTATCATAAATGCCTCGCAAGCTGTGACTCAGGTCTACATTAAATGATTCACCCAAACATAAATTCTGACGCGATACTGAAGTATAAAATGTTAATTTTGTTAGGGTATATATAATATAGGCTAAAATATAGCTATGCTGAACACACGTTATAAACCACGTTATTTCAATTACATCCACCAAACGGTGCTGCCATGGCGACACCGAAGCATCAGTGGTCACTGAGAGAATAATCTGAAATTTTGCATTTCTGAGAAGATTTAGAATTTTTTTTATTATTATTAAATAAATTTGGCACTCAACCTGGGACTGAGCATGTCCAATACCCACCGTAACTTGGCTAGGCAAGCTATCTGCCTCCACAACCGTGTTCATATACAATCCCCACTGTCAGTTTGGGAAAGTTCGGACTCGGGTTATCCTTCGAAGCGCGTGGTGAAGCCAGCCTGCTTCCTCTCACACACAGAGGCTACAGCTAAGCTTGCGTAGAGTGGAATCAGGGGAAGATCTTTCATATGCAGCTGTAACATGCAGTCACGGGACACCTGATTGGCTAGCGGGGGGTCACTAGATAGCGATGACACGCAATCCCCTAACCGACCGAACCCTCCCATACCCTGGGTGACGCAATCAGCAGGTGTGCATTGCCCTGTGAAGCTGCCGGCTCCAGTCTGCACCGGCATGGTCTGGGTTCGATCCCAGGCTCTGGCGGGGCTCATCCATACAGCACAGCATAGTGTCTTAACCGAATGAGCCAACCCAGCAGGCCGGGTTTTTGATTTTTAAAAAATGTATTTCCTTTATTTCTTTTTTTATACTGAACCGAAAAACATGAATAAACAAACACCAAACCCGTTAGCCTGAACAGAAACAAGCACATCAGTTTGTTATTTCTCCTTTCCTGCCAGGCAGAACAGGCACAGGTCATTGTAGCTTCACCTCCACTTTCATTCTTATTTACCTGAAAGACCACATCTCTTCAGATCATCACCTTCCAACAGGAGCCAGCCTGAACTATAGCCTGCCTTCAACCTTCAGGTGAATCAAGGCTATAGCAAACGATGGCGTTGATGGACAGCTTTACACTCCCTTAACACGGTGAAGCGGACCAGAGAAACAGCCACACAGGAGGCAAGAACCTTACACCGGACTGCGACGGCCCAGACTCAGCCAACGTTTATCAACTTGTATTCTCAATTTAAAGCGAATGTCTTGCTTTTTATTCAGTGGCAGGTGGTGGATAGCATTTACGTTTAAGAATTTAACATACATTCATTTTTAAAGCGACTCAGCTTTCATTTTTACATGGTATCTGTTCAGTTGGGGATGCACACTGAAACAATTTCAGGTTAGCTACTTTGCTCAAGGGTACAATGGCTGTGAACTGAATGTACAGCTCCTTAGCAGAGACATTCTCTGGCCCCTGGGGTTCAATTTCAAATTCTAGTGCTGCTGCCCCACCAGCCACAAGGCCTACATAACATTGGTCAACACCACAAAAAGCTTAAGAAGTAAATCCTAACTCACAAAAAAAAAAAAAAAACGCTGAAAGCTTTGTGTTTGTTCTTTCAAGCATTCACTATTAGAATTTTGAAAAGCTGCTTTTCAAAAAACAGACATTAAACGTCCACTGCATGTGTGCTGTGCTTTTACATAGCTTTTGGGTAAGGCAAAGGAGGTGACACGCATGCTGAGGAACATGTAAATTAATTCACTCATTTTATTCATTTAAAAACAAGCTTTAAGAAATTCAACACACTTCTAGAAAGAGGAACTGGTACAAATGTAATTGAGGAATTTAAATTAAAAATGGCCAGTTAAAACAATTTAACACAGGCTAAAACACATCCAGAACATGTGACATAAGCCTATAAAACATAACATACACTCGGAAAAATAAATTCCTGGAAAGTGGTTGCACGTAATATCATTGAGTGCTTATGCCTAGCTACTACAGATGGACACAAACAGAATTTAACTGGAAGCAGAGACTGTTTGATAAAACTGTCCCTGCTGGAAGTTGGAAGCATGTACAGTTGTCAAGAATGTTGTCATGAAAAGGTTGGGGTTCGGGAAAGTACCTGGATGTGCCACAATGTAGTTGCAAATGGGAACTGCATTGCTGTTTGTAAAGGAACATTTTTTAAAAAATGTTACAATTAACATTTTTCAAAAAATCTTCTGGGGTTTACAGTACATTACAAGTATTTAGCAGACGCTCTTATCCAGAGCGACTTACACAACTTTTATTTATTAATTTTTTTTACATAGCATTTACATTGCATCCATGTATACAGCTGGATACATACTGAAGCAATGCAGGTTAAGTAACTTGCTCAAGGACACGACGGCAGTGTCCTAGCTGGGAATCGAACCTATGACCTTCAGGTTACAAGACTAGCGCCTTACCCATTACTCCCAGACGTAATGTCTGTTAAGAAGAATGTGTAATTGACAGATTTAAGGACAAACGTTTACCGGATGAAGACTGGTATTTTCCTGGGCCTGCAGCAGGGCAGAAGAACAGAAAGCAGGCTGAGGTTTTGACGTCAGGCACGGGGCGCAGTCTCGCCGATCCCTCAGCAGACGAGACCGCAATTTGAGACGAACAATGCAGACAATGTCACGCAATTGAGAGCCGGAGGAACGGTGGCATTCGAGTGTGAGGTCTGTCATTTCCCACCTGCCTCTTATAAGGCCCGGCTTTCAGAAAGAACAAAAGGAGGGATCCAAACGCTCGGCTGCGTTCGGTGTTATTGGGGGAGCCCGACGCGACACAAACACGCTTACAAAACTGTCGCTATAAATCACAATTACGAGGGTGGAATTACCCAGGCGACGACCCGCATAGTCGTATCTGGGGCGCGGAAGGGGGTGGGGGGCTGTCTGCTCAGGGGCGTGTATTGTGACTGCATGCAGGTTTTAGGGGGTAAAAGAAGAAAGAGTTCCTCTCGCTGTCGGATTACTGAAGGGCTGCTCTTTTATCCGGATGCGACCCGCAGTTCTTGGCTTGCTGCTCCCGTTAATCTTCCGCCTGACATATGTCCCCTGTTCTGCCTTCAACAAACATATTTGCTCATCTCTCCCTTAACAAGACGGGTAGATTTGCTCATCTCAGAGTGAACACTGAATGAGCAAATCTGCCCATCTCTGACTGGACACCAATGGGGGAGGTCTACCCATCGCTGACTGAGCACTGAGGAGCAGATCTGGCCATCTCTCTCTGAATACCGACTGATAGATTTGCACATTTCTCACTGAACACTGATGACAGATTCACCCATCTCTCACTGAACACAGATAGCCAAATTCACCCATCTCTCACTGAACACAGATAGCCAAATTCACCCATCTCTCACTGAATATTGAACGAGCAGATCTGCCCATCTTTGACTGAACACCAATCAGCAGATTCGCCCTTCTCTCCCTTAACAAGACAGGGAGACTTGCTCATCTTTCACTGAACACCGATGGGGGAGGTCTGCCCATCACTGACTGAATACTGAGAAGCAGATCTCCCACTGAACACCGATGGTCAAATTTGCCTGTCTCACTGAACACCGACTAACAGATCTGCCCATCCCTCACTGAGCACCGACAGGCAGATTGGCCCGGCTCTGCCAGGACACTGACGGGCAGATTCAGAGGCGGTTGGACAGGGGGGACGAAGAGGAAGGAGCCTGACCATCGGTGACCAAACTTGTGAAAATAGAGAGTTTCCCTCCAGAAAGAAAAAGGAAACACAGGGGCTGTGGGGCTTAGCTAAGACCTTACCGTCGTGCCGCGAGGCAAGTGGCTCTCTCCGGATAGCGCCTCGGGGGGTTGGCGCCTCGGGGGGGTTGGCGTTGGTGGGGGGGTTAGTGCCTCGGGGGGGTTGGCACTGATGGGTTTTGATGCAAAGCGATGGTAAGGGTCTTCCGAGGTGAAGTGGCAGTTATGGTCCTCTGGCGGTTAGGAGAGCAAAGTGCTGTCGGGTCCTGTCTCATTTCCTCAATGGAAAAAAACTCCCGCCATTGTGTTTCATTAGGATCCCCATCTGTCTGGCTGACATGGCGCGCGGGACTGCCAGCTGGCGATGCGCGGCTCCAGGGTCCGGGGATTGAGTCTGACCCTGTCTGTGTGGAGCTGGTGCCCTGAGACCTGCAGGGGACCAGCGGGAACCGACCAAACCTCGCCGACTCCGAGTGTGTGTGTGTGTGTGTGTGTGAATGAGTGAGTGTGTGTGTGTGTGTGCGTGTGTGAATGAGTGTGAGTGTGTGTGTGCGTGAGTGTGTGTGTGAGTGTGTGTATGCCTGCAAGTGTGTGCATGTGCATGTGTGTGTGGTGTGCATGTGTGTGTGTGTATTCGTGAGTGTGTGTGTGTGAGTGTGCATGTACATGTGTGTATGAGTGAGTGTGTGGTGTGCATGTGTGTGGTGTGTGTGTGTGTGTGAGTGAGTGTGTGTGTATGCCTGCATGTGTGTGCGTGTTTGTCTCTGTGTATGAATAGACTATTCAAAATAACCTTCAAAAGCTAATAAACGCAGTCCAATGTTCAATACCTATTAAATGCAATAGTCTATGATTCACATGATTTAAAAAAAAAAAAAATGTAATGAAAAGCCTTTTGGAATGTAACCTTTTCTAGCTCTGTAGCCGGAGCTACACTTTCCCTGCGGTCTTGCATGATTATTGTCAGGAACAACCAAATCCATAATTTCACAAATCCAAGGCTTTCAAGATGTTTTCCTGTGCCTCAAGCAGTGTTGGGCCTGCTGCAGGGCAATGCCATAGAGCAACAGTGCCCCCTTGTGGTATTATGGTATTACTGGTACTCAGCAGGCGTGGAGCAGATTCCACTTGAGCCGAATGGAACATTATATGAGAGGATCAACTTTGGTAATATTTTACAAAGAACAAAACTCCATTTTGTTCCCAGTAAAGACCCATTTTGCCCATTATTATATGACCATTATATATATATATATATATATATATATATATATATATATATATATATATATAATTTCCTTTTTCCTGAGGTATTTACGTTATTTTTTATGCATGTTTGAGACATTTCTTCATTTTTGTTGGCATTGCACTGCTGTGGGTGGAGCTATAAGGAAACTTTCTCCATGCAGAGAGCTGCCACAAGCTTAAGCTGCAGTGTGTGGTGTCCTTACGTACTCGAGTAAGCAGTTATTATTATTATTACAGGCATTTAGCAGACGCTCTTATCCAGAGCGATTTACATTGTATCCAGTTATACAGGTGGATATATACTGGAGCAATGCAGGTTAAGTATCTTGCTCAAGGGTACAACAGCAGTGTCCTACCGAGGAATCGAACCTGCAAACTTTAGGTTACAAGACCAATGCCTTAGCCATTATACGGATCCATTCATAACAATCAGTTCCATTTACTGAACTGAACTGAGGTTCAGGTAATGAAAAAAAAGAAAAGAGTTTGTTGGTGCCGCCATCTTCTCCACTAATTATTGTGTTCAGGTAGCCTCACTCTCCCATCGCTTTTTCATTTTTTATTTTTGAAATCAAATTACATTGTCTTTGTAGATATTATTTGGAGTAGCGAGCCTCCAGAAAGCGTGACACTGCAAACGGTCACTCTGCGTGCGCGCTAACCGGCTATTATGCGCATTTGCATTTAAATGAGACTCAGAAACACTCGGAGTTTGTAATGTGTTTCCTCTCCCATCTGTCCGGCGCAGCGGCGGAGATCAGGGCTCTGACAGCATCGACTGTGAAGAGTCAAGCGTAAATGCCCCGCCTACCTGCCCCGCCTACCTGCCACGCCCACCTGTCCCGCCCACCTGCCGCAGGTAGTGCTGACAGGCCAGCAGGTCCTCAGGCACTCGTTTACATGAGGGAGACAGGTTACAGGCGCATTTAATGAGGATTACACAGCATGCTTGTTCTGTGGAAGTGATGTGACTGACAGCCAATATTCATACAGAACACCCGTTTCTGTGTTGTTGTTTTTCCCTCTCATGCAAAGCCATGCTCGGTGCTGAGCTGGCTCTCTCGAAGTCTGTCAGAGGAGCAGGGAGTTTTATATCTTTATTCTGCTCGTTTGTCTCTGCCCATCGTGGAGCTGTCTGTAGCGCCTCCTCAGAGCCATAGTCATGGAGGTGAAATGTGTCCAGTTCACCGATGCACTTGCACGCTAAGCCAGGGACTGCTTTCCATGTCCCAGGCAAACGCTGTAGAACTTGGGGCCTTATTGACTATTGGACCAGAGGCGCATGTCTCACAGTGGTGCATTGTGGGAAAAGATAATTGAACAGTACAAGAGGGAAACCTGGACATAAGCCTACCCCTATGCTTGACAGGATGAAGGTGGTGGCCTATCAGATGTCATGGCCAAAGCCTGCAAGGCCTCAGCTCACCTGTTAGGAGGTAGAGTTAGCTGGGCTGTATGCAGAGGCATCCAGCTGGAAAGCTTCAAACTGAAAGGAGTCCAGGCATTCCCATTCCATATGCACGCGTGGTTTGTGTAAACTAGCACAGCACACCACACGCATCAGCTACCCATAAGACACTTCAGGATTTCTATTTAAACTAATAGGTGTGCTAACAGTTGTGATTTTAAGGTCTATTTCTTATATAGATTCAATAGATATAGTGGTAAAAATATACTATATGTAACCAACCTCAAATGCCATGTACAAATATTAACCTTCATATGATATCAAATAAATCACAGTACAATGAAATGTTTTAAATGTAATTGCTAGAGTTAAATTGCATAGATTAATTACATTCTAGAATTACATTTTAGATGTGTACATGATTTCCTTTAGAAAGTTCTACTTGTATAACAAATATCAATATTGTACTAATGCAATGACTAATCAATAATTGCAAATGATAACTAATAACTTTAACAGCTAATACTGTAGTCCAGGTGGAGGAAGCCTGAGTGTGTGAGGGAATTTTGCCCAGGCTCTCTCAGAAGTAATAAACTGACTTTGGAAACTAGCGGGGCGTAACAAATTATGATTTGCAAGTAATTTCAGTGCTTCATGTAAACATCAATGATATACAGTAATATGCATAGTGGTAGGACATACAGTAATATGCAATTTGGACATTCAACTTCATTGTGCTGACTGACTTCCCCTTTGCAGAACAAAAAAATTTCTGGATATTTAATATTTTTGCATTGTAACCTTTTTTCATCTCCTTTGGTATCTAACACAATGAAAGTTTGTCTTTAACTGTGACTTCCACTTAAATACACTTGAAGTCCCGCTCACGCAGACATGAGCTGGAGGAATAAAATGAATGTGCAGCCCAACAGGCAGACTTGTGGGCACCTAATCGACTAGTGAGGACCGCTGGCACGTGAGACACCGTGGTCCTGGCCAGCTGAACCCCTCCCGTTCCTGAGTGATGCGATAGCAAACCATGCGCCGCTCTGCTAGGCTGCTTGCCAGTAGGGCCTGGCTCAGTCCCGATTCAGTAAAAGACCACTGGGACAATCCGTGCACTAGAACAGTGCTTTAACCAGGTGAGCTTGCCAGTAGACTGTGGCTGGAATATTGCTTTGCTTTTGATACGTGTTGCAGTGATAATCGTCCCTGTGCCAATGGACCTTTGTCAGGCCTCCTTTGACGTCTGGATGGATGGAAGCATTGTCTTATTAGGTAATTCAAAAGTTAATTTTCATATCACACATTCTGAGTGGGTTCCTCCAGAGGAAATAAAAAACATCCATCAATGCAGATGTGTGATTTACTGAGACCTTCCATCCAATTAAAGACCAGATACCTCATTGCAGAAGGAAAAAGTCTGGAGCACATGAATGCAAAATAACCCCTTTAATGGTGCAAAATAAAACTCACATTTTGCATCATTAAAGGGCTTATTTTACATCTGTGTGCTTCAGACTTGTTCCTTCTGCTATTGTATATATTATAACGGGTGACTCCTTTTTGGAATTCCTAGCCTGATATCTCATGTTGGTTGCAACTTTACCCGCTCGAGAGGCACACAAACTTTCTGTGTAAATGTGATCCACACCTGAGACTCTGAGGTACAGAGGGATCTGAAACCCTCCCACAGGGCCTAGCTATCCCACATGCAAGGACCCCCCTGCAGACAGGTGTCCCCGCAGACAGGTGCCCCCGGGGGTTCGGACTCTCCCGGCACTGGCGTGGTGCTCCAGGTCAGGCTGAGCCCAGAGTAGCGTGCCCCTAAAGTTGACTAAAGCCCCACATTATTCTTCCTTCCTTTAATAGGATGCTCTGAAAGTGCCTCTAAGCTTCCATATGAGACCCAACAGACTCTTCCTGTGTGTTTGGAATGGTTTCAGCTAAAATAGTTATTTTGAGAGAGTGGAAATCAACTTCCTCCCCTCGCTTTAGGAAATGGCTCAATGATATGGTTTACTGTTTATATTTGGTGGAGATAAGACATTCCACATCTAACACTTACTCAAAAAATTTGTAAGGATTTGGGGACCCTTAATTGATCGTATCAAAAGCCAGGCTGCCATTCAAGGTCTGTACATGTGAGTGAATGTACATGTGTTTGGTGGTATCTTAGTGTATGCACTCAAACACACATTTATTTTATTTGTTTGTAATGCATTTGTGTCTTTTGGTCTTCCCCTGACTGTATCTGGTTTTATTTCATCTCTAGATAACTTTAAAACATCATGTATTGCAGGCACGGACATTCAATGACCGTTGATACTGTATTTCTTTTTCTTTTGTAAATCTGGCAGTTCTTTTTATTTCTATATGTGCATGTTTGACCTCAAAATTTGGCAATCACAAAATGTATATAAATAC
This sequence comes from Anguilla rostrata, assembly GCF_018555375.3. Lineage (NCBI taxonomy): Eukaryota > Metazoa > Chordata > Actinopteri > Anguilliformes > Anguillidae > Anguilla > Anguilla rostrata. The sequence goes on from NC_057944.1 coordinate 4,155,025, forward strand.
TACTGTGGCTCAACCACAAATATGAAACCCCTGGTTATAGGATGTCATGCTTTGATGAACATTTATCATGTAAGGAGAATGTGCCAGTAAGATGAATTATTATGTTGGTTTTTTTTGTTTGTTTGCTTTATATATCCAGTATTACTTGTTACTCCTGTCCCTGTGTATGCTCATGTGAATGTGTTGCTTGCGTTGGATGTGTTGTTTACCAGTGTTTCTGAGTTCAGAGAGGTGGCGATGCATGCAAACCACACAATAAACTCGAGGTACCAACCAAACCAGGCCTGTAAATCTCTGCGGGGACCTCCCGTCAGTGGGTGTTGGACGCTCTGCAAATGCAGTGGTTTTCTCAATATCACACTGCGCCCCACTGCCACAGACAGTGCAAGGCTGCTGCTTAAAGAAACTACACCTCAAGTTCAATATCGAGTTAGCGGGATGGAGCTCCGATGGCGTGCTAGAGTCACTGGCGTCCAGCTGAGACAATGACGATGTCATCGATGCGCATGTAACAGTCAATTCCCTTCAGATCTCCCACTGTTCTTCTCTGTTAGCATTTGAAGTGTGCCAAACCCATATAGCATTACCTTAAATCTGAATAGTCAAAGGGTAAGAAGTAAGAAGCCCCATGTAATGACTCCAGGATGTCATTTTGAGATCAGTCTAATTTTTGAGACAAAGTAGAGACCAATGTCAAACTAGTCCACGGTGTTGGAGCTATGGATATGCTGTTGAAACTGTTCTTTAGGACTGGTTTCAATGACCAGGAAATTATTTCCCTTAGCCCATGGGCACAGAATTATTAGCATACAGACTTTGAAGAAACAAACATTGTGGCGTGTTGTATTTATAAGTGTTTCATTAGATTACCTCCCTGACACTCAACAGCTTTTTGGCATAAAGTGCATTTTGTTTTATTTTCATCTGCTTTTTAAAGTGGCCCCACACTTTCAAGCATTTTAACCTGTCTGATATGACTGGATCGCACAGAACATAAACAGACAATGAATTTGATGGCATATTAGAATGTCATTATTAGGATCAACTAGATATATTGTATTAAAGGCAACCTGTTTTTTAAGAAATCTTTTTATGGAAGACTTAGACAATCAAATTTTCTTAACTTTTAGCTCTGTTAGAATGAATTAAAGTGGATGTAATGAATAAATCATGTGTCCTAAATACTGATACTGCACTGTTTGTCCAAGAACCCACTGGTATGTTGGTTCTGACCAATCAGGAACCGGTAGAAATGAAACTCTTGATACCCATCCCTAACACTGTGTGGATGCTACAACTGGCATTATGCCTCTGTTAATCTGTTTTTGTCATAAATAAATATATAAATAAAATAATTTTGGATCACAAAAACAATTTTTGAAAAACACCAAAAGCCCTCGTCCATTTTTGTCAATCTGTTCCCAAAGCTTATGACTTCACTAAATAAATATATAAATCAATACTTTCATTCAATTTTAACTGATTAAGATTGGTCACATGCATACGATGCTTTTGGCTGTTTGACCCTACAGTCAAAATGATTGCTTTTACTCAAGCTCAAAAGTCTTAAATGCACCTCAGAGCATAATTCTATTACCCTGGAATTGCCCTTATCCAAAGTCTCTCAAGCACCGATTAGTGGGTTTCACCACAGCAATTTTCCTACTTTTGGCTGTTAAATGCTCATTTGGCAGGGAAAGCACAGAAAAAAGTTTTTTTTTACTCACTTTTAAATGAGATTCTGCATCTCTGCCTTCTCTGCCTTCCAACAGCTGCTTGTTTGACTAATCAAAACCCATAAATATACAGTAAGCCATGAGCTCAGTGTTTTAAACAGGCCCCAATAACAAGAACGTTTCACACTACTTCACAAAATTCACCACATCTGGTTTCTCTTGAATCAACCAATTTCTGAAATGCAAGCCTGATAGGAGGTAAAATACACCTAGTGCGCTAGATCTGAGACATTAAAGTGGGTGATATAACAGCATAGGGGGAGTGCGAGGGGACACAGTTGTACATTTTATTTTAGTCACCTCTTTCTTCCATTTTTCATTCTGGCATAAGGTGCATTCAGCTACCGCTGGCTCTGGTTGTTTTATTGAATCCCGAATTTGTCTCTGCATTTTTTATTTATTTTATTTTATTGGGAATAAACCTTGTGAGGAACTGCTCAGGAACAGAGCATAAACATTGTATTTATCTTGGCATCCTACACTCCTCCAAGAAATTGTTAATTTGATGGTGAACTCACATCCTATGGTGGCTGTTGGGCAGGGTGGTTGGCTCCAGGTTTGTATGTTCTGCTTAGTTATGTGTGCATATCTATCGAGTCTCGTACAGGTTGTGGGATTTTCCATTGAGCTGCAACGCCTGGCGAGAATGCCATTGATGGATTGTGGAGGTGTTTTGTCCCACTTCTCATGGCAGTTAGAGATGGGGACATCAGTAATGTATGCAGGGCCTGTCCTTGGTTTTTTTGTTGATAGCCTAGCAAGAGGCTTGTCATTCATGAGGCCACTGATTAGCATAAAGTGAAGCCTGTTCATTTCCATGTGCATGCAGTTGGTTTGCTGTTCATAGATTGTGGTTCATTATAAAAGAAAAAATGCAAGCAAGGTGTTGATAAACATAATACTTCCTCACTACAGGATATGATGTAAGAAAACCATATCTGACAGTTGCCTTACCGTATTTTCCCTGATTATGTGAACCAAACTATCACCTTTTGTCAGCACCCTTGAAAACAACATCAGTTTGCTTGACAATCTAGTTAAAACCTTCCGCTGTTTCTTGTTGTAATTAGAATACAATTTGGGGCTTCATTCATGAGTGTAATGGCAATAGCCTACTTTGTTGACAGCATGTTATGAAGTTTGGGTTCTCGTTGGCGGTAGTGCTTGGTCACATGTCTCCGGATGTGTTGGTATGACAGCAATAATAGCCTAGCCTGTTCATTAGTGCTCACTACACTCTGTTGGATCAGTGTATTTTTTCCCTCCCTACTAACTTGCCGGATCACTGCCCTTTTGGTCTTCCAGACCCTCAGCACCTAGTGCCAGTATCTGTGTAGTGGACTCATGGAGTGACACTGGACATTTTTTTTTCCTTATAAGAGTCCTTATGAATAGTTTTGTTTTAAAGGAGAGCTGTAAGTAAAGTAACAAAGTATTTTTATGCCCTTGGGACTATGACATTATTCTGAGCTTCGAAGGACCCACATTCAAAAAAGTGTTATGTGAGTTTGCATATAAGCTAAAATTGTAGCCTTACTGTGACATGTTATTCTTAAATTATTTCGTCTCTACATACTAGCAGTCATTTTGTCTACATTCCAAATGAATTGTACGCTCTTCCTTCTCAGGAAAGTTTCTATGACCTCCAGAGCAGCAAAGGCTATCTCCAGTCCAGTGGTGTGTCAAGACAGTTCGCTGTAAGTCCAAACCCACCTCTCCACCTGACAGAGTGGAGCTGGGAGGAGGTGCCGCATCATCGAGATGTCCAGCGAGAGGGAGGTGACTGCATGGAGGCCCTATCTCTTCGCCATCACACAACTGACCGAGACGTGGTCTTCCAGAAGATGAGGGAGACCTTTCCGTTATTGTCAACAGATGATCCATGACTCACAGCGGATGAATGACGTGCTGCCCCAGCCTCTGAAATCAGCCAGTGATCCCAAACCTCTGTCTCTGTAGCCACACCCACCCCTCCCCACACAGAAAAGAGTGCCACACCCAGAAACATCCCAAAAACATTTTACAATAACAAATACGGGTAAAGTTGCATGAATTCGGCAAAAGCACGTAAAAAAGAGAAAGATTGCCTGTGCATCATAGATATGCTTTAGCATGGTTATTTTATAATATTTTCAAGGTAAAAAGCATGCATAGTATGCCTTTAATGGCACTGGAGACAGTCGCAAAATGTGGCCAATTTATGGTACTCATCTGGATCTGCATTGCAAAGTGGCGATTGATGGCTGAGATCAGGAGTCCTGGAACTGTGAGGAGTGCAAAAATAGATGTTTATAAATATTAAATACAGAAATATTCAAAGTCAGGATGTGAACTGTATAAATAGGCCCCAGATCCCCACCTGTAGGACTTCACTGTTGTACCTGTTGTTGTATTCTGATAAAGTTGTGTTCATTGATTTAAAATAAGTTTGGATGCCATATTATTGTCCTTATTAATCATGGTTACAATATTTTTTTAGCTACACTAATGTGCAAAGGCCAGAGGAAGACACATGTACAGCGCACACACAACAGACACAGATATTTTGGTTGCGATACAAGATCTGCCTGATTTTGAGCCAGGAAAAACCTTGATTACGCCAGACCACTCACTGTCTGGGCCAACCAGCAAGACCCGCCCGGTGTCCCCCTCCACCTCCCCCTCTCATGATAAGAAAATACTTCACAGGGAAAGAGCACAGTAAAAAATATTTTTTAAGGGCAATTTCATCACTTTAGTTTTTGACAGTTGCAAAAAAAAAGACATGAAATAAAGTTTTGAAATAAAAACTTAAGCTACATTTGGGGCTTCCTCAGCTAGGCCACTCAACATTTCTGTTTCAGTTACGGCAGAAATTATGAACACTGATGAGGTAAATGAAGAGGAACATGTCCAAGAGGATTTATAGGAACAGGCTAAGCCCTGTGGAAAGGCTGACAGAGCAGCAGTTACTGTTCTGACAGAGAAGGAATATTAGGCATAGCAACACTTTTGGATCAGGATCTTCACCCACAAACCTTGAGAAATCAGTCGGTTTTGTCTGGATGCAGGTGCTTGTTGCAGTACTTTTTTCACGTGGGACCTTCCAGTCTATTCTGGCTGTGGTTTTACATATACATATGTTTACTGTATGTAGAATTATTCATAGGCTTGCAAGAGCTCTGCAGGAGCAGACAAACATTTGTCAGGTTTTCAGATTATGCCCAGCAGAATGAATTTGCTGCCAGGTTCTCTGTCTTCGCTGGATTACCCCTTGTATGTGCTGCCATAGATGGCACTTCTGAGGATTCAGGCACCCCATGCACATGAGGATGCATATATCAACCGTGAGCACTACCATTCAATCAATATTCAATGCACCTGCAATGTAGACTGCAGAATCACCAACATGAACGTAGTGCGTACAAACACACATTCAGTAGTATGTGATTGTTACAGAATAGTTCTTGGAAAATATATTTAAGTAAACAGGTAATTAAAAAAGGAAGTGTAAGTAAATAAATAAATAAATAACCCCATAGCCCTTGTGAAATTAAAACAACAATTTCACATGTGCAAAGAAAAAATGTGACTTGAAGTTGCATAGGCTACCTTTGTACACTCCTCTTATAAGTGGGGTTATTTTTAAGCAGCACATGTGTACTCTTCACATGTTCAGTTGTCACAGGTGGTTTTTGAACACATGATCTTTTTCATAAAGGAGTGGACTAAATAATCTGTATGCAGTATGCAGCAGTATCAAAAGGATCTTTATTTTTCTTTTCTCAAATGAACTTGGAATTGCAGAGGGATTTTGTTCAAACTTATTACCGCATACACACAATGCAGCTCTGGACAGAACAGTCTTGTATCCTTTTCAGACGGTTGTTGCTTTTGATTAAAACAAAGTAAACGATCTGCTGCATCACTGTTCTTGCAGAGCGTCTATCAATGAGCAGTAGGAACTGCTAAACCTCCACATAATGACAATGCGGAAGCTCCTTTAACATCCTGTTTCAAAGTGCTGGCTCCTGTGAACGGGTCCGAGGGCCAAGGTTCTGCCTGCACTTCTGTGAAGCGATTGATTCGGATGGTCTCTGGAGGAAACCATTAGCTCAGGCTGCCTTTGTGACTGTAGAAAGCCATTAGCGCTGAACTCTGTGTCCCGCTCTGGGCATAGCGAGAAGAACGTCTTCTGTTTCCTACTGATAATCTTCCATTCATCCCGGATATGGACCATTGACTTACATGCACCCTCTTTGAAGGCAATTTTCAGAGTTTATTTATTCATTTTTTTAATCAGAGCTGGGTGTCGCAGTGTAATTTCCAGCGCGGATCTCCTCTTGGGTATTTGGGGTAGAAGAGGAGAGCGGAGCGGCTCATTAGAGCTCTTTGTTCCGCCTTCTCATCCATCGCGAGGAGTCTTTTTCACCGCTCCTTTTAGCCCCAAAAGTGCAGACAAAGGCATTTAAATACGGGTCTCGGCTGGTTTGATTTAACTGTAACGGCTTTTCTTCTGCAGCCAGAGAAGTGTGTTAGAACAGAGGAGAGGGAATGCACTACACAAATGAGTAATGCTGCCTCAACATGAAAACAGTCATCTGTTTGAGCCCTAAAATACATTTTTGTGCCTTTTTTGTGATCAACTGTTTAATTATTTCGCACATAAAAAAGGGCGTGATAACACAAAAAGGGAGAGGGGTTAATTAAACACGGAAAACATCTGCACACAATATAACTATTCTACAAAGGAAAAAACCAAAAGAGGTATTCCATCAGATCTATATGGGTAAAAATATGTGCACGATCAACATAGCAGTACCAGTTTTGCAGTGCTGTAATGATATCTAGTGCCATCAATGGTATATAAAAGTCACAAATTACATTCAGATATATGTTATTTTAGCAATAGCAATGTTAATCGTATACACATAGTATATAACTATAGCAACAATGCTATAATGCTAGTAGATTTGGCATCTCTACTGAATTCGATGTACCATATACAGATATCTGATATACAATTATTCAGATATTTGATAAGCTGCATCCCAGAGCTGTATGGTTGAGGAATAGGCATTAGTAATGTGTGCAACAGACAAAATAATGTTCGGAATTGAATAATCCAAAATCCCTGGTTAAGTGTGTCAGGGGTCACACGTAAAGACCGAATGGCATTTTTGGCAGCTGTTTGTGCTCCTGGAATTATTTTCTTCTCACGCTCTGTAAAGGAAAGGGAGGATAAGTCTAAGTAAAATTTAAAAACATTAGACTAAGGGGAAGTTTAGTATTCACCTGTTCTGATAGTCTGGTCAATACAGTGGTCTAAAAAGCTGGGAATGTTTCCAGAACATGCGCATATAGTTGGCTGTGACATCCTTGTATCTGTTACACCTGAGGTTCATTTGATCTGGCCTTAGAGGTGTGGCATGAGCTTTATGCACATGTTAATAATGTATGAGCTGATGGATCTTTAGAAGACGTGAATACGTTTTCCCAATCTACCTCAGCAGCATATGACTCCCATTCATTCCGCCGGTTCATAGTCATCCCAAGAGTGATGCAGTCGCACGTTATCCGATTCTCACATGTGCAGCCACACTTCTGGAGGGAGTTTGGGGCCAAATCGATTCTGCTTTGGAGTGTTGCAGGAGGCTAACGTTCCACGGAACACCGTGCGCTTTGAAAGAAGATCTTGCAGGTAAATGAGAAGAAAACAAGAAGCCAGGGAGGGAGTGCTGAAACTACAGCTCCTGAAAAAAGCCACATCATTGTAAATGTCCTTTAGCTTACCAATGCCTTTATTTTCCCATGGATGATAGACAAAACATTTGAAATCAGATAAAATGTAGTATTTGTTCCAAATGGAGGAACGATCTCAGAATTTTCTTTTATGGCCAAGGAATTGGTCATTGCATGTTTGCTCATTCAGAATGGTTTCTTCTCTTCATGGCTTCTGCCTGTAGGTGTCTTTTGGGTGCCATTCCTCTACCATATCAACTTCTTAAGGTAAATGAATGCGTCCTCACACAATTGGCAGTTGTTTTAGCATATACAAATTGACTTGGGTAACAGGGGTACGGGTATCTTACCCTTTAATTAGATTATTTTGACAAAATATTGATTTAAATGTGCCTTTCCTTACTATGTTTCATAGTCCAAATTAAGTAAAATGAGAATTTTTATTTGTTTATTTATTTATTTATTTATTTATTTTTTGCTGAGCTGACTTCGTGCCCCCTGCCAAGCAGTGGTGCCCGACGTGTATTTGGAGGGTGCTGTCCCGCTCCTGATCCAAAGCACACCACCTCATCTCCGAAACACAGTGGATATAGTGTTATGGCTTGGGCATGTATGGCTGCCAGTGGAACTGGTTCACTTGCCTTTAGTGATGATGTGACCGCTCACAGCAGCAGCAGAATTAATTCTATAGTGCACAGAAACATCTTGTTTGCTCAGATCCAACATCTTATCTGCTCAGATCCAAATCAAAGAGTACACCAGCATAACCCCATGTCAGGATTCACCACGTCATTTGACAGATGGTTTCCCATGTCCATTGATGGTGCTTCACATTGCAGTAGGACAGTGACCTCAAACACACTGCTTAAGTAACCAATGAGTTTTTAGAGCCAACATATGGAAAGTTCTTGACTGGCCAACTCAATCACCTGATCTGAATTCAACTGAACGTGCGTTTCACTTGCTGAGGATGACACTGAAGGCAAAAAGTCACTGAAACAAGCAGGAGCTGAAGATGGCTGCAGTACAGGCCTGGCAGAGCATCACCAGGGAAGATACCCAGCATCTGTTGCTGTATATGTGTCACAGTCATCAAATCCAAAGGATTTACAACCAAGTGCTAAATTTGATGACTTTATTCAAGATTATGTTAATTCGTCCAATTACTTTTGGTCCCCTAAAATGCAGGGACTGTGTACAAAAATGGCTGCAATTCCTACCCAATGTGGATCACTCACAGGATATCAATGTAAATACCCTTAAATTAAAGTGCTGACAGCCTGCACTTCATATCTACTTCTTAAAATCCAGTGTAGCACAGAGCCAGAAAAACAAAAATAATGTTGCCATCCAATTACTTACTAGACTGTACTGTATATAACACACCGAGCATTGCACATTTTTGCATTTCAACATCTTTAAGATCTGTTTGTTCTGTATGTCTGTTATATGTCTGAAATTTACATTTAGGAAGTCTCTCATCCAATGAAAACCTTCCTGGTGTATTCCTGACTTCCTGGCCTTCCATCTTTGAGATCTTTTATAGAATTTTAGCCAAGTTCAAATTTCATATTTACAATGTGCAAGTACGTTGTAAATGTTTATAACTGGAGAACTAGCATCCATGGTCAATCTAAATGAGACAGTTCATGGGTTAAAGTAGCAGAATAAGGCCTCGCAGCCTTTTGAAAAAGCACCAAACTTCAAACCTGTGTGTGATGTCATTCAGAAAGTCACACACAGTTAAATGTCCAGTGTTAATTCAACTCTTAACGGATAACATTTGGTCCCAGTCTGCAATGTGTTGAATTAACACTAGACATTTTATTGTGCATGCATTGATTTGGCAGCAGGCACTTGAAGCATAAGAAAGGTCTAAGGGTTTAACAGGATGGGTAATAATGAGTTCTAGGACAGATGATTTATTTATTTATTGGTAGTCAATAGTATCCTTGTTTCTAAGTAACTGGAGCGTGCACAAAATAGCAGTAAAATACTCATGATTTTAAAAAATAAGTGCTGACTAACATACAGTTAGGCATGGCAATAATCCATTTGAGTTTATTTGTTGTTGTTGTTGTTGTTTTTTCCTTCATGCTTGACAGATGTATCTCTGTTTAGCTTAAAAAAACGTAACTATATTTTTTCTTCATGCGTACCTTCATGAAAGAGCAGTCGTTTTGGCTTCCTTTGTTGCAATGATTTGCTAATCTTGTCATCTTGGTGCAGATGAAATTTCAAAATACCATGACAGGCAATTAAAAAAAAAAAAATCATGATAAAGAAGTAGAAAAAAAAATAAGAGCAAAATTTAGGTGGTTTGTCTTCAGCTACTATTGAAGGCTTAACATGTTCATTATAGATAGTTCATGTTAGTTGGCAATCCGTGTTAAGTTCTTATGCAGTTAATTGAGTTAATGTTATCAATGTATCCACTGAGGTAACTGGTTCATCAAAATTATACAATGTATACTAGCTTTTACTTAACAGTCACAGTCTCTTTTGTAGTTTGACAGATTGGCACAACTTTCCTTTGTTATTGAGATTATTTCCTTTTTATTTTTTATGCACTGGCTGTTGGACAATATATAAGATTAGGAAGTATTAATATAACACGCATTGTAAAGAAATGTATGAACTTGTTTATATTTACATATGTTTATTATTTATATGTTAGTATACAGTGACTGCCTGTACTCGCCCCCAGTGGTGGAATGAGCTTCTGGAGGTCAGGGCAGCAGAAACACTGGCCGTTTTGTCACACAGACTAAGGACCGGCCCCTTCAGTCTGTGCTTTGGCTCCCCCTATCTCTTTCCTTCAGTAATTACTTCAGGATTATTCTGTCATGGTTTATGGTTTTATATGGACATTAAATGCATTATTTATTTGCAGTTCATGATTTAAATTAACTTACAATTAGTAATTTATGAATGCTGTACATATAATTGTTGGTGTAAGAATAGAGTAAGCCCAGTGTGGCACTGTTGTGTTAACACTGATGGACGCACTAAAGTTAAAGTTATCATGTTACTCTGGAAAAGGGCAGCTTCTCTAAATGTGTACAATACATTATTGTAGTGGTTTTGTTCCCCTCCCCCTTCCAAATAGTCTCAATGGTTCATAATGCTGCACCTGGCTCCTTATATGACCTTATAGCTTATGGTCTTTAAAGCTGCCCCACTGCAAGACAGGCTGTCGTACAGTGTGAGCATTAACAGTTACAGACACTTTTTAAGGAACGCGACCCGACAGATTTAAGTCGTAGTTTGGCATTATCTAATTCTAAATTCTGTTCAGTCCCACTAGAGCAAGCAGAGGTGGTGTCACACACGTGTCACTTACTTTTCCTAATCTCATCCATTTTTTATGAAGTATGCGGAGCATGGACAAGCATACATTTGAACAGAGCAAGTGGGTCAAAAAGGAATTTTGAGCAATCTTTACTTCAAATAGATAAATAAGGTAACCACGAAGGAAGACAAAGTTTTATTTGTATTTAACAAGATACAGTCAACGGCAATATTATTTATATAGTCCTGTTTTTTCATTGTACTAACCTGCAGGCAAATTATGACTTTTAAACTTTATACTTTAACTTTTATATTTTTAGTTGGACAACTGTATATATCTTGTTCTGAAATTTCAGTTTAACCTTATTAATGAAGTACTTAATTTAATTGAATGGTGAAGGAAGAGTTCAACAATGTGGTTCTCCTAATGATGTGATCGATAATTGCATAATTGCGAGAGAGAAACTTAATAAATTAAATAAATAGGCTGAATGCTTGCCTTCATAATTGCATAATTTCAGTTATATTTTGTACAAACTATATTCAGCTCTGTCATCAGTATGAACATCATATGATGTTCTCATAATACCGCCTGTGTCAATTGCTAAGGGTGAGAAAAATGTCAAAACATTTTGTTTGAAATGTTCTGAAGTGTCCTGATGGCCTTTTCATATTCATGAGCTAAAATGCGGGAAAGTCAACCGAAGACTATCTCTGTTTGGATAACGACTGGATGCAGATGCTTTTGTTTCAGCTAGGATTTCAATAACTTTACATTACATTACAGGCATTTGGCAGACGCTCTTATCCAGAGCGACGTACAACAAAGTGTATAACCATAAACAGGAACAAGTGTGTCGAAAACCCTAGAGAGAAGTACCGTTCTAAGTGCAGGGAACAACCGCATAGTTCAACTTGGACCTTGAAAGATAAACTGGTTAATACTAACACAAACGAGAACAGCAACAACGCAGTCTATGCAGAAATACAAGTGCATTAACTAAGTCACCTACGAAACAGCTACCTAGTTACAACCCTAAGCTTACAGTCAATTTAGAGATTACAGGGAGGTAGGGAGGGATGGGGAGAGGTGCAGTCTGAAGAGGTGAGTCTTCAGTTGTTGCTTGAAGTGGGTCAGTGTCTCAGCTGTTCTGACCTCCACGGGGAGGTCATTCCACCATCGTGGGGCCAGGACAGACAGGAGACGTGTTTGGGAAGCGCAAGTGCGAAGAGGGGGAGGTGCCAGGTGTCCTGAGGTAGTGGAACGGAGGGGTCTGGCTGGCATGTAGGGTTTGAAGATCTTGTGGAGGTATGCTGGGGCTGATCCCTTGACTGCCTGGTATGCTAGGACCAATTTAAATTTGATGCAAGCCATAACAGGCAGCCAGTGGAGGGTAGTGAGCAGGGGAGTGACGTGGGAATGTCTGGGGAGGTTGAAGACTTTAGGTAAAATGGTCCTAAATGACCTAAAATTGATTCATTTGAACATAAACACTTCACTATGCATACTTGACATTTAATGTATTGGTAAATACATACAAAAGTAAATTCCAGAAATATTTTACAACAAAACCTGCATTTATTCAGCAAACTGGTATTGAGTGAAATTGTGTGTGCCTCCAACTAAAACCCGCCAAATTTCCTCCAGCCACAAAGCCACAAAACAAACGCTGATTACAGTTAGATCTTATCCGATCATGTTTTAAGTAGATACAAGACTGTGAAAGTCTCCCAAACGCAGGCCATGTTATTGGTTGCTACAAACGACAGCGCATAACTTAAGGAGACTGAGGAACGACTGCATTACATTACAGGCATTTAGCAGACACACTTATCCAGAGAAACATGCACAACTTTTACATTGCATCATCCATTTATACAGCTTGATATATACTGAAGCAATGCAGGTTAAGTACCTTGCTCAAGGGTACAATGGCAGTGTCCTACCTGGGAATTGAACCTGCTGTACCCGGGAATTAAACCAGTGACCTTTAGGTTACAAGACCGTTTTCTTACCAATTATACTACGCTGTCGCCCAAGTGGTAAGTCTATTGCGGCTGCAAAAGCGGTAAGTCTCTCTTCACGTAACGTATTGTAGAAAAAATATCTAATTATGGGTTGCTAATGTTGAGGCGGTAGAGTAATTAACAGCCAGGAGGACTGGAGTATTAACTGACAGGAGGGTAAATGAATGTGTGTCTTTGGGCAAGATACGTCACTTGAACTAAATTATGCGCAGCTGAATAAAAGAATGCCATGCAAGTTTGTAAGCAATATAACTTGCCCTGGCTAATGGAGGATACATGACACTTATCATTATTTAGTTTAATTAAGCATAATTAGCTGATATTCACGTCGTCTTACAGATTGGTTACACTGCCTTTTGGCGGAATTATAACAACGTGTTAGCAATCTAATTTATTCTGTGGCAAAGGCTGGTGTGTAAACAGCCCAGTGAAGACCTAAGAATGAAGGACTTAAAAATGACAACAAAAGAAAGGTGAAGGTCAAAGACTAGCGGCAGTACCTTTTCAATTAAAATTAAAGGCACGGGTTAGCAAAGCTAGACTTCTCAAATTGTGCAGATCTATTATAACTGCTAAATTGTATTTGTAATGTTTCCATTGGTTTTCTGTACTGTATAAAATACCAGCCTGGCAGAGCATCACCAGAGAAGATACTGAGCACCTGGTGATGTCTACGGGTCACAGATTATAAGCAGTCATTGCATGCAAAGGATATGTGACAAAGCACTGAACATACTAAACATGACATCTATAATTTACATAAAATGTATGTGTCCAATACATTATTGTGCCTTGAAATGGGGGGGGGGGGGGGGTTGGCTATGATTTCTACTAGGAGAAACCAAAGTGTATAATATAGAATAAAAGCTGAGAATGTTCACTTTAACAAGATGTGAATTGTATGATTACAGATCTATAATTGTCGAGTACAGACACAAAAAAAAAGAAAAAATGTATCTTCGTCCCAAACGTTGTGGAGCTAGTATCACTTGAGACAAACAACGTTCATTTTGAATATGAATTGCTTGATATATTTCAGCCATCAGGACATCACTTTTGCTAAATCGATTCTTCATTGGTTGACTTCAATATGGTCCATTAATATTGTGTCCCTCAATACACTTCTTCACTGGTTTGCTTGCTGGGAATCCATATAAGTTGATATAAGAAAAAAATGCAAAAAGTAATAAACAAATAAACTAAAAATAAATTTTAAAAAATAAAATAAAATAAAAACACTTGAATGATGGCGCTGACCCCTTGCCGTGGTAGATTAGCTTGTGTGCCTGATATTGTGAACGATTCTAACCGGAACATTACATTAAGATTCTACCATGTTGGCTTGGTCACAATGTAGAGGCCAGACTAAGATCTGCTTAATGCTCTTTTTTTTTCAGGCCCTTGCTCAAAAGAATTCCATGTTAAGCAGTAATATGTGCATACAGAGGAATACTTGCAACAAAATTCAAATATTGAGGCTTACCTCAAATAAGTGGGGGTGGTTTAACTATACATTATTGTGTTTTATTATTTACAGTATTTGTATTTTTTTATGATACTTTTCAATATTATAGGGGCTATCATAAAAGCCTGGCAATTTGCGAGTGATTGATCTAGCTTTGCACAAGTGTAAGGAACCTGTTCGTACCTGCATTGTCATGCCAAATGGCAGCACTATAAAATTGTTGGTGTGAAAATGTCACTGTACATTATCTACACACTGCACCATAAATTCAATCTTTCTGGATTATAGCCCTACATAGATTTAATATGCCATGGCCGATCAAAAGAAACTGAAGTAATCTACGGTTGTTAACCTCCTTAGGGTAATGGTCTTTCCCCTCTCTGTCATGCAGTATTTAGGAAGCACAACGTGCAACTCCATAAATTCAACCACTCGCTGGAAAAACTGTGAAAATGGAAGGAAAGGGTAAGAAAGAAAATGTACAACCAGAAGTGGTATCTCCCTCAATCTATACCACTCAGAAATTCACCACTTTTTTTTTTTTTTTGAATTTATTGGTTTGTTCCTTCAGGGATTGTGTCCTCTTGTGTCTTCTTCTGTTTTAGGAGCTGCCTGTGAAGATATCTATGCATACGCTCTGTCCAGAGCACTGATAAAAATTGCCCCACCAGCCACAGTCGGTTTGTACTGTCAGTGTCAAAACCGCATTGAGACACTGCTAAAGAAAATTAAAAGTGAGTTCCACATTTAAAGATTTCCACATTTTATGATCCAGTCTAAATACTGGTCTTGGCTGAATATACTAAGAGATATTGGTATTTACTATAACTTAGCATTTTGGTGAAGTGCGCCAGTAGTGTTTCATAACTGGATTGGCAATAAATGTCCGGTTTGCAGGTTTGAAAAACACAAGCAAGGAACTGAAGCAGCCTGAATTGCCGTACATTATATTAAAAGGAGAATGGGATGAAATCTCAAATTTTTGCTCATTTGCATCTGAAAATTGAAATATTAAAATACGCTTATAAGGTTTATGATTTGATCATCAGTTCATTTTGATTGAAAAGGCACAGTTTATTAGCATGCTTGTAACAACATAATATGAAGTATCAGTTACTGCATATGTGGCTATAAGTATTGTGGCCATCATGTTTCTCATGTTTCTACGTCTCAGTTTACATGAACAGAGAAGCAGAATGGAGGGAACAGAAGTACAAAGAGGACAGGCCCCGAACTTTCCTGCGCTCCCTGGTCGTCTTGCTCTCCATGGTCTTCTTACGCCCGGTGTGGAGCATGGAGACGGACCGGAGTCGGAAGAGGGTGAGGTGGATATTTGTACGCTTCAGTGCCTGGCACTTTGCGGGAAGCGACAGGCTATGGGCCGGCCTGGTGATCCGCCTGTTCAAGGCCATACACGATGACTTTGGGGGACTGCCCGTCAGCGTCTACAGAGCCACCCAGCACCCGTACCCTAAGAGGTTCGAGGACCAGAGTGAAGGCAGGTGGAAGGCGAGGAAGGTGTGTGGGCTGCCACTCTGGCTTGCTGCCATGGGTGTGGCCGTCGTGTGCATGGGAATCAGTATCCTGCTCTACTTTTCGGACTTCCAAGTGAGAACGAACGGTACACTGACTGGCCTGTCGAGTCTGGAGTCCGTGGCCATCGCGACTCTCGGTCCTCCTGCCGTGGTGGTACTTCGGTTTGTCTTGAAGATCGGCAAAAATCTGCTCTACAGCCAGGGCAGCATCGTCCAAAAGAAGATGAACGAGTCAGCAGTCAGCGATCAGCTGGGATTCATGAACAAGGTGAGGAAGGAGGTGTCCATCCTCATCAATCTCATCCATTTCATGGAGGTTCTGGAGAACAGGAAGATCCGCGTCATTCTGGAGATCACTAATTTGGACCGGTGCAGCCCGGAAAAGATCATTCAGACTCTGGAGGCCATCAACATCCTTTTGACCGGGGAGAATGTCCCCTTTGTCTTGATTCTGGCTGTGGATCCAAAGGTTGTGGTGAACTGTGTGGAAAATTCATTCTTGCACCATAGGTCAACAAATAGTGGCTATGATTTTTTAAACAAGATTGTTACCCTACCTTTCTCTGTGCCTGAGATGTCAGTGAACTCAAAGCACAGGATATTTGAAACCCTTGCAAATAGTCACCTTGAGGTTTTTGCTGATGGGTTTTATGGTACAATGGCTCACCCAAGAAAGTCTGGTGAAAACAGGCATTTAAGAATGGAACTGGGACTACATGAAGGAAGCTTGGTGCCTTTCATTGGAAATTCCAGCAGTGGGTCTGAAGCAATAGATCCAGGAATTCCTTGGGAACACTGGGCAAGAAAAGTGAAGGCACTGACAAATGATGCTTTACAGTTTGTCAACAACAGAGGCAACCTCCACACTTACATTATGGCAGATCACATGTTTATGAGGAGAATAATCAACTCAGTCAGAGTGTCCATCATCATCCTGGAGGGGATGAGGTGTGATTTGTCTTCAGGCGAAGACCTTGCAGCTTGGGTGGTTCTGGCTAACCTGTGGCCTTGTCGTCTGAGTTGGATTCTCCAGGTCGTGGAAGATGACCAGCAGAGGGCTGCTATAGATCGACCTGACAGCACAGGTGAGATTGACAACGGGAAGACTTTGTGGGAAGTCTTCAGCGAGTCCTGTGTGGAACTGCACATGCTCAGAGGTAGAGCCGAGCTACTCCTGGAGCAAGACGGGGACCCTGAACTGTTTGAAAAGTTTCTCAAGGTGGATTTCAGATTGACCGTTGGGGATGCCAACAGGTTCAGGCCCTGCACAGTCAATCTGGACCATTCCATCCAGAAGGAGATGGCCAGGCTCCGAGGCACCAACATTAGAGAGAAAATGAACTACAAAACCCATGCCCCACTGCCAATTATGTCTCTCATCAGAATGAGTACAGAGGACATCTGCAAAGAGGTAATAACAATTTAGACTAACACTATGCTTATATTTTACACATTTCAAGGTCTTCTAAATGACAGAAATAGATTGTTGCATATATTATATGAAAGTGTATTATCCCAACTGTCATGTCATTGATGCTGGCAATAAATTTCTCATTTGGCGTGCACACTTGAATTTTCAAAACCAGTGCAACAGGAGGAACTGACATAACTGACGCATGCAGGTTCATCGCAAACACTGCCTGTGTTGTTTTCAATCAGTCTCCATTTGTCTCTAGATGCAAAGGCTGAACTTCCCTGAAAAATATCAGCAGCGGCTGAGGCAGAATCGACTTGATGGATCATCCCTGGCATTTGGCAATGACGGAGAGATCAAACGGGTTCTGCAGATGGCCTTGGGTGAATGGATCTCTTTCAGCTTTCGTTTCCTGGGAGCAAAGCCAAGATGCAGCCCGCACATGTCAAACCCGATGATGTCTGCACAGTAGAGAGGCCTTCCTCCCTTGCTTGGAGATAGCTGTGAAGCCTTGCTTCATTCTCAGGCTGCAGCTATTGTACGACCTCTATCAGAGCAGTTCTGCAAGTCTCGAGAGGCTAAATAGTCATATGCCACTAACCAGGATTCTCAGTATGCAAGGATAAAAACCATAAAACAATCCAACTGAAGGACTCACAAACTGAAATTTTCACATTTTTATGAGTAAGTCTAGACCTTAAGGTGTGTACTGCCTCAACAGTAAAGTTCCTGATCACAATAGGGCATACATGCAAGTCACATGACTTCTAGACATGGATTATGAATGTTCAAAAAAAAAAAAAGAATCCTCTGCCCATATCAATAATGAAAGCAAACAATGGTTTTGATCTTAGCTGTCTGTTGTTATTTACAGAATGGTGCATAGCTATGCAAAATTATATTCAAAATATCAATGACTATACCTGAAAGATCACATAAATGTGTTGCCTTAAGGTTAAGCCTTATCTAAATCCAACATTAGTTTGGAGAAACATGTCATAGCTTTCTAGCCTAGCGCACATAAATAGCTTCAGATTCATGTTCATGCGTACACCATTCTGCCAAGTGATGCAAGGGATCACTGCAAATCAAAACCTGTGTATCTAAACCTATTATTATTCATATGATCATTCCGTTTATTTTCTACGGTGCAAAGACAATTATGTATTCAGGAAGAAACTTCTAAACTGTCATTCAGTATGAAGCTTTAGACTTCCAAATCACTGATACACAATCTTAAGTATTTCTTTGTTTGACAGACAATTATTTCCATGCAGCCATTTTAAATCTCTGAGCCTACAAATTATTTTTATGAACTTATTAGTGCTTACACAAATTTCAGATCAAGATATGACTGAGCTAATTAAAAAATTCAGAGCAGGAATTGGCACAAAATCCTGAAATGGATCAGCCCTTGTTGTGCACCCCTGCTGTTGACACCCATAACATAACAGTTTGTAACAATGGGAAACAGACTGTTTTATGTGTTGCATTAGCACACTGTTAAGTTTCTGATAAATAAATAAAAAGAAAAACTACAAAAACAATCCTGCATAACAACAGTGCATAATCAGCTTCACAAACTACTGAGCAAATCGGCAATACTATGAATATTAATATATAT
Source organism: Anguilla rostrata (assembly GCF_018555375.3). Lineage (NCBI taxonomy): Eukaryota > Metazoa > Chordata > Actinopteri > Anguilliformes > Anguillidae > Anguilla > Anguilla rostrata. The sequence goes on from NC_057944.1 coordinate 4,173,839, forward strand.
ACAGATGGATGACAAATGAAAGGAAAAACTCAAGTGTAATAGTAATTAGCCTCAAATGTAATAACACAGCACAGTGGTGAAGGAAATATTACTGTGACAGCACTACTGTTGCCTCACTGCAACAGGGTACAGAGTCTGAATCCCACCTGAGGGCCTTTTCACCTTGTGTCTATGTGGGTTTCCACTGGGTACTCTGATTCCCTCCCACAGTCCAAAGACACGCAGTAGGCTAATTGCAGTCTAATTTGCCTGTATGGATGAGTGTATGTGCGAATGGTGTGTGTGCCCTGCATTGAATCGGTGTGATATCCAGGGTATATTGCTGCCTCTCTCAGATAAAGGATGGATGGGTGAATTGTGTTAGATTCAGGTGAAAACATCATACTCAACCTCGTTTCAGGTTTTCTTAAGACAGCGGTGTGCTTCCACTCGCTTATACGAGTGAGATAAAGGTGATATAAGTGCATACTGGTCAGAGTATGTTCCTATTTAAGCAACAGGAAATTTTTTCAATTTTCTATTTCTCACTGAAGATTTTAGATAAGTTTTGATACTGCTAAAGATGCATCCATGACAATAGTAGTACTATAAGAGCACCATCTTCTCCCACCTCTGTTTATTCCAAAACCCTGAGACCAACAGCTGCAAAAACGCACCATCTGTTTAGCAGTCCATAAATACTCATTCCAGACTAAATGTACATAAAAACTACATTACCCTGTCCCCCAGACATGGCCCAATCATGGAGGGTTTTCATTTCAACCAATCACATCACCTGCTGATTTCACTAGCCAGTTCCCTCCTCTGTGGTTGAAGGTGTGCTGATTAGTGAAAGCAGCCGGTATAGTGATTGCTTGGGACGAAAACCTGCATACTCTCCTGCCACATGATTGGGCACCACTACTCTAACTGCATCATAAGCATTTATTGGGCAGGAAAATATTCATACTCAGCTGTCAACATGGCTGCCTGATTAGGACCCCAATTCTCTTTCTAAATTTGGAATATGTTTAATGAAAAATAACATTACAACATGAAACACTGATCTTCAATGTTCATCATTTTTTCATATCATACGCACAATAGAGTTCCCATCATTGAATCATTCATAAATTCATATAAAATGATTAGCAGCATAATTTGTCTGCATCTCTGTTATGATACCTGTGTTAGAACCTGTGTTCTTCTAATAATGAAGAAAAATCATTTCAAACATCTAAATAAAATGATGTTTCTGTTTATCAGAGGCCGGTGTTTGAGCCCGTTTTTAGCTGTGGCATTTCTAGCTAGCTGAAAACAAGTACACACTGTTGTTGCCATATAATATGCTATTAGAATTTGAATCAAATAATACAAAATGTATTATATATTTTTTATTATATTATGTATTATTATATTTCTTATAAATATTTTAAAATAAAATTATGCACTCTTTACATTTCAGAATTCCACTGACAAAGAGAGGGAAACTGTACTCCGTTCAGGTTGTTTTGGAGGCCATTCTTAATGAAGATACAAGTGGTTAGAGAATGAGTCAGAGGACAGGGATAGTGATGAGGAAAAAAAACAGCACAGAATGACAAAGATCGTGACCTTATGAGAGAACGTGAAAGTGAGAGAGAGAGGGTAACAGCGGCAACAGTAAGGACAGGTCTGGCACAGCACAAAATGATCGGCTTCAGGTCGGGTTGAGGTCGGCTTCACAGGCTAAAGAGATTGCGAGTCCTGGCACGATCTTCACAGCTGCTGATGTTGAGGTTGCCCCCGAACATGCACTGCTAATACCACTGCAGTACTTTCAAAGATTTGTGTGTGTCCTCAGAGATGCTTAAAACTGTGCTGGTCAGCACTAAAGAACGCTGTTTTCAGAAGCAGGGGAAACCTGCTGACATCTCTGGCTGGATGTACTCAGAGAGAGAGAGAACTGTCTAACAGATAGTGCCTAAGAAGCATAACTCTATGGAGGAAATGGTGACTCCTTTCAAGGGGTAAGTTCAGTACCATACACTGTACATGCACGGGAGACCCCAACCCAGGGGAATCAATATATGGGCAAGAACAGGAATCTCAGGAAGACTTTAATGTTTGCCAAAGCAGGAGGCAAGGGCCACATGTCAAGTCATGTGCACCTACCAAACTTAACGTTAGCAGAAGAGGTTACAAACTGCATACATTTTGTTTTCTTCAAAAGTCTAAAATGCATGGAATACAATGGATCATATTGGGTATTATAGCAAACCAACAACTATGTTTTGTATTGTGCTGTAACAATCTGTAAAGGGTTTTTTGATTAAAATACATTTTTACAGTATGTATATGTCCAGTCACAACTTTTGTTTACTTTGTTTGGGCTACTAAATCAACATCTTTCTAACTGATCAATTTTACCATTCTGCTGTGTCAGACGTTAAGCAGTTTCATGCTAATAAATATAATTTTAAAGACATTTATATGCTATTGAGTCATTAATGTGTAATAATCTGTGGATTTAGTTGGTGACATTGTGTTATCCTAAAGACCCGCTTTTGTGCAACATTTTCATAAAAATCCTCCCAAAAGCAAATAAAAAGCACAAAAGTCATTGTATGCTTCATCAGCAGAGTGATGAAAACAATTTAAAAAGGTGAAAATGTTCTTATCAGAAAGTGAATTCTTGCTATTTTGAGGGCTGAAGCCACTAAGTATTTTGTCAAAATAAATAAACAAGCGCGAAATAGCTGCAAATCTGTGAACCCATTCGGGAGTTATACCCCTTTTTGTGATAGGCCACGCCCATCACCACGGCCCCTCTTGGTCAAGCGGCCTGAAAGTTTGACTCAGCTCTACCTTTGGTCATGACCAACCTTCATGCCAAATTTCAGCCTCCTGGGGAAAAAACTGTGGCCGCTACAGGGTGGGACACTTTTGTGGACCAACCGACCGACCAACTGACAGACCGACAGACAGAGCTATAGAGCTGTGGTCGCAGCTAATAATAAATACACATTGTTTCTGAGTAATTAGGGCTGGTTTGTATCTCAGCTCCTAGGAACGCTATAGTCTTGGATACACAATTTGTGGATGAGTCAAATGAATTTGTTAATGTTTTCTCCACAAATTGGTTTCAGTACTTAGTGTTCAAAGAACGTATGGCACACCGTTTTTCACATACGGTCATAACTGATGCTGTTAATTAGCAGCTGTTAAATACTGAACACCTGGCACACACTCTGCCTGTGTCATAGGCACTCTCTCTTGACTTTGAGTTATGCATTTGAACTCAGCTATTTTCCAGATGCAAACAATGGATCGATAACATTTCATGACAGTAACATCATGGCAGTGATATTGCATGTGAATTTAAGGTTTATTTATCTTTGACTCCCTTTCACCCTTTTCACCTTTTGTCCTTTTTTTTAAATGTTAATGCAATGAAAATATTTTTCACATTCACCAACATTCCACATATGATGCAATATTCATTGGATCAGTTATGAAATACAGCTACAAATCAAGTTCATAGCTCCTAATATAGGCAGGACTCATCAACCACTTCAATTCCAAACATGGCCACAGATGAACTTTCTTTGGCATCTACCCATGCAATTTACACAAATATCAGTAGTATTCTGATTGTACAGATGACAATGCTTTCAAGTTCAATAGCTCCTAGAAAATGGCTAGACCATAAACACTTAATGAAAGCCAAGTGCAGACTTGCTGCATTACCTGTGCAATTACCACAATATTTCATATGATTAATGATATTGAAGAATTACATATGACAAATCTTTCAAGTCATAGCTTAAAATGGCCTAGACCTTCAACCTAAAAATGATAATTATAACTTTTTCATTGAAAGACATTTCTCATTTATAAAAGCATTCTTTCCCTGAAGGCAGATCTTCTGCAGACTGGAATTGGCTCTTCTGCAGGAGGCAGTACCTTCTGTCTCGCCTCTCTGCCAAAGACCCCAAATCTGTCTGAAGTGCTGAATAGACTGCTGATCTCTTGACAGTTAGTACCATTCTGCCTGATCTGAATTGAGATTTATAAGTCAACTTTGAAATTCGAAATGTCTTAGATGGTTATAACAAGATGTAGCATAAGACTGTTGACTTTGACTTCTCCAAACTAACCTTTACAGGCCAACGATGAAAGAGATCAGCCAGGCCAACACTAACAAAGTTTGGCTACTGCATCAGACTGCTTCCTGAAGAAACATCTGGAACATGTGAACCTCCTGATAATGACTTTCCCAAAAGCATAATTGTAGCAGAGTTCATAATCGATGGAAAATGGCTAGCATTCTAAAGGCAACAGTTTGGCTATAGACAAGTCTGTCTACTAAAGAAAATCTGTTCATGGAGTGACCATCCCTGATCACACAATATCAGGGACTAGAGAACGAAGGTAGGATCACAAAGCTGAAATGGCTGCATTTCTAAAGTCTCATGTTCATATGTCCACTATACTGTAAGTAAAACACTAAACAAGAATGGTATTCATAGGAGGACACAAAGGAGGAATTCACTGCTCTCCAAAAAAAAAAAAAAAAAAAAAAAAAAACATTGCTGCACATCTCACGTGTGCAAGAGTACCTAAATGTTCCACAATGCTTCAGGGACAATGTTCTTTGGATGAGACGAAAGTTGAATTTGTTTACTAGATACAAGGGTTCACATACTTTTTACAGCCTGAACTGTGTGAATGTTTAGACAATGTGTTTAATAAAGACATATTAAGTTCAAGTGATTGTGTGTTATTAGTCTAAGAAGAATGTGTGTCTATGATTGTGATTTACATGAAGGTCAGACCACATTAATGAGAAATTAATGCAGAAATCCAAGTAATTCCAAAGGGTTCATAAACTTTTATTTTCTTCTTGCAACTGTTTATACTATACATATATTAATTTAACTTTGCAATATTCCAAAATTAGATTTTTTTAAGGAGGGGGGGGGGAGAGGGGGGGGCATTTTCTGAATGCTCATGTTGGTTTAAAAGGCAACTTAAAATTTAGATTTTTAAACCGGGACCTACGTTTATAAAATCTTCCCTCTTCTAGGTATAGTGGCTATTCAACATGATTTCAGTTATTTTCCAAAACCAAAACTGAAACTGGGTAAAGTGGCTCCCTCGCTAGCAGTTACAGACAGCACTATGCGAGGATATTTGGCTTCTGTTGAAAACTACAGCTGGTCAAATACATTGTGGGCCTCTGATAATAAACAGCCTATGTCTGGCATGAATAACAATTGATTCTTAATCGCTATAAATATGTTGTACTTCTTAATCATGTCCAGCTGGATCTGAGAGCAGCGTCTGCTTGTCCAGTTAACATAATAATAACAATATGGATTACACAAGGGGGAAAATGAACATGAAATTATTGGTAGTTGGGTGGTGTTCAAGCACAATTCAGAATGTGTCAGAATGTATAAATGTTTTGCATATGGTGAACTAAGCTCTTAACTGTTAGATTTGTTGTGACATTTTGTGCAATAATCTATGTAACTGTGGGAATTACTGAACAGGGCACAGGCCAAAAAAGGGTACTGTGTGCCTTCACAGCTTAACTTGAAAACAAATAAGTGCAAAATGTGAGCCAATTCTGAATCGGCCTTTAATATAATATAATATAATATAATATAACAGGCCAAACACCCCAGAAACAAACAGGCACTGAGGATGGCTGCAGTACAGGCCTGGCAGAGCATCATTATGGAATATTCCCAGTGTCTGGTGATGTCTATGGGTTGCAGTCTTAAGGCAACCATTGAAAGCAAAGGATTTATAACCAAGTACTCACTATGTTTACTCTATTACTTTTACTCCCTTAAATGGGGGACTATGTATTAAAAGGGTTGTAACTCCTACACAAATCACCCGATGTAAATACCCTCAAATTAAAGCTGACAGTCTGCACTTTAACATCACATGCATTACTTTATTTGAAACCCAATGTCCTTTTTTTGCACTTATACAAGGACAAGTTTGTAACACAGCCACAAGAAAATTCACAATACCGCAATAAAATGAAAAGTTTCATATTTTTATTTCACAGAGTAAAAGGTTATTTATAATACAACATGACCATCCTTTCTGTTCTTACCCATTAGGCCTCCATACCATATGAGGAAAACACTAAAGAAAGAGAGAGGTGCGGCAATGTCTGTGGACATTCAGAGCACGCTCTCTTGACCCTTACACATGGCAGACAGCACGCCCCATGTAACGGCCCATCATACATGCCAATTCACCTCTCGAAGGCGGGGCCACACAGGTACTGTACTTATTCAAATCAAATGAGATCACAGGTGCACAGACTTGCAATGCAATCATTGTTTGTTTACTTAAGTAGTCAGCCTGTCTCACTGACCTTGAGCTCCGGCTGAGAAAAGTGTAACCCATTGTCCACAAGGTTGGTGAGCCTCTTAACTCTAACTCCCATTTCCCCCCTTCAGTCAGCTTCTAAATCTGGTCCCTGCCACGGTTTTTGGCGGGGGGAGTGCGTGGAGATCAATATGGCAAAGACCACAAATCACAGCGCCAACAAGTGAAGCAGGCCAACTGCATGACTAAGCCTTGCCCTTCACAAATAGCTGATATTTCCTTAACACCTGAAGTCTGTTCGCAAGGGGGCTGGGGATTTATATAAGCTGTTTATTTAAAGGACGTTTTAGAAAGGTTGTATTCCCCGTTACATTTGAGACCAAATAAAGTGCAGTGGCATGTTAATAAATCAAAAATACTGATTGGCATAATACTAATGATTTAGATAATTAACATTGTGCATGGTTAGCTTCTATTTTAAAGCAATAGCCTAAACGCGAATGCAGCTACATCAAGCAGGCAAAGAAAAAAAAAAGCAAATGTGCAGTTTATTCGTTAAAGGGTCGACAAGCGAGGCAGTACCTTCAATTAAAAACAAAAAACAAAAAACAAAAAACAAAAAAAAACATTATTTTTGGACATTTCGATATTGTTCGCATAAAACAGTTAAAAGCGACTGTCAGTGTTACGGAGTGTCTATGGTGATATCGGGGAGTAGGTTACAACTAGTAATTATATCGATTTTCTCAGAAACAGATTTGAGGTCTTCTAGAATAAGACGGATGCTGTGAGAAGCGTTGATGATGCCATTCTGGGAATTGTTGAGGTGAGTTGTGGCTATCCGTATATCTTTCGTTGCGTTGCTGTACACTTGTCTGAACATCTGTGTCACGTCACTGCACAGTCGCGCGTTGTTCTCCATCAGTTTCTGCTGAAGTAGTGTGTTATAGCGACCGCTTTGCTCAGCCCTCGGAACGGGTTTCTCGTCCACGACGGATACAAAGTCTGGAGCGTTTCTGATCACAATGAGCGGCGGTAAGTCCTTGCGCAGTACTTGCGAGTATTCCGCATTCCCTGCAGCAACCAGCTTCCGCACTTTCTCTGCCTCCCCTTCGCTATCCGACTCTGATGCTTCTCCGGGAACTTTTGCCCCGGCTGCTACGGTGTGTGCCGAAGGGAGGGAAGTTAAATAAACCTCTTCATCCGAATCCGTCTCAGATGCCTCACCTTGGACCACTATCTGGTATTTGTTACTCGCCATTAACGTTTCCACCTAAAAGAGATCGTAATGCAACAGCATTTTAAATTTTCAAACCAGCTACTACCAGTACATAGCTTAACAAATAGCTTACTCTTTTGTAGCTAGCGCTAACAAACAAAATAACACCGTAGCCTACGACAAGCAATGCAGTGTTAAAGCTACCAATCGGGATAGAGTAACAGCTAGAACATTACCATACGATGCAGAGATAAAGTATAGATTATAGCAAAAGCAGTTTACAAACCGTGTACGTGTGATTACGGAGAACTGAAAATTAGTCAAAAACAAGAATCCGTAAGTAAAATCACATGAACTGGAAACCAGGAACTGCCACCACGGGGGTAGCGGCTTATGCACGCAGCCAATCAGAGACCCACTATTTGACCACGTGATGTGAGGCATGTCAACAAACCACAGTCATATGATCAGAGCGTAAACATGAAGCTACCTTGACGCAGGCGAAACGCTGCGTAAGTTGCGGTGAAAGGATGATATGTTATTTTTAACAGTAAGCGTTTAAACTTTCTGAACCACTGCAAGGAAAGGGGTTGGAGAAAGCCGCCTGGCCCCTTGGTGCGTGGGACCGTGGCTCACCAGGTTTACTGTGCGTCAGCGATACCTGAGAAAGATGGCTAGCCAGCTAGCTGGCTAACTGGCTACGGTCACTCGATCACTTTGTGCTCTGACCAATGCTAAAATATGTTCGCTAACATTAGCTAACGGCCAGCCAGCTCGCTGATGCTAAATGAATTATCTAGCTACGTAAAGGTTGTACCTGTATGTATCTATAGCCAAGTAGTTCTGTTTATTACATTATTAAATGTGCTGCACTTGCTGTACATGTGTGTTTTATGCGGTTGAGAAAAAAGGAATAATTAGCTGCAGACCATTGAGATCAAGAGCCAGTGAGGGATAGGGATCAATATCTAATCGCGACGTCATCGATGTTGCAGGTATTAAAGCGTATAAAGGAGGCCGATTGTGTTTTGTTTGTAAATGCCTTACATTTGTCGAGAAAATATCTTCAAAATGCTGACCAAAAAATTTGGCAAGCTTTCTCGCGTACCGATAAATCAACCCAGCGTGGTGTCTTGTTCCCGCTGTGATTCTGCGATTGTGCCGTTATTCTTCAACAAATGAGAATAATTTAAATGCACGTAGGATACGTATTTTCCAATGACAAAGATGTCAGCGATGACATTCACAATTATTTTTGTCCAGTACGATGACACGTGTAGCCAAATAAAGTAGGCTATACATTACTACTCAACTTTGTTTTTTAAAAAATGTATTAATGTATGTTTTGTCATTCAGTTTATACATGCATGGTTTGCCAGGCAGTTTAAAACTAAGTCATCCATTGTGTGCTTCAGTCCTCTGGTTGTTCTAGTTCAATGAATGTAATTGCGCAGTGCGTTATCTATATTCATAAGTGATTTAACATAGATCATTAGAACTTAGTGACGGATATGCATTGGAGCTATGCTGACTGTAATGCATTTTTTTGGCCTGTTGGTACTCAAACTGGAAGGCCAGACAAATGTTCATAGAATCTGGATTTTCTAAAAACTTGGCTGTGATGCTGTGTATTTTAAATTCTCACAGTTGTGTCGAATAATTAATGAATACATCATCAAGTCTGAGAGTATCAGAAACCACTGATGAATAGTCAATTAATTGTATCATCCTGGATTATATATATACACCGATCAGCCACAGCATTAAAACCACCTGCATTTTTCTGCTTTTTTCTGATTTAATATTTTATTTTCTGTTTGTAATCAAACAATTCACATGTGGTCAATGCACAGACTCAGAGCTTTTATTAAAAGGGTATTCTTATACATTTTGGTTTTACCATGTAGTAATTACAGCACTTTTTATACATAGTCCCCCATTTCAGTGTTTTAGACAAATTAACATAATGCCAAATAAAAGAGTCATGTTTTGTATTTGGTTGAATATCATTTGCATGCCATGACTTCCTGATGTCTGTGACCTATGAACATCATCAGAGTCTGGATATCTTATTGTCAGGTTGTCCTAAAACGATACAAAAACTATTTGCATTTGAATGGATCTCTATGGGAATTGGGGGTGGGACTAGATTCAGATGTAAATTAAGCTGATACAATATGGAACACTTGTTAGCTAAATGGCTTTAAGTCATCAAGGGTCCAAGGTATCAAATGAGCCTCAAACCACCGTGCTGCTGCCAGATATGCAGTAGGTACTACAAGCATTGTTTCTCCTGAATATTTTTTCCATTGAGTTCAACAGGAAAATTAATCAGGAGAAACAGTAGTCACTGACAGATACACACCTGCCATTAGTGTTTCTAATCTGTCAGACAGGGGGATTTAATTCATTATGGTGAGAATTCTTCAGTCATCACCTGTAGAGGTTGTCTTTGGCTTACCAGGTCATTTGCGAACACTTCACCAGTGCTCTCTTAATTTTGAGTGATGTTCCAAAATGTTGATTTTGGTAAGGTTAATGTTTGGCTTATCTCTCTGGCTGTTTTTAAAAACAAAAGCCTAGAAAAAAGGCTAGATACTAAAAGCTCCCATTTCTGCAATAAAGAAGCAATTGAACACACCTGACTCATCACAGACACCTGTGAAGCCATTTGTCCCAAACATGATGGTGCCCTTAATGGTGGGGCTATATATAATTTGCTGTAATTTCTTGGTGAAACCAAAATGTATGATATTACCCTTTAATAAAAGCTGAGAATCTACGCTTTACATGTGAATTGTTTGATTATAAATTTACGTGTATATATATATATTTTCTTTTCTGTTTATTTATATTTTTAATTGTAAGGGAACGTGAGTCCTGAGGACTGGGTTGGACAGGATTAAGTTTAATTGTCACTTCTATGTGAATCATTATTCTTTCTAAAAAAAAAAAAAATGAAAGTTTGCAAATTCTTCTAAATTGCACATGTTTGTTGTATTTGATGATTTTTGTCTGATGATTTTTAACATTGGTCACTGAAGTGATAGATTTGATTCCTGGAGGAACAGAAGTGTGAGGTCATCCTGTGGGCAGCAGAGTCTTTGTCAGAGGGGGAGTAGTTTCCCCATCTTGTCTGGTGTATTGGAACCAATGAAATACTCTCAAAAAGTGCAAACCCCGCCTTCTGGTCATATTGGCAGTCTCAGTTACACCAGGCAAGATCAATAGAGCACAGAAAAGTATTTGAATCCAAATCAAGTACGCATCTGACCCAGGTCCGGTGGTTTCTCTCTCTTCCCTGAAGCTGCCTGCCCCGAGGGCTGCCAGCGGACCGGGCGGACGAGCGGGAGACCATGGACCTGAGCGAGAGACGGCCCAACAAGTGGTGGACGGAGACGGACACCTTCGCCATGCTGGCGCTCATCGAGGAGCTGGACCTGGTGCACGAGCTGGACAAGAAGCGGCAGCGCAACGACTCGCACTTCCGCCGCCTCCGCCACGGCCTGGCCAAGCGCGACATCCACTTCACCGTCAACCAGATCCGCAACCGCTGGAAGAGCCTCAAGCACAAGTACCGCAAGATCAAGACGGCGGGCTACCGGAGCCCCGCCGCCCGCCTGTCCGCCATCGAGGCCTTCCGCTACTTCCGCAAGCTGGACCGCATGCTGGCGGCAAGGAGGCCGCGGGCCGCGGGGACGGGCGAGGCCACCGGGGGGAGCCACAACCTGGTGGTGCTCTCCACCTCCGACCTGGAGGACCACACCGACAGTACTGCCGCCTCACCCATGCCGCTTCACCCCCCGCCTTCGTTCCTGAAAGCTATGGCAGAAACGCTGCTTTCCCAGGCCTGGTTTAGGGCCTTGCATTAGCCGCTCTCTGAGCTGACCCGAGTTAATGGCCATCTTGAGTTGTTTCATGAGAAAATAATAATACCGAGGCTATGCTTAACTGGACGTGTCCAGCATTTGAAAATCAAGCTTTAAGGAGCAGAGTGCCTGCTGCTTCTCTGCTTGGCAATCCCAAAACAAGCACATGCTTACAGAGTTTATACACATCCCCAAATTGTTTAAATAGAGAATCCAAAGATCCTATTAATTTCAGTGTCAGTGCTAGGTTATTTTGTACTAAAAGCATATTGATGATATTTGTGTTTTTAGTTTTATCAAAAGCAGCCGTTCGTATAGCTTTTTGGATAAAGGTCGTTAAATCTTTTATTTTTTTCCTTTGCAGCATGTTCTTCTTTCTTTTTTTGTCTGTAGTTCTAATTTAAATCACAATTTATTTTATTTGAAGGAGGAATTGGTCCATTGTGTATTTTTACACTAAAGTATAAGTTCCATAATATTTCTGTAAATGTGTAAATTACATACCAACAACACAAATATGTCTGTTGTGATGAGCACCCTGATGATACGAGGCAGAAAATTTTGTCCGTTTCAATAAACACCATGTTCGTTGTTGGTAGTTTGCTTGATGTCAATGCCGTGACTTAGGAGTTCCTTCCAGAGCAGACAAATGCAATTTAGTCATTTGCTTCGGCTTTTTGTGGGCACTATTTAGTTTAGTTTTTCGGTGTGCCAAATATAAATGACAGTGTATGTTTTATAATGGCAACCAAAAGACTTGCATGGGTGCTGGAGAGAAACCCTCCCATCCACAGGCAACGCTAGAGCCAACTTTGATTGGTCCCGATTTGATACTGTACAGTGGGGCCTATCCGTGCACTATAACAGTGCCTTAACAGGATGACCCAATCACCAGTCCTAAATACCATGCTTTTATCACATTGAAAGAAACACCAGAAAGACTAGTTATGACAGAATATGGCTTTTAACCGCTCTCCTCTCCTCTCCTCTCTCCAGGTGATGTTCCTCAGTCTTGTATGTCCACGTGTTGGCAGGACGCCCTCCCGGGACCAGATGGGGACAGCGAGGAAAGCAAGGGCCCCCCCGAGGAGCCGGGGGACTTCAGGACGCCCCGCTGGGACGTTGGGACCGAGGAGGTGGTGACTTTGGGGCTGTCGGGGGAGTACCTCTACCCGGTGAAGGCGGAGCCGCACCTGCTGTCTTCCTTGCGCAGCCTAGAGGGCGCCAGAGAGCCACCCGGCTGTAGCCCGAGGGACTCGCCAGGTCAGTGTGCGGATGGGGCGATCTCGGTGGTAGGCTCCCCTATACAGAGCAACATTGCGTAGCACATCAGCAGTAACTAACAGGTGCAATTCCAAGCAAAAATTCAGGTAAAGTCACTAAACAGGGTGTCGGGTCACCAATTTGTTGATGAAGCTGCCTGTTCTCACCTCAAGTTGAAATTTGCTGTCAGCTGATCTACGGCTGCTCCCTTTGGTCGCCCTGCACTAAATAGTAATAGCACAGGCATAATGATCCTTAATCCTTAATCCTTAATCCATAATAATCCATTATGATCCACTTTTGAGTCACACGTCTGCATTGCACATACCGGTACTTGTTATCCCTCATTTACCAAGGTATCATTTGTTCACCATCTCTATCTGCCATACAGTATTTTGAAATGGATTTGTTTTCATTTGAACAATTAGTAAGGCCCACAACATTTGCATCAGTTCAGCTGTTTTTTTTTCCTCCTGTCAATCCGTAAATGACTCAGATTAATCGAGAAGAATTACTGATTATTATAAGGCCATTTGTTAGAGCCTCAGGGATATGTACACTTTGGAAATGGGAATGTGAGGTGTAGGGTTCCCCAATTATTCCACCTATCCAATTATTCCAGCAATTGTATATTGTGGTTAAAATAAAAAATACTAAAAAAAAAAACATATCCAGTGAGTTGCTCTCCCTTTAAGATGCTCAGGGTGTTTTGGGTGGGACAGGGCTGGAGCGATCACAGAGTGAGGGACAGCTCAGATTGGGAGGGCTGGAGTGGTCCTGTGTGCTCAGTTTGGGAGGGCTGGAGTGGTCCCGTGAGATCAGTTTGGGAGGGCTGGAGTGGTCCCGTGAGATCAGATTGGGAGGGCTGAGATTGAGCGCATCGTTGCCAAGCTCAAGCTCAAAGGCACTGGTCATGATGGACTGAAGCCCAGTCTTCTCAAGAAGTGCTTACCTTCCATATGGAAAGCTCTTCTGCATACCCTGAGCAGTTCTCTTGACACTGGCAGCTTTCCAGACCAATTCAAGTGGGCCAAAGTTTTTCCCCATGATGTTTTTGTCTTTTCCAACTACAGACCCATCTCTATTCTTCCATGTCTCACTAAGGTACTTGAAAGTTACTTGAAATGTACCTGAATAGCATATCATAGGCTCAATGAGTTTTTTTCAGAACATGGGTTCAGAGAAAAACACTCTACTGCAATGTCTTTGGTTCAACTGATGGATGTTTTCTAGAGCTTTTCATTCTAATAAACTTACTTAACTGGGATTTATATAGGATTTGTCCAAAGCCTTTCACTCCATAGATCACATAATCCTCCTAGTACAGGGGTGCCAAATACGTTGGTCGCGATCGACCGGTCGATCCCAGAAGCTGGTAGATTGCCGTGTTATTTTAACATATGTGTCTAATTATTCCCGTTTCCATCCCATTTCCCCACGGCTTCGGCTTGACAGACAGTTACGCTTGATTGACATAAAATGTGGCCAATCTGCTGCTGTTGAGAACTTTGTTACAGTAAGCGTGTCCGTTCAGTCGTGGTATGGTCATTTAAATGTCCAATGTTACGTGACAGCAACACCATTACTTGCATTTTATATTGCCCAGTACAGTTGTGGTGACACGAGAAATCGTGAACATTTTAGGCAGGGAATTTCACTTAAAATATCCGATGGATAATGGTATGAATCTGAAAGCTGGTATTTTGTCCAGATATGATATTGGTGTAATGATTTAACTTTTATTCCAATGCAACATGGCTTATATTTTTACGTGATAGTAACAAACTTTGTCAAGTTGACATGATCTGGTCCATTTTAGGTTTTGCTTTCAATATCTGATTTTCTTTGTCCACAAATAATGCTGGTCTAATGATTTTACTTTTATGCCAATGCAGCTAACCTACAATTGTAGCTAGTTCATTTTTTAAATAGAAACTACACACATGGTACTGGAAAACATAGGCTAGTTAAGCTAATAGCTCTGCCCAACACTAGATATAGAACTCTACTACACACACACAAAAGTGGTGGTTTGTGGTTTTACGCAGTAAAAAAAGTAACTAACATTTTTTGTGTTTTCTGTCTATGGGGGGGAGGTTCTTGTTGTTGTTTGTTTTTTTTACTTGTTTTTGATGAAAAAAGTAAAGAAAAAAAAACTTTGAGGTTCATAGCTCATAGTTTCTGCTGTAATTGTCAACTGATGACCTTGTGCTCATGATATTAGAGACTGTTTCTTTTTGGAGATCTTAAATCTCCATTATGGCTCTGTCGGCACAAATTGTCTTTGGAAACAGGAAACTGTCACTTCACTGGCTCAGTGTGACCATTGTGCTTTTTATGTCATCACAATCATAAGCAGAATCGCACTTGTAAAAATAGCTCAGTAAGTGTAAAAACACTCTTAATGCCTACATTTGAAAACCATGAGTTTGGACACTAAGATGAACAGGAAATTGTATAAGAATGATAAATAATTTTGAATTGATCAAAATGCAGTGACAGGTATTATAAATTATGAATGAATAAATAATGAAATAATACATTTACTTGGTTTGTTAAAACATTTATTTTTAGTTTTATTTTTTATTTAGCCTTTATTTAAGCAGGGTGTCCTATTGATACCAGGGGTTTCTTTTGGAGAGTCCTGCAAATCATACACTACGTTTCAGACAAGCCTTGTACAAACACCTTAAAATGCAGCAGCATACATTTAAAATATAGAAAGATTTATGCACATGAACAAACACACATACATACAAGACAACTAAGACCGTTAAATTACACCAAGCAATTGCACACACTTTCGTCAGTGATTCAATTAGTCACCAAGGCCTTAAACTGCCTAAAGGCATCTAGTTTAAGTGACTCCTGAAATTTATTCCACTTGTGGTGCATACACTTCCAAAGCAGTCCTTCCCATTCAGTTGTGAATCATGGCATTTGTAGAAAAATCCAACCATAAGATCTTGTGCAATAGTTTCAGTTTCTAAAGTATAAAAGTGTGGTGCAGTAAGATAAAAATGGAGACTTGTGAGGAGTGTTTTGTATGTAAATAAAATTCTGTGCTGCTTCCTCCTTGGAGTGAGCGATTGGCATGATACCGCACGGTAAAGAAGGCAGTGATGAGTAGGAAACCCATCACCTGTAATGTTACGTGATGCGCGATGACAGACTGCGTCCAGGGCTTTAAGGACTGTGGCTTATGGTTATACACTTTGTTGTACGTCGCTCTGGATAAGAGCGTCTGCCAAATGCCTGTAATGTAATGTAATGTAATGGCTGTGGCATGCATAGATAATATATCCCCATAGTTAAGAACCGGTACAATTGTGGCTCACACAGTCTTTTTGCGGTTTTGAAATGTGAGGCAAGACTTGTGTCTGTATAGGAATCCAATTTTGACTTTGAGTTTTTTAATTTTTTTATTTGTAATATGCATTTTAAAAGAGAACATTTCATCAATCCACACGTAAGTATTTATAGTGCGAGACTTGTTCAATTTGATCACCGTTTAAAATGAATAAGTGTGTCCCTACTGAGTTCAGTGCCTCAGAGGAAAGTATGTATTTGGTTTTCACAGCATTTAAAACCAGTTTAGGTTTGCCAGTGCATTCTGTATGGGAGTATGTGCAGCCTGCAGGTTGTACACAGACTGATTGAGTGGGCAGAGGCGTATGGGACTGCGTCATCAGTATAGAAATGCACTTTGCTAGAAATTTCATTTATGTAAATTGTAAATGGCAAAGGTCCAAGTATGGAGCCCTGTGGTACACCTTTGTTTATCTCCAGAAAGTGTGTTCCATCCTCCACTATAGCCTGTGTTCTGCCTGAAAAGTTATTGTGAAATCGAATTTGCATATTGTCGCCAAGGGCAATGGCGACCAATCTATTTAATAAGATTTGGTTGTGTCCTGTGGCAAACGAAGTCAACAAACAAGGCTGTGCAGTATTCCTGTCAAAAGTCATTGATTACCAGTGATGCAGCAAAGATGGTGCTGTGTCCTGGTCTAAAACCAGATTGATATGGATTCGGTCTATTATTTGTGGTTAAAAAAGCACAAAATATAATATTTACCAGATTTACCAATTCCAGAATTTTTGCTAAGCAGGGCAATTTAGAAACTGGAATTGAAATTGTTGGCATCGCTAGCATCATCCCCTTTAAATAATCGCGAAACGTGCTGCTTTCCATATGCTCTAGGTGCATCCAACACCAAGAGTAAGATTTAAAATGTTAATGAAGTACCTCCTTCTGTGTGAATTTCCCAAAAGTGAATCGTGTCCTGGTATCTTTAGCCAAACTAAAACAATGATCAGACTGTGCAGTCAGTACGGTGGCTCGCTCCGTTCATTAGAACAGCTGAAATAAAATGACAATTAAAGGCATCGCCAATTTTGTATCATCAACAGGACCGGAGTCACATTGGATAAACTGAGGTAGTGATGGGGCGAAACTGTGATTTAATGATTTGGATCACCTTTGCTTTTGGATAAAGAAGTTATGTGGCTTTTCTAATCAAGGCTGCACATTTATTTCTGTAATACATTATACTATATACACTCACCGGCCACTTCATTAGGTGACAGGAGTGGCACCCGGTGTGGTCTTCTGCTGCTGTAGCCCATCTGCTTCAAGGTTTGACGTGGTGTGCGTTCAGAGATGCTCTTCTGCATACCTTGGTTGTAACGAGTGGTTATTTGAGTTACTGTTGCCTTTCTATCAGCTCGAACAAGTCTGGCCATTCTCCTCTGACCTCTGCCAACAACAACGCATTTTCGCCCAGAGAACTGCCGCTCACTGGATATTTTCTCTTTTTCGGACCATTCTCTGTAAGTCCTAGAGATGGTTGTGCGTGAAATCAGCAGAGATCAGCAGTTTCTGAAATACTCAAACCAGCCAGTCTGGCACCAACACCCATGCCACGTTCAAAGTCACTTAAATCACCTTTCTTCCCCATTCTGATGCTTGGTTTGAACTTCAGCAGATCGTCTTGACCATGTCTACATGCCTAAATGCATTTAGTTGCTGTCACGTGATTGGCTGACTAGATATTTGCGTTAACGGGTGCAGTTTGCAGTTGAACAGGTGGACCTAATGAAGTGGCCGGTGAGTGTATATATATTTCTGTGTTGGCTGAAAGCAAGTCAATCCTGGGATGAATCAAACGTGACCGTGCCTTATCTTTTTGGCAAAGTCTCTCTGTGAGGTCCGTGGAAAACCATGGATGTTATCCGTTTTTTTTACCGTCTGTTGCTTAAATGGAGCATACATAGTTACTAGTTTGCTAAACACTAAAATGAACAAGAAACTGTAGTTTTGTAGAATATGCTAATAATTTTGAATGGATAAATGTGGTGTGATGGATATTATGAATATCATGAACAATGATAATTTAGATTGTTGCATTGCTGTAGTATCTCACATGAAGACGGTGAAGTTACAGTCCGGTGTCTGTCCTGCTAGGCGTGTGTGATGACATCAGCAGCCTGATCCTGCAGCAGCTGACCATCCTGAACCATCAGCTGGGGGAGCAGCTGGCGGAGCAGCGGGCCTTCCACTGCAGCATGCTGGGGCTGATGGACCGCCAAATCGAGGTCCTCCAGCAGCTCTCCAACTCCACCCGCACGCCCCCCGCCAAGGAGGCGGCCGGCGTGGAGCGGGACGCCCCCGTCAGCCAGCAGGTGCACGAGGCCCTGGTTCGGGTCCTCCGGGGCGTGGAGCAGGCCCAGGCTCAGGGCCTGGCGGCGTGCCCGTCCAAAGCCCCGCCCTCCGAGCCCCTGGCCCCGCCCTCCTGGACCGTCTCCCTGCTGGAGGTCCACCGGGGGTCCCCGCCTCCCGCGGCCGGCAGCGAGGCCCCACCCCCCGCCACCGACCCCGCCCCCGCCCCCCCCCAGCGGCCCCCGGACGAGGGCCGGCCCGACCCCCCCGGCGCCCCCCTCCCCGAACAGCTTCCCCCCTCGCGGGGGGGCGTCCTGCTAAATGGCCTTTCAATCCGGTGCCAGCACAAGTGAGACCCCCCCAAAACCACACGCCATCAGCTCAACCCCTCCCAATCTATCTCCCTGTTGGAGTCTCAACTCAGAGCTGCAGTTGGGGGATGGAGGACAACAGTTTTGGTGAAAAAACCAAACAAAAAAAACTATGGGTGCTTAACATTTTTGAGGGTTTGTAGATTTTAAGACAAACTGTACTTTATCAAATTTTAGGCATTTTAGTCAAATTTGAATTACTTTGTTATTCAAATAGGTGGCTGCTTTGGGACTGATTAGTGACTGGCCTCGATTCATAACTCAATTTTAAGGCAGGTCTTATTATTATTATTATTATTATTATTATTATTATTATTATTATTATTAATTGGTAAGTTGATTTCCACTGCCTTGCAAAAGTATTGAAACCCTTGACGAATTCTCACATTTTACTGATACATGGAACCATTTGTGTGATATTTTATTTATAAACATCATAAGTCTAAATAATTATTTTAAGGTGCAATTGGTTTTATCTTCTAAAATACACTTAGTGACCACTTTATTAGTGTCACCTATCTAGTACCTGGTAGGACCCCCTTTTGCCCCCGGAACAGCTTGAATTCTTTGTGTCGTGGATTCAGCAAGCTTCTGGAAACGTTCCTTAGGGATTTTGGTCCATGCTGTCTCGATAGCATCACAGGGTTCCTGCAGATTTTTCAGCCACACATTAATGCTGCGCACCACCTGTTCCATCTCATCCCAAAGGTGCTCTATTGGGTTGAGATCTGGAGACTGTGTAGGCCATTGGAGTAAACTGTCATCCATGGGAACCAGCTTGAGATGATGTGTGCTTTGTAACGTGGTGCATTATCCTGCTGGAAGTGTCCATTTGTAAAAGGGTAGACTAAGGCCAAAAAGGGATGCACATGGTCAGCAGCAATAGATATGGTGTGGCATGCTGAAATGGTATTGAGGGGCCTAATGTGTGCCAAGAAAACATTCCGCACACCATTACACTACCACCATCAGCCTGCACGGTTGACACAAGGCAGGATGGATCCACCGATTCATGCTGTTTACGTCAAACTCAGACTCCACCATCTGAACTTTGGAGCAGAAATCAGGTTTATCAGACCAGGAAAGATTTTACCGATCTTCAGTCATCCAGTTTAGGTGATCAAATTCCCACTGTCTCATCTTCCCGTTCTTAGCTGACAGAGTGGAACCTTGCATGGTCTTCTGCTGTTGTAGCTCATCTGCTTCAAGGTTTGATGTGTTACGCTTTCTGAGATGCCCTTCTGCATACCACTGGTGTAAAGAGCTGTTATTTGAGCATTTGTGGTATTTCTGTTATTCTGTTAGCTTGAACAAGTCTGCCCATTCTCCTCTGACCTCTCTCATTAACAAGGTGTTTTTGGGCACAGAACTGCTGCTCACTGGATGGTTTTTGTTTATTACACCATTCTCCGTAAACTGGAGACTGTATTGCATGAAAATCCCTGGAAGGCAGCTGTTTCTGAGATGCTGGAACCACCACGTCTGGCACCAACAATCATACCCTGGTGAAAGTCACTAATGCTTGCTCAAAAACTAAACCTCTTCACCATGTTTGCAAGCTTTATACATTAGTATATTGGGCCACATGATGTGCTGTTTGAAGGATCAGATTATTTGCATTAACGAGCAGATGTATCTAAAACAGTGGCCTCTGAGTGTATTTTTAAGAAAGAAAAAAAACTCTAATATCCCTTTTGCATTAATGTTCAATCCCTGCCCTCTGGAAGCTTCGGGTTTACACCAATGACAAAAATTACCTTAACAAAGACAGGATTGCCTTACCATTGGCTCTTCCTGTGAACCAAGGCAGTAAAAGTAACTATCACATTATCTGGATAAAAACCCCACTGAAAGATCATTGGTCAGGCTGGGAATCTAAAGGAAAGGTGTGAAGACTAAAGAATATTTCACAGAGATTAAAACGTAAAGTTGTACAAATGGATAAATTATGAAAAGGGTACAAAATAATTTCCAGGTGTGTGGATATCCCAGTGAGCACAGCTGGATCAGTAATCAGGAAGTGGAAGCTGCCTCACACCATCCAGGCACTGCCTATAGAAGGCCGCCCCTCAAGTACTCCGTGTCTCGTCAACAAGGGGACTTGTGCGGGAAGCCATAAAAAGTGGAGTTTAGGTACACCAGTCTACCATAACAAGAGGGGTTCAAGGGGTTTGAATACTTTTGCAAGACACTGCATTTTAACAAATCACAAACGTCACAGAGTCTTTAAAATAAGATGAATCTTCCACATACTTTAGTACCTCATAACATAACACCCAAAAGGTGAAATTGGACATTTTAAAGCTTCTGAGAGTTCCTGATTTGTACCAATGAAAAAAAAAGCGTACTGTTTAAAGGACTGTCCTAAAAGTGCTTTATGAATTCTGGCCAATGAACAGCAGTGTAGCTCTACTCTCTATGGTCAAGGAGAATGCTCACGCCTGCCAGACTGGGATCAATGGTCTCTTGGTGTTTCAGGCTGAATACTCCTACTGGAGGGTATTGCTGTGTGATTGCAGTGGTTGATGATGTGTCTTTCTGTCCAATCACAGTGGACTTCGCCCTGTGCGGCTCAACACAGGTTTGTTACAGCCTATGTATATTTGCGTTTTTTCCCAACGAAGTTTTGTTGGCCATCTTTCAAGAAGTGTTGTTAGCGCCCTAACTGAAAATTCACATTAGGTGGTAGAAAAACAAGTTATAGCAAATATTTATAGTACTGAATGGGAATCATAAGAAACGTGTGAGCTTTAGGCCAAAATCACAGGGGCAATATTTGTCCTTAACTCCATATGAAACGTGAATTAAATCTACTGAATCTAGCATTGTGCCATGGCATGCTAATGAAGTATTGCACATCTGATGTTACGTAGAACATTTTTTCCTTGATTTAAATACCATTGTACTTAGATTGAACAATCACTAGCTAAATGGGTTTTCATATGAGAATTTGTTAGGCCAAGATCAAACAATCTTTTATTCAGTTTCACATATGCTAAATTTCGGCTTATTTCCTACAAGTGTGTACTCCTTACTTCTTTTGTTTCTTTAATTCATACTTTATCATAGTGTTGCAGAGCAATGTAGACTATGCTTACTTGAATCATGAAGGGAAGGAACGTTGAAAAACTTATTTACTAATTTAGATGTTGGTAAAGTGTGTGCACCGTTAATAACTTTATTCAGTTGGGCAACATTTTAACATTTCACATAACCAGTTTGAAGAACTAACGCTACTTTGAAATTGTATCCACTAGACATTTGGACCTATTTCATTTGGTCAGTACTAAAAATGCCACAGTATTGCTCTAAGACAGAGTGAAAATATTATGTTGTTCTGCATTGAGTATGCAGAACAATTTTAGCTTATTCAGTGGTGACCTTCTGTTTTACATGACTAGGCTTTGTATAGAATCCTCTCATTGTCTTGAAGAGGGTATCATTTCTTAGTTACAGTAAACACAGCATGTATTATTAATGCCACTTTTCAATACCACAAAAAAAGAAGGAAGATCAGGTTATTGACTTGTCGCCCAGGTCTCTTTTTCCGCATTTTCCCCAAAGGCAGCTGAACCCACTGTATACCAGTAAGAATAATTCAAAATACTGTACTTTGCAGACTTGACTGGTCCAGTGACAGTAAATGGTGCTGAATATTCACCTTTTTGTCCTATCCAATGTATCCATATACAGAGGGAAAAAAGCTGAAATTGTAAAATATCATTTCAAATATGGTTTACTGCTGAAACTGGCAGTCCTGTCTGTGACACTTTACAAGTAGCCTATTCATGTTCACATGTTGTATGTCATAAACTGTGTATGAGTTCAGAAACGATAAATTGGCGTTACTGACACCTATAGCAAACCGGCAACCCGCTATTTATGTTACATAAAGCATTTTTCATCAGTCTAAACACTGCTGAATGGGAATGAAATTTTGGGAGCTGCATGAAAAAAGCACATTTATTAACAGTGACGTGTCTAAACTGCATATGTATAAAGCTGTGACTTCATCCCAAAGAATCTCGAGAATTTGAAGGATTTCTTTCCGTTGGGTCATTTAAGGACTGGCGTGGGACAAAGCGTTTGCAATATGCGGTATTATACGAATTTTGGAGAGCATGAATTTAATGTAAATAAAATACAATTTTGGATGTGTCAGGCAAGTTCACTTTTTATCTCCCCCTCCCCCCCTAAGTTCCATGGTTGCAGTTGTCCTTTTGATTTACTCTCTAGCTTAGGAACGTGGTTTGTGTCCATTTGTTTGCTCTCAGCACTTAATAACAATCATAATAAATATAATTATTTTTTATATATCAAAGAGTCTGTTTCTTGAATTCTGTAGCCCTACACTTGCACACATCAAATGCGGGTGGGTGCCCGCGAGAACCTTCAGGTACCGGTTGTGAATCCTGCAGTCTATCCTCTCGAGATCGACTAACTATCCGCACGTGATGCACGTAAACCTACACAAGATTGTCCCACTGCGGTATCCTGAAACAGGAAGTAGTTTGGC
The DNA here is from genome assembly GCF_018555375.3 of Anguilla rostrata. NCBI lineage: Eukaryota > Metazoa > Chordata > Actinopteri > Anguilliformes > Anguillidae > Anguilla > Anguilla rostrata. Next base: position 4,197,051 of record NC_057944.1, read on the forward strand.
TAATAATTGTTTACATCCTGAAGCAATTGCTCGTTTTCAGTGAGGTACTGATTTTCAATGTCTTTAAAGCGTAGATACTTTTTATATACGGTAATAGAAATTGTGATTTAGTAACTTATACGTGTCTATTGATCTTTAACTAAAATCCACATCTCGCGAATCTATTCCAAACTAGCTAGCGTTGGCTAGCTTAGCTAGCTAGCAAACTGGCTGCCTTCCAGTTAACTTGGCATTAACGTTTCTCTTTTTATATCTTTAATGTTAAACTTCTGCGTTTTAAGACAGTGTAAACAATACTTTAAACAGCCAATTTAGCACGCTGGCTGGCTGGCCGGCCAAGTTCGCTAACGTTAGCTAGACTAAACTAAGCTAGACTAAACTAAGTTGTTAGCTAACTTCATGTTCTAAGAAAGCCCAGACATGTTACCCATTTAGATGTCTGTTTTCGGGCTGATCAAAATATAGTCTGTCAACGTAGACAAACCCTTGATTTTGCACTGCAAAAATAAACTCTATTGTCAAAAAACTCTAATGGAAAAAGACCAAATTATCAGCTGGTTTCTTAAAACACTAAGGTGCTTATTTGTTTATCTAATAATAGCAAGCTAGCTTAATAATGAGTACATACTTATGTTTGTACAGTACATATAACTTATCTTTTTTTGTTATTCGTTTACATATACTTATAATTCTAGAAATCCAAGCCAGAAACGGTGCTTGTTACGTGAGGTTTAGCCGAGAAATGATTTGTCATGTGCGCTGGTGGTTTGCCACAATTCCAGCACAGATATTTTCATGCATTCAAGTTTGGTAAGCATTAGTTCGAAATGCTGTTTCCACAGGTAGGGCCGTGCATATGCATGGTCACAAATAATTTATATCAAAAGATCGGATTTACTGCTAGCAAACTGCTGTTTTAAACAAATAATCTCATATTTTATATTGATCTGAAACGTTAACATCTTAAGTGGTTGTTATCGTTATGTAGTGTTTTATGTTACCTGGTTACAGATATGGCCGACGACGCACTGTTTGAGTTTCTACACATGGAAATGGTGGCACACATTTACAAGGAGCAGGCTTCTCGTGCTGAGTCGGAACAGGTAATGTCAATTCAATTAACAAATTCTCAATTGCAATAGTGCTCTCAGTATCTAAATCCAAGTTCACTACAGATGCACCGGCTCTGTGTTAAAACCGAGTGAAACCTGCGCAATAATAATAATTCTCGTAATAATCTTGATTTTATTTGCCCTTTCGACTTATTTTTAATGATGATGCCGGTTGTGACAAAACAGGTATGGTGTATTTCTAACAATGTGTTTGGTATGTAGCCTATAATAATAACACGTTTAAATCTGATTACTGAAGTTACGATTTAGGGCACACAGCAACATCTAGAAAAGGCTACAGAGGCACAATCAAATTGCAGTAATTTCTTGCACGCAGTAGCACAATGTTTTACATTATTCAAGCCAGTGACAACCAGGCTGGCCTTTTTTTTTTCAATTGAACCTGCTGAAACAGTATGCTGTTTGTAAGTGAGCTGTTTACCTCTTTCCTTCAGGAGAGAACTACTAGCGTGTCCATATTAGAAGGCATGGGGTTCAGAGTTGGACAAGGACTAATTGAAAGGTATTGATTTTGTACCAAAATTAGTATTTTGTGAAATATGTACTTTTTAAAGTAATTTTGCTATAGTGGCATGACATGCAATAATAAAATGGCAGATTTAAACCAGGGTGGAAAAAGTTCCATTTAAAACAATGTCCAGTTCATCGAATCAATCTAACTCGAATGTGACTCTTTAAAGTCTCCAATTTATTTGTCCAAAAGTAACTGTAGTTCTTACGTCGTTACCGGGAGTCTAACACTGTGCTTACCATCAAGGATTACGAAGGACACGCCCGGTTTCAAAGACGACCTGGACGTCATGAAGTTCATCTGTAAAGATTTTTGGATAAGCATGTTCCGGAAGCAAATTGACAATCTGAGGACAAACCATCAGGTGCATTTCTCTGGATAAACACATTCATGATGCTTAGCAAAGACTCTTGTAGTTGATTAGAAGAATCAAGTGTGTGCACCCACACTGGCCCTTTCTGGATAAGACTGGGGACCCCAGCTCTAAAACATGAAAAGCACGTAATCAAGAAAAATGAACAGTTTGCTCAAATTCTGGGATTGCAGTTGAGGTTGGAATGAAAACCAGCATGCATGATGATCCCCCAGGACCGAGTTTGAGAACCACTGATTTAAAGGGGGGAAAAAAAACGCACCGAAGCAATTGCATGTAAACTTTATACACTGAGTGTTATACAAGTTATTTCTTTTGTTCCATGTTATATCATGACCCACTTGCATCACTCCTGTAACCGGGCAGTGGGGCTCAACCTGGGAACCACTGCTGTGTCGTGATAGCATGCCGTATACGATGTGTATTTACATAGTATCACCGAGTACATGTCATGACATAGTGTAATGTAAGTGCACTAACTGTGGTTCTGTTGCTTATAGGGCACTTACGTGCTACAGGACAACAAGTTTGCTCTTCTCACCCAGCTGTCCAATGGGAAGCAGTACATGGAGGAAGCACCCAAAGTAAGACTGTTCACCTCATTCTGTCCACCCAGTCCTGTAACTGTCAACAAATTCAAACCGTAACCGTTTCAAAGGGCACTCCAGGAGGGCGCAAACACGTCCTCGCGTTCGTGAGAAAGGCGGGTGTTCAAACAGCCGAAGGAGAGCCGTTTCGACGCTCCTTATTTCTTTTGCCCCCGTCGGTGCAGAGGCGCGCGTCTGTATTTAAAAGACCAGCCTCTGAATGGAGACGCGTTCTCGTCGAAGTCCGTCAGGTTGTAGGCGCGGCGTCCTCGTTTGCCCGCCACGCTTGTAGCGGACCGTTCGGCTCGCGCGGTGTGAACGGAGTGCCTTCGCCCGTCCGCGCGGGCTTCGATGCGCGTCACTTCCTCGTTTGTCATTTCCCCCTGAAATGATTCTGTGAGAAGGGACACCGCAGGAGGGTGTCTAGCTGGACGGACCCGTGTAGAATAAGCGTTATGAGGGCCGTTCGTGCACGCAGATGAAAAGGGGGAAGGCTTCCTTTGACATGAAAATCAGAATTGACGTTCATGCGCGGAGTACATTTTCTTCTTTGGAGCGGGCATCACGTCACCGTGAGAGGCCTCGCGAGCCTCGCGTTCTGTCCCCCGCCATGACAAAAAGCGTTGACACGACCGCATCCTGCTCACAGCGCTTCCAACGAATAAAAATAAACCACCATAGATCATGGTAAATGGACTGCATTTATATAGCGCTTTTATCCAAAGCGCTTGACAATTGACGCCTCTCGTTCGCCAGAGCAGTTGGGGATTAGGTGCCTTGCTCAAGGACACTTCGACATGCCCAGGGCGGGGTTTTGAACCGGCAACCCTCCGACTGCCAGACAATCGGTCTTACCTCCTGAGCTGTATCAGATGTATGACAAATATTTACAAACAAAATTTACGAGCCATCTCTGAAGAGGCTACGTGTTACTTTTGCTGAGACTTGTTTGGGTAATTTCGAAGGGCAGTTGGCAAAAGTCCTGCCGCTCTACCCTCAAAAATTGGTTGCAAAAGCAGTCCCCATCAGTCGGCACACCTGATTTGAAATGGACCCTTAATTGACCTCACGTGGGAACCTTCCAGTCAGTGAATAAATGAACCAATCACAATCAGTCAATCAGTTAGTATGGCTGCAAGGCATGCTGTGCACTATAATTTGACGCAAAGTCCATGCCACTGCTGAATCAAGTTTATCGCGCTATGTTTTTTTAAATTGAAATATAACATCCATGAAGCTTACGCATGGATTTTTTTTTTCCCACACATAATCACATAATACATTTTACAACAGGTCCTGCCCCCACTGCAGTGAAAGGCTGTCCCTTTAGAGTCGCACATACACACACTTCCGAACAAACACACACTCACTCATGCACACACACACACACACACATTCACACTTAGGCACTTGCACACACACGCACGCACACGTACAGTCACACTCACGCTCGCGTACGCACGCGCACACTCTCACACTACCTGGGATTCGTGTACAGGCTCGGGTGACTGAGCGAGCGTTTTCTTCCGGGTCTTTCTCCGCAGTACCTGGCCTTCTCCTGTGGGTTAGTGCGGGGCGCCCTCTGCAACCTCGGCATGGACAGCGTGGTGACGGCAGAGGTCTCCACCATGCCTTCCTGTGAGTAGCTGCAGTTCATAACTTCAAACTCAATCCATTTTGGGCCGCAGGGGGGACCTCCGTAGGTCACTCTTGGACGGAAGTGCAGATTTAGCACGTGGCAGATTTACGCTCGGAATGAATTTACAGTCGGAAAAGTGTCCCGTTCAGAACATCTGCTCATGCCTGATGAAATGCTTCGGAGGTCCCAGTAACTTTATATCTTCTGTTCTCACTCCTGCCACAGGGCCATATCTTATCCGGTCAGTGAATTGGAGCTGAGGCTGATTGGCAGACATGGACCGGTTTCCCTAGTTTCTCTCCAGCAGACCACAGTTTGGCTTCTGCTGTTATTCAGTAGCACGCAGATTCCCGTACACGTATAGCCGGGCCTTACGTCCGTTATGACGATACCCTGATGGCGTGTGGAAAATATGCCGTGGTTAAAATGGAGCAGCCGCATTCCCTTGACCATGCCACTCGTGCATGAAGCGTGTTAATTGGCAGCAGGTATGCCCCCCGCGGTGCCAAGCAGTCCGGAGGCGTGGGCACTGTGGGCATTTGAGCTTATTCTGCCCAAGCGCCAAGCTCGCCCGCCGTGCGGTCTCTGGTGGGGTACGCCACCGCGTCATACCGCCATCTGTCTAGAGAAAACGGCCGTCTGTACGATCCCCATGGAGAAGCCGCACAAGTCCAAGAGAAGAGAAGATTAGATTAGATTAGACTTCATCAGATTTCTCTGAAATATGTCTTGTGTCACAAGCCATATTCCTTTTCACATATAGAGGAACAGACATACATTGGTACAGTAATACAAGACAAACAGTACAAACAGCACATTTTGTTATTATTATTATTACTATTATTATTAATAATAATAATAATAATAATAATAATAATAATAATAATAATAATAATAAATATAGCTGCAAGCAGCGATACACAGGGTCCAAGCACGCCCAGCCAATACTATGCCACGAACAAGTGGCCAATCAATGCTAAAATCGCACAGTGACGAAAGGGACGTACCAGTGCACCAATTTTGAGAGGTCACACCTTTGTGGTTTGGCCAAAACTTCCAAAATGGATGCAATCCAAGATGGAAGCAACAAATAAGGTGCACATATATGTTCCAGATAAGGAAGCTGATTACTAAAGCAAGTTTTAAATGTCTAACAGACAACAGTGATTTTTCATGAATTTTTGAATAATGCCCTATAGCACCATCATATGACTCAATTAGACCAGTACTTTAGCGTTGGGCTCCAGCTGTGAGCTGCTGCCTAATTTAATCAATTTTTGTTAAACTTGTGATAAGCCATGCCCACGTAAGTTTTTGACTTACTGTAGCCTTGTGTTTTGGAGTATCAATTTTATTTATTATAGTTATATATAAGACCATGGACTGTAAAAATGAATTCAAGTTTCATGTTGATACATAAAATGGTCTAGGAGGAGATAGCTTTGAAAGGTTTTTCAAAAAAATTAAAAATAGCAAAAAAATTCAATAAGGAGGACTTTAATGGTCTTTGAGGAAAATTTGTTTGTAATGAGCCAGGGAATCTAAGGAAAAAAGAATGTTGACAATAGAACAAATGTTTTAACCCTCCTGTTCTGTTCATTTTTTAGGTACAGCAAAAATGTTCCCGGGTGATATAAACATACAGGGGGGGTTTGCAAATACATGAAATGAACCATTTTCATTTAGAATGTTGATTACACTAATTAAGGCCAGTAGAAGAAGTTTCATACTGAAAAAATAATTTTAAGTATTTTTCCTAGATTTTCAAACTTTAAAAAGGGTCAATTTGACCCGCAACATAACAGGAGGGTTAAGTTATAGCCCAAAAAAGCAAAAAAAATTCAGTTTCTTCGTGCAGCACCACCACCTGACCAATCTAGGTAGTGTTCCTTATCTGAGTAGCAGTTTGGAATGGGAACCTACCTGCCAAATTCTGTTGCTTTACGATGTACAGTTTTTGCTGCGCGAATATTTTTAGGGAAGAAAATAAAAATCAGAAGAAAAACAATATGGTTTCAGCACCTGCAGAGGTTAAAGTGCTTGATTTTGCGATGCAGTTTGCATGAGTGGAGTTTTAGGGGTGAATGCAGGCCCTGGCAAGTGTGGCTCAGCTGATGCCGGGCCACACTTAAAAAGACGGGTGATTTGAGCACTTATCACATTGGCTGGACCTAAATGGTTCAGGCCAAAATTTAAATGGAAAGCTGAAAAGTGTTGAATATGTGCTGTTGCCAAGAATTTTATTCATGGACCCAGTAGTTTATAAGATATTTTGAATCTACGCTGTTGCACGAGGATAATAAAAGTTTGTGTTAGCGAAGCTATATGGCAGAAAAGTGTGTGTTTTTTCACAAAGTTGTATTTGCATTTAATTTGTCATTAATGTTGTTTCATTATTCATAAAGTAAAAAAAAAAAACAACTGGCGTCCATTTTAATAAATTATATTTCAAGAGTTGAATGAGTTGTGAAGGTTTTTATTTTTATTTTTTTTTTTTTGTCTTTCAGGTAAATTTCAGGTTGTGATTCAGAAAACGTAAAACGGACTTCCCTTCCAGGGCTGTGGAAAGCCCCGCCCCCCCCCCCCCCCCACGCAGCAGAAATAAGCGGAACGTCGGCAAAAAGGACTGATCTGAAATGTATTAGAAGATGGTTTTAAACCACATGACGTCAGCTTGGGTATGCTGTGGTCCCCAGCCTTGGTCCTGGAGAGTCGCAGGGTCTGCTGGGGTCCCCATCTCCGGTCTTCTGAAGTCACATGGTCTGTGGTTTTTTGGGGGGGTTTATTTTCAACCTTATAATTAGTGATCACTGTCGTCCTGGAAACCGTATAAGGCGATTTAACTGTGTCATCGATCGATTCAGTGCTGAGCAACAACAAAAACCAGCAGACCCTGTGACTTATCAAGACCAGGGCTGCCGATTGCTGTTTTCCAGAAATGTCCCTTTAAAAAGGTGTGTGTGTGTCAGGACTGTGTGCGTTTGGGAGGGGCGGGGCTGAAATAAGCCAATGGTGAAGCATATAACGTGATGTCATATACAGGAATATAATGAAAAGAAAAGATTACAGGGAAAGAATGTTTGTTGTTCCGTTGCATTGCCTGGAAGCTTTAAATGTGAAAATTCTCTTTAGTTTACCCGTGGTCATTGTTTTTTTGTTAAGATCTGATTTGGATCACTGTTGACCTCAGATCTCTGTAGAGATGAATGCAAGAAAGTGTCTGCCGATGGTTTTTATTTTATTTTTCTTCTGTTTTATTTGCCAAGAAAACAAGAAAATGAATGAAAAGCCATATTTTTTGTCTTATTCATCGAGATCTTAGATTTGTACAGTTCTCTGGTTATATTTTATTTTCTATACTAGCAAACTGTATTTTCTGAATAATGTCATGTAGGGCCTTAAAAGTAATCGACTGTATTTTCTTTGTTGTGAATGTTGTCTTCTTGAAATATTGCAAGTTCAACATTCAGACAGAGTTCAGGCACTCCCCAGTTTACTCCCCTCTAGTGGTGCAGTGCTGGTACTGCAGCCCGTTGGCATTGAGACGTGCACACAGAGCCAAAAACAACGTCCTCTCGGCAAGGGTAACCTTCCAAAAAAAGTGATCTCGGCTTTACTGAGTTAGCGTATTTATTTTTAACATTTGGCACCGCCGTTTATTTTGGTTCTGTTTTTTCCGGTGAAGCGTCACCATAGTAAATTCGACTCGAGGGCATAAACAACTATCTGAAATTTGTAAACATCAATCAGATTCCATCACATGACTCACATATCTGAGGAAAGACTGGCATAGTGGAATTAGCTGCTGCGCCTCTTTCAACCACCAGGTGGCAGTGGTTCACAAGAGGGGATTCCACATACAAACGGCAAGCTTGGGAAGGCATGCAGGTCCGGGCAGAAGCCTGCCTGGTCTGCTGTTTGGCACGCTTAACCATTTGCGGACTGTTTGCTCGAAGGAGATGGCCTGTCAAACCAGGTCCATTGAAAAGTCTTGGTGATATCTGGGGTTTCTATCATTCTTCCCCGAGGGCAGGATTGAAAAAACAGCCGTCGCCAAAGTGGAACTACCAACTTCGCTCGCCCCCCTAGTCCATCCGAGTAGGAGTCTGCACTCACGGCCACACTCCATGAAAGATTTAAAATTTTGAGAGAGACACATACTAAACGCATGCACTGTGAATTGTCCTTGGCTTAAGGAGCGGTTTCAGTATATCACAGTAGAGAATACAGAGTGAAAACCTGCATATGTGCTTCAGAGGCTGGGGATGAAGACTGATGAAGACCTACGGGTCTAAACGTTGAGTAAAGACATCACTTGGAGCATAAGTGTTGGTTTTTGTTCTGGATTTTCTAATGAGATGGGTTACACAGCAACTGCCTGAGCCAGAAACATTTTTTAAGTGCAAATGTTTTATTGTTTGTAAACTAAGTAGCAGGGTAGGGGAGCAATAGCAGGGATCCCTCCAGTAGGAGAGTGTCTGACGTTCCATAATGATATTTATTGTTTTATTTCTTTTAACAATCTCCGTGTGAAGGTTCAGGAGCTGTAGCCCCTTGGTTGTCTGGCCCTTGGCAGTGAGCAGCGTGTTGAGTGTAATTTCAGAGCCGTTGGGGGAACACGGTGTGCTTTACTAGATGCTGCAATCTGACATGCTTTGGGCCGTGAATCACCCTGAACGGATGGGTGGACCTGTTCTGTTTGCTTACGATTTCAGCTCAGATATGAGAACCACCCCCCCACCCCCCCCCCAACCCTCCCCACCTCACCCCCCAGCAAGGGAAGGGGGGAGAGAGAGTGCCTGCCTTCCAGGTAATTGATCGGGGGAGGGGATCCAGCGCAACAAGCGACAAGTCCTCTATGGGTTGCCGCCATTCAAAATGACTCGGTTTACCATATTCATGTGGCAAAACAAAAGAAAAAAAACGAAACCATTGATCACACAGTTTTTTTGGATCATTTAAATGAATTCTATGGTTTTAATATGAAGCAAATTCATAGGTCGGTTTGTGGAGGTTAGATGGCATCCCTTGTTCATATTTCTCCAATTAAAGGTCTGTCCCCATCTGAATTCAAGGTCATGATCATTTAACTGAACATTTTCATTTGTAGTGCATATTTCAAATGTGAATAAACCTAGAAGTTTGTTTTCAAGAAGCTCTTGACAGGAACTACATTCCTGAGGTCTACATTTGCTATGACGTGTCACACACAGTTGATTGAATATTATTATGATGAATAGTTATGTATGTGCGTGAGAATTTTACATCCAAGGGGATATATGCGTCAGCCCATACAAAAGCGGGGATTTTTAATGAAAATGTAGTTTAGAGATCACCTGGGGTGCATGGATCGGTTTGTGGGCTGGGCTTTACGCTGAGTGAATCTGGGACAGACTATTAAATATTTGTGCTGCCATATTTTGAAACAGAAGCAAACTGCCATTCAAAAGCCACGAGGTAGAAAACCTGAAAATAGCATCACCATAGCTCATAGATTGCGTGACTGCTTGGCATGACGAAATACAACATTCAGGGTGTTACTGAATATATTTGTTTGTCTTTCTGCAAAGTTGTACTTTACGTTTTGTGTAAAAAAAAAAGCGATTTTAAAAATCTGAGCTGTTTGCGAGAGGCCTCGTAGCATAATTTGTCAAATTAGAGGAGTCTCAGGTTTATGACTTGTTTAATAGGGAGACCAGGTGGTTTAGTGTGGGCTTTGCCCCACAGGATGTAGATTGCCATTTTAATGCACATGTTTGATACACAGCCTCCTGCACCAGCAACTTCAGAGGCGTACAGTAGAGAGGAAGTGACTCGTTATCACTGCGGCACCTGATTGGTGGACGATGACTCATTCCATTTCGTACACGATGTAGATGAGGTAGGCTACACCCGCACAACAAGGAACTTCCATGATGGTACACGCTGTTCTCCAAGGCCTGAGCGGCAGAAAACTGGCCTTGCTTAAAGCCATTTACGACATTTATAGCGAATATCAAATGAGCTACCCATTTTCAGTGGTTTTTTGTTCCTTTGGAGCATAAGTGAGATCGTGGGGCTCGGGTGGGTGGCGTAGCCAGATAAGGGCACTGTTCATAGTGCAGTGACCATAGGCTGTGGCAGTGACGCTGACGGCTGTCCGGGATGGAATCGCGGCAATGTCGGCTTCCCACGCCTCATTGGCTGGTAACGGTTTCACCGGCCAATCGGACGCCTGCTCTTTGGCTGCGAATTACGCATCGGCTTGCAATTAGTCCTCTGGCCCGGCGTCTGTGAAGCTCAGCTAATGAATTAGCGCAGTGGCGGCACCTGCTTTACTGGGCACGTGTAGGAGCGCGCCTTCCATCGATACACAACACGTAGCGTGCATGTTTTTACTGCGATTGAAAGGGGAGCGGATAATTACTGCCTCTAACCTGCAAATTCTTGTATTATCACTTCTGCGGTACATTTTCCAGAGGGGTGTTAAATGGGCAGCATGTGGCATTTAACACACCAGAGCAGTTTAGAAAGGTTCATTTAGTTTTTTATTTTAGTTTATTTTTAACTGAGCTGTAAAATAATGTGCATTGCAGTAATACGATGGGAAAAGTTGCAATCGAGAAATAGTTTCTTTTGCTGTCCAGATGACTAATACAGTTGAATCAAGAAAAAAAAAACAAAAACAAGAGGAACGAAGAACAGCGTGTGCTCAAGACAGAACATGAAAAAAATAGAAGTGCACTGGAACTTTTTTTCTCTCCACTGAGTCAGAGTGTTTATATCATTTGAAAAGGGGATTTTTGAAAACTAGAATGAACACAGACTATCTTAACCCTGGTACTTAAAATTCTTATCATAAATCACAAGTAGGTTTTTAATGGATTAAATAAAATGAATTTGTAATTCATGAAATTGCTCATTTAGTTGATATGTAACAAAGAAAGATTTTTTTTTTGAAGACGAAGAATCCCCTTTTACATAGTTTATGTATTTTATTCAGGGTTGGGGGCAATTCTATTTAAATTGAGTCAATTCAAGGAATGATGGCTATTAGGTTCTATTAGGTTTTTACAATTAATTAATTGAATTGCAGTTAATGTCCTGAATTGAAACGTAACAGACTCCAACTTGTGTGAATTCAGTCGAGGGAATTTGACTGCACCATATGAAAGACATTTAATGGTCTTGAGAGTGGTTGTGAAATGTGTTTTGGATTGTGCGAGTTCAACAGATGTCAAAGTTTAGCTCTTTTTATGTTTGCATGCGGTGCAGTGTGACCATAAAACAGCCCTGTTTGGTCTGCTTAACAAATGTACCACCTTTTGCACCAAAAAAGCTTTGCCAGAGTTCGCCACTGTCATAGGTGTTTACACTAGACATTTTGTCCCAGACAAATGCATCAAAACATCATCTCTGTTACCACTCCACAAAGGGCTTCCTTTGAGAAGGAAGGATGAATGAAGGAAGAGTATTTTTAAAGTTAACAAATATTGGTCAGAAATGGCCACTGAAGCAGCTGATGCCCAGCTGTTCCACCACTGCTTTATAAGTCATAAAGCAAACACTGAAACACGGGGGAGAGATTTGGCCCTTGGTCTCTCCGTCCGGCATTGTAAAAATGAGTCTGAAGAGATGTCCAGTCAACAGTCGGGTAGGAGACCTGTCCAATCGGCCGCAAAGCTAAACGTTTGCCTCGGTTTGCCATTTTAAACTTTAAATCTTAAGGTCATCAAAGGGGGCCTTAGCCATTCCAGAAATATCATGGACTACGATTAGCATTTGACACTTATAACTCATTGCGACTCAAAATGAATCTTTATTAATAGAGTATCTGGTTTGAGCATGCCAAGGACACAAGTCAATCAGCCTCACAAGGTTGATGTATTTGGTTCCTCAACCAAAAAAAAAAAACTTTCCCTGGGTTTTTTCTCTTTCCCATTTTTCTTCTGTTCAGCGTTTCTTGTGAATGTATTTTTTCACTCCGGGAAGAGTCTCGGTTGTTCTTATGGTTATTACTGTTTGTCACTCTCGTTGTGTGTCTTGCACTAAAAGTTGTCCCAATTGGAAGAAATGGAGACTTTGTATATTTGAACAGATATGTGATGCTTGTGTACCTTATTGTTTTAGCACTGCACAGGGGTCATGACCATCTCACAAAAGCTGTGTAGTTCTCCTTTTGTTATGGTCGTTTCCTCTATAAGCCAGTTCCATGATCATTTCAGTTCATGTGGGAAGTTATGAAATAAATGACATTTTATTTAAACTTTTAGCATTGATGTTTCAATGTGGTTGAAAAATGTGTTCTGCAGATGCCAATTATAATGCATTGTGCTGGTTTGAAAGAGACGGTGGGGTACTTAATTTGGCCTTCACGGTTGCTGCCTTTGTAGCAGTTAAAATAGCAGTGTGCTATTATTTGTGTATGCACTGTCCAAATCTAATATATATCCTGCCCAAGGACTCAGAAGAAGAACACCAGAAAAATAGCGTTTGAAGGCGTGGTGAATTTTTCTCTACCGTATTAGCTGAAATCGATTGCTAGTTTCCCAAAGAATTACGGTTTTTAATCCTTATGGAAAACGTGGATCAAAGCTTGGGTCGTGAGAAGATGTCTTGCTGAAGATGGAAGTGAAATGATATGGCTTGAACAAATTTGAAACGCATCGCTGATTTTAAAGGATTGTGGAACCCCCCCATCCTCATCTGTGCTTGGTGACTGGAAGTCTTTTTAGCCGAACTCTCTGGTGCTTGGACCGGCTGAACGGTGTGCATCTTTGCTCAGATTGGCTGCATGCCGTGCATCTTTACACTGGTAACGGGCGACAGCGAGAGAAAGTCGGCGAGCGGTGGAGGAAGGGTAGTCCAGCCAGCAGAGCCAGGGCCTTCAGTGACCGTGGTGACAAACACCCCTGTGGTGGGGGGGGGGGGTGGGGGGGAGGCGGGGGGGCCTCACGCTGCTCCAGAGATCAAGCGGATCGGCCTCCCCAGGACAGAAAGGGCAGGGGGAGTCCCGGGGAGAGTTTATGTAGCGGCCATTGGCGATGTCCACGTCCTCCATTTGCACAACAAAGGCTCGGGGTGGGGTGGGGGGGTGGGGGGGGGCGTTGGAGTTTGTGAAGAGGGATTCTCGCCTTACCGCTGGAGCTGGAGGCCCCTTCGTCTTCTTCCACCATCACCCACCAATCAGGACGCTCCGTCTTCTTCATCAACCACCAATCAGGCCCCACGGAGCCGTGTGGGGCCCAGCTGTTGGCCACATTCCCAGGCTTGCCCTGTATCACAATGTAATCAATAAAGTCACGGGGGGGGGTTGGGGGGGGGGGGTTACTCTATTTGTCCGCACTCATTATGTCAAACCTTCCTCCTCACCACCCCCCCTCAACCCCCCACCCCCGCTGCTAAAGCCGCTCAGTCCGTCAACCACCACCCCCCTCCGCCCCCCCCCAACCCCTCCCCAATTTATCAACAGGACTCGGGAGGTTTAATCTGCAGCTAATTATGGGAACCTGAGTCATGGAAACAGGTCGGGATGCCCAAAGACCCCAGCTGGGCTTTAAACTCAGCCCCCGCCACACAAAAGATCGCTTTCTTCTGTCCTCCGCGTGTTTGTTTGTGTTGGTTTCAGGCCGCGTTCATGAAGCTTTCTCTCCGCTGAAGTTAGTCATGTTAAGCCAGTTGTCGTTCTAGACGTTTCTGCACAGTACGATAAACATCTGACGCGAATTATGACCAAAAGTACAAAAAACTGAATGGGTTAACAGACATGACACAGTTTGGAAGCTGAAAAAGTTTTTTTGTTATAGCAGTAGTTTGTAGATTATAATCAGTTGATGTGCAGCATAGATTATGGTGTTTTCAATCCAGCAGTGTCGTCTTCTGTGCCTGATCAAACACAGTTTTTTCCACATGTTTTTTCCAAAAAAATCAAATCAAATATTCCGTCCAAGTAGCTTTGCGGGAGCGTAGCTCTCTCTCTCACCTCCCTTCAATTTTCCAATAAATCTCCTCCTTTGTGGGGGGGGTGGTTTGGAGTTGGAGGTGGGGTGGAGGCATGGGTAAGGGGGGGAAGAGAGTGATTGAAACTCGAAGAGAGTAACAATAACTTGTTTAATTTACGACCGTGGTCCTGAAAGGGGGAATACGTGATGGTGCCTTTTTTTGTGAGTAAGAGGAAGACCAAACCACAATCGCAGGATGTCTGTGGAACTTTCTTTCATTTTTTTTTTCAGCAAGTGAAAGGATTAAGATTAACAAAAAAAAAAAAAAAAACTTGTCTCTAATCACTTCCCCTGACTAAAGCTTCTTAATGATTAAATAAGGGGTGTGTGTGTGTGGGGGGCGGGGGGGGGGGGGGGGTACTACTTGACCACTAGTTCTGGGGAATGATTATAAGTGTGTGGAGGCAAAACAGACTTAAGAGAAAAAGGTTTTTCTGCCATCACAACATAAAATGTGTGTGCCTGACAGTAACATCAAAACTTTTGGTCGAAAACAAACTGGCTACAGTTTAAAATTGGTTGAACTGAACCTGAAGGATGTTTACTGAAATAACTCAATTATTTACTTTACCAAATCCCTTTAAAGTAGCCTTTAAGGTGAACTGAATGACATTTCTTATTGGCATTAAATTAGTTTCGGTTTGTGTCCCTTGTGTCGAACCGGGGTCTGTGTCCTCTGAAAAAAGTGTCAGAGCTTGTGGAGAACGCTTGGGCTGTGTCAGTATATTAAAACATCTTGGGAAGTGTTGAAGTAAGGCAAATCGAGCCAGGAGAGCCACTTTGCAGATGTGCTCAGTGTTTTTGAGATGAGCTTCATGCTAATGCGGCAGTGGGAATCAGCCCAAGAGCTTTGGGAAACGGAATTCTCGCCGGAATGGAATCGCTCTAGCAACCCCAAAGTGTGTCGGCTTTTCGAAACGAACTGGAAGACGTCCTCATCCCTGACAAGGACCTCCGTCTGGATGTCCGTCGCGATTAGTCCCGGAAAGCGTCTCCGTCCTCCCCCCAGATTTTGAAGGTAAAAGGGTGTCTGCATTCAAAGGTGACACTCCCCTCCCTGTACCTCCGAATTGTCCCGCTATGACTTCTGAAAAGGCAGGGGAAGCGGGGTCCCAGGGAATCCTGGGAGTCCGGTCTCCGCGCAGGCGCCGTAGCCATGGGGATCGACTCCGGGCCCTTCAGCGTTAAACGGCTCGACTGCGTAATCCACACGATCGTATTCGCCAAGATCATTCCTTCTCCCTTTGGCGGGTGTCAGGTTTTCCAAAGGCCTGAAGGAACCTGCCAGGGTATGATGCATTGCACACTGGCTTCTCAGCAGGAAAGCACTTATTCGTTTCTTTTTTTTCACAACCAGCCAAAATACAGGTCAGGAGTAGTTTTCAAAACATTATCTGTCGCAATGTACAGTAGTTCAGATCTGCACATTCAGTTCCATCTCTCTGGCTGTCGCACGCCCAAGGCCCCCCTCCACCTCCCCCGTCACCCCACCCCCCTTCCAGGGCACCGGAGGTTTGTTTAGCCCCAGCCACGAGATGCAGTTACGTTACTCCCCCCCCCTCCCCGGATTTAGCGCGGGACGAGAGCAACCTTTTTTTTTCTTTTTTTTTAATAACTCTGAGTGCTTCTCTCTGAGGCCCCCCCTAGACGAGTGTGTTTATGCACGTCTTCACCTCAGTCTCCCCCGGTGCCACGGTAACACAGGCTTTAGGGGTGTTCGGTTTCCAAGGCTCCGGGGCTTCCAGACGGGTTGTTTGGGTGAACCTGACACTTCCCTGCTGTCCGTCCCCGCTGCTCTTTAGAGGCTTTTTTCGGGAGGACAATGCCGGCCGTTCCACAGGCCATTAGAGGCGCGTCGGACTGTCCGGAACGTCGGTTCTTTGAATTGGTTTAGCCCGCAGGTACCGCCCGCAGGTGCTCGGAAACATCTAGAAGGCACCGTGTCTGGGACGGGCCGGAGCACGCGGACAGGAAGCACAGCTAAAGGAACCCCTGCCCTTTTTTCTTTTACCAGCTTCCGTTCCCCCTGTTCTCAAAGTGCCCAGTGTCATGTGGGGGCATTGAGCCGAGGCGATGTTTTCGCTTTTCAGCTAGGTAGCGAGGTGGCTCCCGTTTGGGAATAAAAAACCTGAGAGAATTGTGCACCGGGGAATTCAGAATTCCCGCAGGTCCTGAGCCCGTTTTCCCAGGGAACGCCATGTTGTGACAGGCCATAGCATCACCTAGTTTCAGAGTACTGCTGCCCAATCAGGTGCCTTTCAGCGGCTTGACAGATTTCAGAGTGAACAGAAGCCAACTGCAGGCACGTCGGAACGCGCCTAACAAAATCGACCACAGGCACGGCCCGACGATTAAGAAAAAATGCTGACTTTTTTTTTTTTTTTTAAGAAAAATGTAAAATTTCATTGGACCAACACAATTAGCACAGAGCACGTTCCTCAACCGGAACGAGTGGTGGTGGTGGTGTGTTGAAGGTCGTGGTGGTGTGTTCTCTATAACCAGCTGCCTCAGTGCTTCCCAGCGCGGTCAGGCTGTCGTGTGCGAGAAGTGAAATCGCCACCGGCGGACCCAGTAGGATTTATGGACGGGGTGTGAGATTATGACCACACTGGGAACGGGGAGCAGGCCATTAACGCCCCCCCTCCCAGATCTCGACCCCGGAAGAACCGCGACGCTGCATCGGCGAGATTGAGCGCAGGTATCCGCGGCTATTGTCTTCACCCGCCGAGGTGTTCTCGCGTCCTTTAGACGCAGTCGTCGCGGCTAACATAAACCACGGCCCCGCTATCGGTGCGGAATCTTCCGCCGGCATCCTGTTTGATTCGGCGCGAAAACGGGAACAATGCCCCCCCCAAGGTCGCCGTCAGGGACCAGGGAAGGTTCAGGTGGGAAAAAAAAAAAACATGTTGCCCCCATGCTTTCCTCGCTTCCTGCCTCAAAACGGAGTTTCCGTCAGGCTGGTAAACAAATGTAAAACACAACTGCCACAGTGCCAACAGTCTAGTTTATGGTTCTTACTATGAAAAAGATTCATAGGTTTTCCCTCAAATTGACCCCAGGGGAGATATATTTGATCATATCCCTAGTTTCAGCAAATTCAGTAAAGTACTTTTTTGTCATTCTAGTCACTACACCGTGTTTGTAAAGAAGCAAGCTATTGCTTTGATTTATTTATAATTTAAAGGGAAAGGGTAATGGTAATTGAATTCCAGCATGTGAAAAAGTATGTACCACCTTAGTTACCCAATTAGCCAATCAATCCAATTTAATTGATAATTTGATTCAGCTGACTGAACACAGCCAGGCTTGATTGCAGTCAGCCTGTTTAATCTAAACATCACTTATATTTAACCTTACCATCAAAGTTAAGTAGTCACCACAAAGGCTCTACAAGCACACTATGCCACGATCAAATTCCAGGAGAGATGAGAATAAAAGTAGTTGAAATCAGTCTGAATAGGGTTACAAAGCCATTTCTACTACCAAATCACAGTGATAGCCATTATTTCTCAGCAAGAACACTTGGAGAACATTTGTAACTGCGGTGAATTTTCCCAGGAGTGGCCGGCCTGCCAAAATTTAGCAGTGACGACTTATCCATGAAGTCAAAAAAAGATCCCAGAAGAACATCCTCTCTAGCCTCAAGTCACAAGTCACAAGTGTTCATGATTCTACAATAAGAAAGAGACTGGGCAAAAATGGGATTCATTGGGAGAGCAGCAAGGTGGAAACCACTGCTAACTAAGACAAAAGTTTGTCTCTCATCTCTCAATGCTTGTCTCACATTTGCATGATTGTCACCAAGCCTTTTGGGATAATGTTCTGTGAGCAGATCAGTCAAAGGTGGAACTTTTTGGATGACATGGGTGCCATTACATTTGGCGTAAAGTGAACGCAACACTTAACTATAAATCATACCAGCAGTCGAACGTGATGGTAGTGTGATGGTGTGGGAATGCTTTAGAGCCCCAGGACCTGGACGACTTTCCATTATTGAAAGAAACATGGATTCTGCTCTGTACCAGAAAAAGGAGGATGTTATCTGTTCTTGAGCTGAAGCTGAAAATAAATTGGGTTACGCAGCAAGAAATTGATCCAAAACACATTTGAATGGCTGAAAAGAAAATTTAAGTTTTGAAGTTGCCTAAGGTTAAAGGGGGTAATTACTTTTTCATATGGGTGATATGGGTGTTTTTTTGTTTTTGTTTTTTTTATCATTAAATAAAGGAAATAAAAAATGTTAAATATGTTTTGTGTTTACTTAGTTTCCCTTTGTCTAATATTAGATTCTGTCTAGAGATCTGAAACCATTCAGTGTGACAAATATGCAACAGTAGAAGAATTCAGGATGCTGTACATTTAAAAAAAAAAAAAGATGACATCCAAGTTCAAATTGAGCAGGCTGGTGTCCCAGTTGGCTCCCAGAGTGATATTTTGTGATGTAGGAGAATGGGCGGGAGGTAGCATGTGTCCCCCTGTAAACAGCTGCCCCCCAGCGACATGGGTGACCATTATTTAAGCATCAGCTTTCACAGTCAGCTGTGGAGCAACAGACAGCCTGGAACATGCATCCACCAATAGCAGCAACAGACAGCCTGGAACATGCATCCACCAATAGCAGCAACAGACAGCCTGGAACATGCATCCACCAATAGCAGCAACAGACAGCCTGGAACATGTATCCACCAATAGCAGCAACAGACAGCCTGGAACATGCATCCACCAATAGCAGCAACAGACAGCCTGGAACATGTATCCACCAATAGCAGCAACAGACAGCCTGGAACATGCATCCACCAATAGCAGCAACAGACAGCCTGGAACATGCATCCACCAATAGCAGCAACAGACAGCCTGGAACATGCATCCACCAATAGCAGCAACAGACAGCCTGGAACATGCATCCACCAATAGCAGCAACAGACAGCCTGGAACATGCATCCACCAATAGCAGCAACAGACAGCCCCACACCTGGATCCACCAATAGCAGCAACAGACAGCCTGGCACCTGGATCTACCAATAACAACACCAAGGTGGTGTTTCGCTAACGCCTCGGGCCGCAAACATCAGGACGAGCTGGGGCTCACGGAGGTGGGGGGGCTGGCCCCTGCCAGCTTCCCTGTCATTCTGGGTGTTAACCCCTCCCACCCAGTTGCCATGACGCTTTGATCTTGAAACGGTGCATGACAGGCCTGTGCTCCGGCCCGGCCCGGGCAGTTTATTGACCTCTGGCGTTGGGCAGAGAGAGAGAGAGAGAAAGAGAGAGAGAGAGAGAGAGAGAGAGCTCACAGACCAGGCCCGTTCCGTTCTTTCTTCCGCCAGCTGCCTCATGAATTTCACGCCAGAACAAAGCAGAAAAAAAAAATTGTTAGTGCTTGGTCATGACTCAGGACCTTGGAATTAATTTTGCATATGACTAATTATTTCAGGATTGTAATTCCACGCTTTATGTATTTATATGGATGTTAACTGTATGAATCTATGAAGTCAATGGTTCTAGTTGGGAGTAAGTTAACCTCTGTTCAGGGCTTTATTAATGTTTCACTGACACTCACTGGTCAGGGAATGTTATTAGCCAGGTCTGGCTCTTGGTCACATGACATGGGTGGATGCACGTACACTCACCAGTTACTTTATTATGTGCATGAATCTAGTACCTGGTAGGACCAACTTTTGCCTCCAGAACAGCCTGAATTCTTTGTGGCATGAAATAAACATGGAAACTGGAAACATTTCTTAGATTTTGGTCTATGCTGAGTTGATATTATCACACAATTCTTGCAGATTATTTGGCCACATATTAATGCTGCGAACCTCCCATTCCACTGCATCCTTAAGGTGCTCTATTGGGCTGAGATCTGGGGACAGTGCAGGCCATTGGAGTAAATTGAAGTCACTGTCTTGTTTGTGGAACCAGCTTGAGATGATGTGTGCTTTGTGACATGGCACATTATCCTGCTGGAAGTATCCAGTTGAAAAAGGAGAGACTGTGGCAATAGGGATGCACGTGGTCAACGACAATATTTAGCTGTGCTGTAGTATTCAAATGATGCTCAATTGGTATTGAAGGGCTTAATGTGTGTCAAGAAAACAATCCCCACACCATTACACTATACATTACATACATTACACTACATGCATATGCACACGGCTGTAGTCTTCATTCTCGTGTTGAGCCCATCCACTTCATGTTCATACGCGGTGTGATTCAGGTAGTTTGCTCTGTACATCATGACTGTTGTAGTGCGCGCTGCTTTCTGTTATCTTGCACATTCTCTGATTTCTCTTAATAACATGGTGTCTTTGCCCACAGACTTGCTGTTCACTGGTTGTTTTGTTTATCACACCATTTTCTGTAAACTCTAGAAACTGTAGTGCATGAAAATCCCAGGAGGGCAGCTGTTTCTGAGATGCTGGAACCACCACGTCTGGCACCACCAAGCATACCATAGTCAAAGTTAGTTAGATCACCCACTGTTTGGATCACACATTATAATGTTTATTCGAAGAACAACTAAATCACCATGTCTGCATACTTTATATATTGAGTTGCAGCCACATGATTTGCTGTTTGGTAAAGCAGATTATTTGCGGTGTACCTAATAAAGTGGCCACTGAGTGTATGTTCTTTCATTGTATGTCTACTAAATTAGTGTAAGCTAAGGTAATGTATGTCAAATTGATGTCAGGTGTACAACACACACACAGTATTTGCACACACACAATGGATATTTAGCCAAATGCATGTATTGCGAAAAACTAAACACTTAGCACCCGCCTTTTATTATTAATGAATGGTAAATAAAGTATTAGTTGAATGGCAGTAAAACAACTGTGCAGACTTCCTTAACCTAATCAGATTTCTGTTCTTTTCTGATCTTTACCACTGATAGACTGAGGCTCAAGTGTGAAATGCCATTTAAGTTCCCTTTAAATACCCGCCGCGGTTGTAGCTCATTTATAAATATAAACATGTAGCGTGCCTGAAGCCAGTGAAATGGGTGGAGCACCAGCGCAGGGCAGATCAGTTTATCTACCCCAGGAAATGCACAGAACACGCAGTCACGCTTCTTCTGCGCAGTCCGTCTGCGTAGTCTGTCTGCGTAAGGCCCTCCATGCAGTCTGCCTGCGCAGTCTGTCTGCACAGGCCATCCGTGCGGTCCGTCTGCGTAGGCCCTGCACGCAGACCGTCTGCGCAGTCCTCCACAGCTGATCTCCGTACCGTCATCGCACTCTGCTCCCCAAATCCAAAGGGTTTGTCCCAGGGAGAATGACCCTCTTTGTCCTCCCTGTCTAACTCCAAACTTGCCTCCTAATTTCACCACTCCCTGGTCACTGGGTCTCAGTACAGGGTGCACTCACACTATCCCATCACCCCCCACAAATAAAAACACTCCGTGGCCTGCTCTTTTATACCAAAGCGTTCCTCCACTCTCCGGGCTTAACTGAATCAGCCATGTTGCGGGGCGGGCGGGCGGGGGAAGGGAGGGCCGGGCGGAGGGGGGTGGGGGGCGGCCATCCGGGGGGGGGGGCGTGGGGCGTAAGGGCGTGTCAGAGGCCAGAGCGAAGGTCAGCGCTCCTGACCCCTGTCCGTCACCTGCTGGGCGCGCCCAATGGGTGTCGAGCTCTTCGCGTTTCAGCAACTTAACCCTGTGTGTATTTTTCTGGCTGTAATGAGACACAGCTGGAAGAGAGGTTGCTGGTTCTTTTTTTATCTTTTTTTTTCAAGCAAAAAGAAGGAAAAACAAGACCCGGCGACGTTTGGCTTTATTTTGACTGGAGAGCCAAGGCGTGTGAAGCCTGCGAAACGACCGGTCCTCTCACTAATGAAAAAGAAAAGAAATGAAAAAAAAAAGACGAGAAATAATTCAGGAACGGCTGTGTATTTAAGAAATAAGAACCGGGCCTCGCCCTTAAGAAAGACATCCAATCGAATCTTTGAAAAATGAAACAACATCCATTTTTTTGTGTAATGAAGCAATGACCCCTCTCACCAAAATAGAAAGCTTATGTCCCAAGTGATTAAATATAGAAATTGGACCACGATATGGACATAATAGCAGCATTCCAGACACTGATAATGTACCCGTTTGCCTTCTAGTCTGGGGTTTCTGCAAATTCCATTCCTAGAATCCAAACATTGAAATTGTCTACATGAAAGGAATTTAGCAGACGCTCTTACACAGCTCCAACGTACACAGCTTTTTTTCATAGTATTCATTAATACAGCTGGATATATTCTCACACAGAGAATAGCCTTGGGTCCGTGTGAAGGCATGCCAAGTGAAAAAAGGGGAAAGCTGAACTGTCCCGACTTGCGAATGTTTGTCCCGGAGCCGCCGGCGCACGGAGTTTTCAGAATTTTTCCGAAACTCGTCAGAGTCACGGGGGAGCGACGACGGCGTGGCGGGGGCTCTCCGGGTCAGCGGCCCCGCCGCAGCGCGCACCCACAGGCACCGAACGCAGCTGCAGGTTCGGGGGAGGGGGCGGGGCACCAACCAACAACGAAACAAACGGGAGGGTCGGGCCGAGTGGAGTGTGTATCCCATAATGGAGTGTGTATCCCATAATGGAGTGTGTATCCCATAATGGAGTGTGTATCCCATAATGGAGTGTGTATCCCATAATGGAGTGTGTATCCCATAATGGAGTGTGTATCCCATAATGGAGTGTGTATCCCATAATGGAGTGTATCTATAATGGAGTTGTATCCACTAATGAGTGTGTATCCCATAATGAGTGGGTTATCCCATATTGGAGTGTGTATCCCATAAGGAGTGAGATGCCGATTGGATGTGTATCCCATAATGGGCGGATCCAAGGAGGGTTTTTGGAGTGTGTTCCAAATGAGAGTGGGGAGCGATGGAGGGTATCCCAAGGAGTGGGTACCCAAGGAGTATGTATCATTGGAGTGGTTCCCATAATGGAGGTGTCCCAAGGAGTGGGTATCCCATATTGGAGTGTGTATCCTATAATGGAGTGTGTATCCCATAATGGAGTGTGTATCCCATAATGGAGTGTGTATCCCATAATGGAGTGTGTATCCTATAATGGAGTGTGTATCCCATAATGGAGTGTGTATCCTATAATGGAGTGTGTATCCCATAATGGAGTGTGTATCCCATAATGGAGTGAGTATCCCATAATGGAGTGTGTATCCATAATGGAGTTGTATCCCATAATGGAGTGTGTATCCTGTAAAGGAGTGTGTATCCCATAATGGAGTGTGTATCCCATAATGGAGTGGGTATCCCATAATGGAGTGTGTATCCCATAATGGAGTATGTATCCCATAATGGAGTGTGTATCCCATAATGGAGTGTGTATCCCATAATGGAGTGTGTATCCTGTAAAGGAGTGTGTATCCTGTAAAGGAGTGTGTATCCCGTAAAGGAGTGTGTATCCCGTAAGAGAACGCTTTCCCAGATTGCCCTGGGAAGGCCAAAGTGCGGCTGCTAAGCCTGCAGAAGGGAATAGCATGTGGAAAACTCGCTGATGTGTAATTGTTGCCACATGTCCAGACCCATAGCTCATCTGCCTTACCTCAGGCTTCGGGGGTGGGGGTGGGGGTAAGGGGGGGAGGGGTGTTGAACTGGATGGGGTAGGGTGGGGTGCATCGCTACGGAGCCAGCTCCTCTCCACCGACCCTCGGGGTCCACAAATCAAAGTAATAAGCAGATTATCAGCGAAGTGTCTACAGAGAGGCATAATAAACAGGGCCTTGGGAAACAGCACAGCCACACTATGGATTCAGAAGCAGCTGAGAGAAGTTTTTGTGGCTTTGCCGGGGAAAGGGGGTGTGGGGCGGGTGTTCGGGAGCTGGAATTTATCACTCCGCTGAGTGGCGTGGAATAATTAGGAATAATTACGGAGATCAGAAGCGAGCAGAGCTCTGGGTTTTGGCAAGCAGGGCCGAGTCGACCGTTAAGGGGTGACGCAGCGTTTTCGCCGGACTGTTTCACACGCGTCGCTGGCATCGCTCCGATGCCCCGAAATTTATGGAGGCTGTCGTCGTGAATCGGACTCTGAAGCCTGGGCTTTCAAGCTGCGGGTGAAATGCTAGCAGAATGGCATTAGGGTGCGTTCATGAAAAACCATGCCTGGTTATCATAAAAAATACACAACATTACCCTATAGGTGGCTGGCACAATACATTATATTGTTACTACTATGTTTATATTATCACTGTAATTTTTTTTGTTCATCCCAGTCCAGTGAAGGGTGAAAATGCAATGGTTTCTATGCCCTTCTGCAATTGGTTTCCCATATTTGGCCATCAATGCCTTTGTCAAATTCTGGGTTCCTTCCTTCTTCCCGGTACAGATTGCAGGTGTGGTGAACAGGCCCTCTCAAACTAAACCGGACAACTTGTGAAAATGTACTGGATCTTGTTGGAGAAAAGGTCTGAATTCCGTCCGTGAAGAGTCATTATTGGGGGTCTGTCTTTGTGACGGATGCTTTTATGCATGCCTCTGTTGTAAGGCTCTCTCTCTCTCTCTCTCTCTCTCTCCTTCTCTCTCTCTGAAACACATGCTCCCCTCCTTCACACTCAGATGTGTATTATTGGATTGATAAATCAGTCCATCTTATTGAACATAATTGTTCAAGGATATTGTAAAACAGTAACCTAAATTGTATCATGAATGGTAACAGAAATGACTATCTGTCTCTCTCTAACTCTCTCACTCTCTCAGGCTAGGGGTGGGGGTGGGGTAATTGGTTATTACTTTTACAGCAGCAGTGAAATCTGATTCTATCCTCCAGCCTTCCTCTCCCCTACACTCACTTTCTCTCTCTCTCTCTCTCTCTCTCGCTCTCACACACACACACACAGACACACACAAACTCTTCTTCCACCAAACTCCTTGTGTTTACCCTCTCTCTCTCCCACTTCCTGTCACACCTTTGTCCAGGTGAAATCATTCAGAGCCGTTACGCAACCGGCATAGGCCATGATGCTCTTCTGAAAGGCACGTTAGCTTTTGTGCTTTATCACTGTGCCAGTGAATCAGGGAATCCACGCTCAGGTACAGTCGCCCCTTTCCGATTCTTCCGGAAGCTTCTCCAGAGCCACTGTATCCCCACGCATCGCTCAGGGTCCTAGATCAACATCAGTGTGTGAATTAATACAATCCTGGGACAGAATGACATCCTAGACTTGTACCGCAGGTCTCCTAATGAGCGCAAAACAAAACAACAAACAAACAAACAAAAAAAACCACTTCTCTCAATTTTCTTTTTTGTTTGTCAACTTTTTGTCTTTTTCAAATCCTGAAACTAAATGCAGCGACCAAAAAGGAGAAACACAAACAAAAACCGAAACCCTAAAATAATAAAACAAACAAAGGACGGTGTGTGCGTGCGTGCGTGCGTGTGTGTGTGTTTATGGGGCTGGGGGATGGACTCAAATGCAAACTGCAGAACTAAATGTTGACAATGAATTCCAATGACAAAGTAGCCAACACATGACCAGCCATTCAAAATAGCCGAACTTGCGCTGTGGAACCAAAGTATTTTGAAAAGTGTTCACATTTGGGATAACATCTTTTAACTCAGTTGATGGAAATGTTCAGTCTTTGGTGGGGTCTGAGTTTGGGTTGGAATTCAACAAATTCAGGGGACACTGTCAAGTACGAGCAGGAAAATAAATTAAAATGCTAAACAATTCACTTCATTATTCTTAACATGTCTTAGTTAATACTAATCACAAAGATGGTAAAAGAAAGTCTGAATCACGACTATACACATTATTGACTTAAAGTCAAGATAAAACTTTTTTAAAAGGTAAACTGCATCCCAAAGTTTTTCACATTCACATAGAGTGTGTACTTCACTGTAATTTTCATAATTTTGCATTTTGCCAATATGAAGCTTTTTTTGAAGGAAAGTAAATAAATAAATGAATAAAGCTTTGATGTTCAAATTCCGATCCAGAATCAGTTGGTTTCATCTGCTCCAGAAGACTGCCGAAGCAATAAAAGCCTATCTCAATATTGCCCTGAGTGATTATAATTGATATGCTGCGCAATCTCTAAGCTGCCATTAGTGCAAAAGGAATTTTAAATGGTTCAATGTGACTATATTTTGTCCAGTCTACTGAACATGAAACCAGTGTGCGTGTATGTCCGTGTGTGTGTGTGTGTGTGTGTGTGTGTGTGTGCGTGCGCGCATTTGTGTGTGTGTGTGTGTGCGTAGGTGTGTCTGTGTGTGTGTGTGCGCGCATGTGTGGCTGTGTGTGTGTTCACATTGTTTCTCCAGAGAGCGAAGGCCCACCAAGCAGCAATTAGCAACCCCAACGAGCAACTATAAGCCATGAGGGCTTTCTTCTACCTGGACTAAGTAACAGTAATAATCGCTGCGTTTGCTTCTGTACTTTCTTGCACTTCTTTTTCGCTCCATTCATCTTCCGCCTCTCCTTTCCCCTTTGAAGCAGCACACAGGGCTCCGTCCTTTTAAAGCAGAGCCTGCCCTTTAAACCGTGTACCAGGATTACTATACCCCCCGCCCCCCCCACACACACACACACACACACACACCCACACCCCACCCGCCCCCAACAAACTCTCTTTAAAGCCGCAGTAGGCTCTTTGTCTAAGGAGAAAAAAAAAAAAAGAAAAGAAAAAAAACAATCCGTGTGCTCACCCAAGCATCGGCAGCTTCGCCTTCGCATCCCCAACGAGCGGAATCTCATTAGAGGGGTTCCTTGAGGGTCATTGTGATTGGACGACGGAGCTGAAAAGGAAGGAGGTTCGGTGGGGGGGGTGGGGGGTACAGGGGTAATGGGGGGGGGGGGGTTGGGTTGATTTGTCTTGTTCGCCGCGAGCAGATGTTCGGCCAGGGCCTAACAGCTCCCGCCACTCAGAAAATCCTTTACTGCCATGGCTGCGCTGCACCCCTGCGCTCGGGCTGAATGGGGTTTTGTGCGCGGGGAGTGTTTTTCTTTTTTTTTTTTCTTTTTTTTTTATGCCCCCTTGCATTTCCATGCTCCTGAATGCCTGTTAAAGGCGGGCCATAAAGGAGGCCAGCGGGGTCCGGGCTTTGAAAACCTATCCCCCTAATGTGAGCCCGGCCCGGGCCTCCGCGGGGAAGAGTGCGCGCCGCGCACCCGCAAAACGAGACTTCCTGTGGGGGCCCCTGCGAAAAAAGAAAAAAAAATTTCTTCAAAAACGGGGGCCCGGGGAGGCTGGAAGAAAAGCAAGCCTCCCTTTTTTTTCTTCTTCTTCTTCTTCTTTGCCCTCGGCCCTGAGAGGATGAAGAGAATGTCCCCCCCCCACCTCGCTCCAGCCCCCCCCACACCCCGACTCCCCCCCCCCCTTCCTTTCGGCTCTCCTGTGTTTTCACGTCAAGTTACGAGCCAGATGGTAACGGCTGGAAACGAAAATATCTGCGCAAGTTTTTTTTGTTTTTTTTTTCTTGGTCAAAGAAACCTCATCACTGCAGATGGGGTTACACCAGTTTCACTTTTGTTGACATAACCTGCCCTCCTGCATCCTATATATAGAGTATAAATATGCAAACCTGGGAAAATCTGCACTGCGAAACAAAACTTGTAAAAATGAATTTTATCGAAGCCCAAATCGCAATGCCATCTTCTACTTTTTAGGATATTTTAAATCATTAATTAAAGCAAAGTGAAAAAAAGTAAAAAGTTGTGCTAATCCAAGAAATATGTGTAGCCTACCATACAGTCACGTATTATGAATGCCTGCCGTCTTACAAAGTTACGCTCAAATACACAAACTCAAAAAGACTAATTTTTGGTTACAGATGACTATGACGTTCATGGTGTTAAACTAATAATAGTATTAAATCCAATACAGGTAGATCAAAAGAGGAATTATGGCTGTCTGGGCAACTACAATAGATGGCCAGGTTTGAAATTTGAGATCCAGCGAGAAATCTATTGAAATTTAAACCGTACCTTCAGAATACAGTTACACCCCTCCTCCTAATTCAACAATTGCATTTGTAATTGCATACCACCGATACCACTTAAACTTCCTGAAACTCATGAAAGAGGCAACGCAAGACTAATATGTCACCCTAGCAGCATTTACAGGCCTGCACAAACACACACACACACACACACGCACACACACACACACACACACACACACACACACACACACACACAAACACGCACACACACACACACACACACACAAAAACAACAAATTCAGTTCTTTTGGTATTAAAATAAGGGGTTCCAGCGGTCCCATTTTTTTCAAACGTGACTTCCATTTTTTCTGACCGCTCTTTTACACATTGGTGAATTTGCGGCAGGTCACTATGCTAAGTGATTTAGCAGAAGGTCGCAGGCTAAAATTCCTAAGTGGGAAAGGTCAGCTAGGGGCCTTTCTTAAACATCTCAGCATTTGTGAGCTAATTATTGGTTAATTAGGCCCCGCGTTCTGTCCATCACTGGCGTTCTGTGTCCAAATGCTCAGAATTACAGCCGATTGATAGCTAACCCTTTCCTGGGCGATCTATACATTAATTGTGTATGTTTGAGCCAATAATCAAAGCAGAAAGTGGCCAATTCCCCTGGCTTTTTACAGAAATTGCAAGGTGAAATGTCCAGTGTAAATTCAACTTTACCAGAGTTCATATGAGACCAATGGGGACCATGTGTCCTCTGTAAGAGTTGATTTAACACTGAACATTTTACGGTGTGCTTCAGAGCTCACACGCTACAATGAAATAAATTGTTTCCAGTGAATACTGTTATGGCGAATGTCACAGACTGTTATCGTAGAGGTCTCAGACCTTAAATTACATTACAGACATTTATCAGATGCTCTGGATAAGCGCGCCTGCTAAATGTCTGTAATATAATTTAATGTCTGAGACATCCACGATTCGAATTATACAGCTGGATATGTACTGAAGCAATGCAGGTTAGGTACCGTGCTCAAGGGTGCAATGGCAGTGTACTACCGAGGAATCAACCTTTAGGTTACAAGACCAACTCCTTACCCATTATACTACACTGCCTGCCAGACAAGAGGGTATGGCCTTTTATCACACTGGCCACCATCTTAATTTTCTCCCAGCCTCGACCCTGTTCAGATAACCCTCAGTACTGGAATAACAAACCACAGACTCCCCGAAATCATAATCATTTTAATCTCCTCAGCTCTGGTTTGTATATGAAGGTCAAACCAATAACCGAATCAAGGTCGTTTGGAAATCTGAAATGTTTGCACCATTGAAAATTATATCAAAATACATCAATTTTAATGGCATCTTTTATGGGAATGATTACTTACAATAGTCAATAGGCTCTCATTTTATAGATATGAATTGTTTTAGAATTGAGTAACCAATTGTCAAAGAAGCTCATTTGGACTTGTTCAAATCTCATCAGGAAAATGGTCCTAACAAATGAAAACTTATTAGTTTTCATTTGTTATTTATTAATAGCAAATTAATAAATCTGGTCCTTGTGTGTGCATTACAGAGTAAGTATAAGCTATTGACCTAGTGAGAAAAAGCATTAGAAAGATATGTTGGGTGAACATCAGTTTAAAGCAAGCTAGGAATGGTTCCAGCCTTATCGTGAAATACTTGCAATTACATACAAAGGACAGAAGTCGTCTGCAGACGTGCAATCAGTTTCTGTTAATCGCTGTTAATCAATGAACAAATCTGCCCATGTGTCAAAAAAATTGACACATTTATGCGACTCAAATACATTTTTTCATTGTTCATTAGAACGTTATTTAATTATGCTTGTGGTTTGAAAATTGTCCCTTTTTTATCAATGGAAAGTGACGTTTCATTTGAATGCTCACTTTCTGGCATCAGTGAAATAATGTGTTGTATTATAAGGAGCTTGAAAAGCTTTTTCTAAATAATCTATGTGTTGCTGCTTCTGGTTTAGTACCCTGTTTTATTGATTGGTTAGTTTGTAAAAGTGAAAAAAATAATTAATTCATGAATTAATGAATTCAATTAGCATTTGTTTCTTAAATGTAAACGTAACTGTTGGATGATTTCAGTGTTCACTAAAACCAGTTTCCCAAACTTTCTTTGAAGAACAAGTGTAATGTTTGTGTTTACTTGTCAGAATCAAAGTTAAGGACAAATGTTGATTGAATAGAGGTCACTGTATCTATCTAAATGGCAGAAAACTTTGCGTACACATCTATAGGAATTGGCTTTAGAGAATAAAGATATTGAAAATAGTTTGAATATTATACAAGGAGATGAGTAGGCAAAAGAATGATTCTTTGCAGAAATACGTACATATTTATTTAGCTATGGTAAATGTTTTCCTGTTGCTCTGGGTTGCAAAGCTTTTTTGATAACATATTCTGCCAGGATGAAGAGCATGAGTCACTATTGCAGCACTTGCTGGAAGATTGTTGGATATGATATTTGCAGCCATAGGTAATACCACATTGAATGGGGGATGTGATGGCTTTAGATTCAGTGGGTGACTGGAAATGGATATTGCATCTGAATGCAGCAGTACTGAAGTATTTTCAAAGTTTCTCACTTCATTATGACTTCATAAACTGAACAAGATTATTAACGTGAGCACTGCCATCACTTTCTGCGGGCAAATCAAGTAAATATCTGTGCATTTAACTGCAAACATCGCAAAATCTCTGACGGGATGGTCATGTTACCTGGTATTTGTGCACGTAATCTCTGACGAGCACTGGGATTCAGGCTACCATAACCAACTATCTACACAACAGGGCCTGTAAGTCCCTAATCAGTTATTGACTGAGCTAGCAGTGAGGAACATTGTGTTAGCGGTGTTAGCAGTGTGAGTGAGGAGCACTAATGCTGTCATTGTGTTAGCAGTGTGAGTGAGGAACACTAATGGAGTCATTGTGATAGCAGTGTTAGCAGTGTGAGTGGAGAACACTAAAGCAGTCATTGTGTTAGCAGTGTGAGTGAGGAACACTAATGCAGTCATTGTGTTAGCGGTGTTAGCAGTGTGAGTGGAGAACACTAAAGCAGTCATTGTGTTAGCAGTGTGAGTGAGGAACTCTAATGCAGTCATTGTGTTAGCAGTGTGAGTGAGGAACACTAATGCAGTCATTGTGTTAGCAGTGTGAGTGAGGAACACTAATGCAGTCATTGTGTTAGCAGTGTGAGTGAGGAACACTAATGCAGTCATTGTGTTAGCGGTGTGAGTGAGGAACTCTAATGCAGTCATTGTGTTAGTGGTGTTAGCAGTGTGAGTGAGGAGCACTAATGCAGTCATTGTGTTAGTGGTGTGAGTGAGGAGCACTAATGCAGTCATTGTGTTAGCGGTGTTAGCAGTGTGAGTGAGGAACTCTAATGCAGTCATTGTGTTAGCGGTGTTAGCAGTGTGAGTGAGGAGCACTAATGCAGTCATTGTGTTAGCAGTGTGAGTGAGGAACACTAATGCAGTCATTGTGTTAGCAGTGTTAGCAGTGTGAGTGAGGAACACTAATGCAGTCATCGTGTTGGCAGTGTTAGCAGTGTGAGTGAGGAACACTAATGCAGTCATTGTGTTAGCAGTGTGAGTGAGGAACACTAATGCAGTCATTGTGTTAGCGGTGTTAGCAGTGTGAGTGAGGAGCACTAATGCAGTCATTGTGTTAGTGGTGTGAGTGAGGAACACTAAAGCAGTCATTGTGTTAGCGGTGTTAGCAGTGTGAGTGAGGAACACTAATGCAGTCATTGTGTTAGCAGTGTGAGTGAGGAACACTAATGCAGTCATTGTGTTAGCAGTGTGAGTGAGGAACACTAATGCAGTCATTGTGTTAGCAGTGTTAGCAGTGTGAGTGAGGAACTCTAATGCAGTCATTGTGTTAGCAGTGTGAGTGAGGAACACTAATGCAGTCATTGTGTTAGCAGTGTGAGTGAGGAGCACTAATGCAGTCATTGTGTTAGCAGTGTGAGTGAGGAACACTAATGCAGTCATTGTGTTAGCAGTGTGAGTGAGGAACTCTAATGCAGTCATTGTGTTAGCGGTTTGTAGCAGTGTGATGAGAGCACTAATGCAGTCATTGTGTTAGGGTGTGAGTGAGGAGACCTAATGCAGTCATTGTGTAGCATGTGATGGTGAACATAGCGTCATGGTTAGCAGTGTGAGGAACCTATGCAGTCATTGTGTTTAGCAGTGTGCAGTGAGGAACACTAATGCAGTCATTTTAGCGTGTGAGTGAGGAACACTAATGCACGTCATTGTGTACGGTGTGAGTGAGACCTAAGCAGTCATTGTGTACAGTGTGATGAGCTAAGCAGTCATGTGTTAGTGTAGAGAGCAGAGGGGTTCATCCATGTTAAAGGGCAGTGGGCAGTTGAGATAAAGCAGAAGGAGCTCACAGATGGGCAGGCTGCAGCAGACCTGGCTCCGGAGCAGGATCTTCGCCCACAGCTTCCTCTCTCTGCTGCCCCCGCACCGCCGGAATAGGGCACAGGTCGAAAAGCAGCCCCCGCCATTTATTTCTAAATTTCTTTCCTGGAAATGGCCGCGTCATCATTTTAGGCTGCTCAAATCTCGCTTTGAGAGCTTCAAAAATGTAAACTTTGACACAGAGCAAAATATCCTCTTCCAGTCAGCAAATGGAATGTTATGTCCAAATAATGCAGTGGGTTTGCAGATAAAGCATACGTTATGGAAAAGGGTATACGCAGAATGAAAGAGCTTTTGGAAACTGCTTTCAAAAATTAAGTCTTATTAGTCACCATGTCGTCTCCTGGACAACCACTGGACTTTGGTTGAGCTGCCAGGCCTTTAATTACCAAAGTGGCCTCCTCCCAGATTATGTTTCTGTGTCTTAGGACACCTCTGGGAAAACGCGTTTTTTTTCCCCTCTTAACCCTTGAAGGTGCAAGATCAGAAATACGCGATTAGAATGTTCTTAACTGAACATTCCAATGTTGATGTAACAATTGCAACTGGCGTTTTTAAAGCAGTTCTAGAGTTCTAGAAGAGTTCTATAATTTTGAAAAAGCATTCCAGAAACTCACTCTTGAAAGAGTTGAAGGGCTGAACACTTGTCAGAGCATGCGCTCGCTAGGTCCTGTCCAACCCAAACCTCCACCATGTGCTTTCACCATCATCATCATTATCATCATCATCATCATCATCATCATCATCATGGGGCCACAAATGTTGAGCTTGTGGAGCCCACCAGCAGCCTGCTTTACAGTGGCCCACACTTAGAGATCCCAGAGGGGCCTCTCCCCTCTTCTGTGTTTGCCATTATCTGGCCTGGGACTGTGTGTGTGGGTGGGGGGGGGGTGGGACGACCGGCAGACACGCCCACCCCCAGCACCCCCAAGAGTTCATCCATAACCCTCTGACAAAACGGAGCGCCTGCTCGGAGCGGGAACTGGAACCGGAATTCCACTGCAGGAGTCGTCTTCCTTCATGGACCTGGTGGCGCATTCAAGCGGCCCTGTTGTTTTTCTTTAAGTAACAGGACTCCTCTCCACCACTTCTGAGGGTTGTGTTTAGCTAATCCATCCATGTGTGTGTGCATGTGTGTGTGTGTGTGTCTGTGTGTGTGTGCGCGTGTGCGTGTGTTTGTGTCTGTGTGCGTGTGTGTGTGTGCGTGTGCGTGCGTGTGTGTGTCTGTGTGAGCGTGCATGTGTGTGTGCGCCTATTTTCATTGTATGACAAGATGGTTAAACTTGCTTCTGTTGTATTGCATATTGTACTGCTTAGGCTACAGATGTAAGCATGAGTGTGTAGCTCATTGTTTGGCTTTGTGATGGCATGGGATTGTGTGTGTGCGCGCGCGCGCGTGTGTGTGTGTGTGCATGAGTATGCGCGTGTGTGTGTGTGTGTGTGCGAGTATGCGTGTGTGGGTGTGCGTGTTTGAGTGTGCGTGTGTATGCGTGTGAGTGTGAGTATGCGTGCGCGCGTGTGTGTGTGAGTGTGCGTGCGCAAGTGTGTGTCTGTGTCTGTGTGCTGGGGGTGGGGTAAGCACACCTGCCTAAAGTGGACCCACCCTTTCCCCACAGTCAGTAGAGCCCTTTCAGACGTGGTATTGTTTTGGCTTGTCTACGTGGAGTGGTATCACCTGGTGTCAGCTACCTGCTTCTGGCACTACCTGAGGGTTCCTCGGAGTCTGAAGGAGCCCTGGCTGATTAATCACCTTTTAAGAGCGCGTACTGAAGGACGAGGGCTTCCGAAAACCCGCCGAAAGAACTTCAGCTCTTCTCCATTCTTACTCTGCTCTAACATCCTGGTTGCCCTTTCACCTAAAAGTATTCATCAGTGTAACCGTTCTACCTGCTCACCTGTTTGTTTCTCGGGCCTGTTCTATTTTAGTATGCCGTTTGTCCCCGTCATATGCAATACTTAATACTGACTATCATGAAAAATGTACATTTTAATAAGTGATTAACCGCTTTTGTGTTTTATTATCCCGCAGCCACTCGCCTGCGTAAATCCTATTGGGGGGGATTTTGTTCTAATTAAAAATTAACTGACTGGAGTGCGTCTAAAAACTTATTCCCAGTTTACTGATACAGGCTCCAGCCAAGTGTGCTGGCATAGCCTCGTGTAATGCTAATGGAACTACCATTCCCTGCCTGCAAAGTGGAAAGGGGAAATAGTCAGCTTCGGTGTTCATTGGCTGGATTTCCTAGAGAGGATGTGTATTTTGTATCGTATATGCGCTCGCCAGTCGGACGACACCGTGCGTGCGGCATTTGCAGAGGGACCGACCGGCTTGCCAACGCGCGGTTCGGACCTGGCGCTACAGCGCGGAGCTACGCGCTAGCAGGGTCCTCTTTCGGACCAGAACGGTATCGTTCAGCGGATAACACGGTCTTCCGTTCAGTCTGCAGTCTGAATCAATTCCAGCCACAGCGTAGACACATTAAGATCCATCTTATTATGTCCACTCATTAATTCCGAGAGCAGTCTGGGAAAGTTTTGGAAAACAACGATTGGAAAAAAAAAAGGGAAGTCTTTCTGTTTGGCAGGCAGAATCCAGCCAAAAGAAATGGAGCATACAGGACATGGTACGCTGTTCTAATTTAGGACTGCGTGACATGATTTGAGCTCTCCTTTAAAATATAACATGGGAGAAGGCATGGGTGGGGATGGTGTCGATGACCATTGGGAGATTCTACTCATTTCCTCAAGGCTGTATTATTATTTTTTTTTTATTAGGTTTGTCGCTAAATTATTTTTCGCTCGACAGGGCTTAAACATGTCAGCAACCTACCTGTGTTGCAGTGTTATGGCTAGAAAAACTGCATTTCAGAAACGTGTTTTTAAATTCATTAACACACACACACACACACTTGCAGAAACATCGTCTCTTTCATCTAGGTCAGTGCATATGCCACCATTCAACATCCCACTTGGGTTACATTACAGCTGGAGAACTGCAGACTCATACGATTAAATACAAATATTGTGCATTTGTGCAAATGTTTTGCTCTTCAGTTCGTAATTGGCCATATGCCAAAATTCACCCTTAAATTTAAATGTTTCCAAATGTTTCTATCGAACGGTTTTTTTTAAACAAGAGAAACAGCCCTTGTGTGGAACTTTTGCGGCCATCTTGGAGACCCGTACATGGCAGAGTGGTCGGCGCTTGTGAGCAGGAATGTGACCGACAGGAGCGGCCGCTGCTGACGGCGCTGACTCGTTTCCAGTAAACCGGACCATCTGGAATGGCGCTCCTCTGAGAGACGGGCGGGTCTCGTGCCCGAGAGGGAGGGCGGGGAGAACGGGACGCGGGCGCGAGGGTCTGGCCCCGCCCACCCTCCCGCCGCGGGCCGTGCCCGGAGGCAGGCCGGGGCCTTTCCGCCAGCCCTGCCTGGTTCATTAATTGCCTCTAATCGGGACAAATTACACAGCGGCTTAGCAGGGGAGGACATGTTAGCCCCGCTAGCACACCCGAGCTTCTCAAAATAAACCCTCCCCCCTCTCCCGCTGTGAAGCAGCGCACACGGGCGTGCACCTCCTCGACTGCGAACGAATTCAAGGGACAAACAAAAACAAAAAAGGCACCCTGCAACCCCAAACCCCTCACCCCTCACCTCTCCCTCCCCTGGGGGGAGGACCCCTGCAAATGGGCCGGGGCGAGCAGGGATGCGTTCCACGGGCGAGACTTCCCCCGAAGAGGTTGCCGGGCGTTGACCTTCTGTTTTTCAGCCCCTTGCCGGACAAGGGAAGGCCATTCCCCCCCAACCCCCAAAGCGCTGCATTACTCTTGTGGCTACTCTTTGAATCCATCGCTAATCACCTGACTTCTTATCTACTGGGCGACAGTTATGAAGCACGTATACCAGCCCAGCGGTTTCCACCTTCGGTCCTGGGGGGCTCCCCTGTGTATGCTGGTTTTTGTTTTTGCCACAATCGCAATTTGCCACAGAATTTGAACAGGCTGTTCTTTTTTTTTTGTTTTGTTTTTTTTAGGTGCTTTTCATGCTTACAGTGATTATTTACCCTCTTAAGCCACATTATATAAGAAATACCTATGCATGCAATGTTGAATAAATGTTGCATGTTCACAGTGTGCTTGTTGTGCTATATCACAAACAATTTCATTAAAAGACGTAACAAAATTATTTGACAACAAATTGAAGACTGAGATGAATCATCAGGCTCCTAATTGGTGAAACGGCAGACAAATGTCCACTAAAACTAACCATTTGCCTGATAACGAAGAATACAAACACAAAGCAAATGAACAACCTAAACTGCGTTGTGTTAATAAGTTTAAGGGAAAATTATGAAAGAACACGTGTTCAACAACCTAATTAGGAGCCTTTTGATTCCCTTCAGTCTTTCATTTGGTCAGTTAAAAACTGTTACCTCTTCATGCAGTTATTTGCAATATAGCACAATGTGCACAATGGGAACATGGGACGTTTATTCTATGTGGCATGCATAGCTATTTCTGACATAAGGTGACATAAGAGGGTAAATACTCCCTCTAAACATGGAACGCACCTAATTAAGAATCATTAACAGCTCGTTAAAATTCTGTGATTGTAACTGTGGTTGGAGGGGGTGGGGGGCAGGGCTAAGGTCGGGATGCGCTGTTGTCGACTGCCTTGTGTTCGTCAGAGCTGTTCTACATGAATAAATACTTTCTTTCCCCCCGCTCTTTTTCTGCTGAATAACTCATCCATCCACTGCAGCTGTCCCGCAAATATTAAAATATTTTGGGGCTCGGTCAGCTGACATTTTCCTCCTCAGGGTTTTATTTGCTCAGAAGCTGAGTGCGCTAAATATATATTTCCGCTCCTTTCGCAACGGTGAGTTTGCTTTCGCGCCGAGGCGATTATCTTCGAACCTAGCATTAGCTACAGGACGATAAACAAACGCTGGACATCTCGTTGCTTGCGTTCTCGCGTGCTCTCCGAAGGAGTGACGCCGGTTCCTCAGCCGTGACCTCCGTTCCTTCCCCACCTCCCGCTGCCGGGGTTCTGTGAGATTGCTTGCTCCTTGTCCTCTCTCTGTCTGCTCCAGCTCTGTCAGTCCATCGGCCATCCTGCCGTGAATGTAACACTGTCCAAACTCGTTGAAGCATCTCTGTCCAATGAGAACACGAGTTACACTCTGCTATGTATCTGTCTGTAGGTATTTGGACAGTGACACACATTTTTTGTTGTTTAGGCTGTGTACACCCGGACATTGGATTTGAAAATAAACAATGAATATGAGGATAAAGTGCAGACAGTGATCCATGTAGGAATTGCAGCCCTTTTTTATACATAGTCCATCCATTTTAGGAGACTAAAGTATTTGGACAAAATAACATCATTTTAAATAAAGTGCTCATATTCAGTATTTGGTTGAAAATGATTTCCATTGGATAACTGCCTGACGTCTGTGGCCCATAGGCATCACCAGACGCTGGATATCTTCCCTGGTCTGCCAGGCCTGTACTGCAGCCATCTTCACTTTCTGTCTGTACTGGGGGATTTTTTTTAGCCTTCAGTCTGGTCTTCAGTGAGTGAAATGCATGTTCAGTTAAATTCAGGTCGGGTGACTGATTTGGCCAGTCAGGACCTTTCCACTTTCTGGCCCTGATCAACTCCTTTGTGTGTTTGTGGGGGACATTGTTGGCTCCAAGGTGAAGCATCGTCCAAAGAGTACTCTATATATATACATATGCTTTGGAATGGAGGGTGCTTTTTAACATCTGAAAAAGGGTGTGTGTGTGGGTGGGGGGTGGGGGGATGGGGGTTTCCCTTGCATACATTTCCTCTGGCTGTACAGATTCAGAACCCCAGTGCACATACTGCATTTGCATAACAACGCACGGCCTAAATTGTCTGTGAAATAGTCTTTTCAAAGTCTGTTTGAGTGATTTAAATCCTTGTCAAAGTCAGGCCAGTTTTTCCAAAAAAAAAAAAACCTGCTGGGGGCTGGGGAGCCCTTGCGTTGCCTTCCGTAGCCAATCGATGACATTTCGCAACTGTAATCTACCACAGCTGATTGGGCAGAAACGGAACTCACACACAAAAAAACAGCCTGAAGGGTTTGTTAAGCTGCAAAAAGACGTTTGTTTAAAGTAAGAAGCCAAACATGATGAGACTTAAACAACTACAAACCCCGAATGGGAAATATTTTGATTTTAGTTTAAACTATGTGAAGTAAATGAGTGCTTTCGCACAGTTCCAAAAGCACAATATTTGCCTGACAGCGCCAGAAAACAGGGCATTTGTCTGGCTCGTTCGCTAGTATAGATAAGTGAGCATCATTTTAAAGTTTATAAAAAGCATTGTGAGCATTAAACTTGCCCAATGCACAGCAATGTTGGCTTTTATAAAGCTGATGTGTCTTGTCAAATGGCCAGGGTTTCATTTCATAAAACATTAACTCAAACTTCCAGACTCATTTTGTACCCCCAGTCAATGGTTTCTGCATTCTGTTTTCTCCAGTCCTCAGGCTTTTCAGATAATAAACAATGTGAGTTTGTGTCTCCTTAGTAGTACAGATGCAAGACCAATTTTAATAGACTTCCAATGCTCTATACTTTTTTAAACCCTGCTGGATGTGTATATAAATACTAAATATATCCTGAAAGCAACTATATTGGTGTAGAGTCAACAGTGAAATGATAATGCTCTTGCACCTGCCATAAATTGCATACTCTTACACCACTTTCAGACCAATGCGTGCAGTCTGTGGAAAAAACAAGTATATAACATGACTGCCACTATTTGTATACTGGCAGGCATCCAGTCTT
Organism: Anguilla rostrata; assembly: GCF_018555375.3. NCBI lineage: Eukaryota > Metazoa > Chordata > Actinopteri > Anguilliformes > Anguillidae > Anguilla > Anguilla rostrata. The sequence goes on from NC_057944.1 coordinate 4,236,436, forward strand.
GATTTTCTACTGCCTAAAACTTTTCAACATGGAAAGCTACACGCTTCTCAATGTACATTCAAACAGCCATCATTTGACAGAAGGCAAAGCTTGAGTTTAGCGATGCATGCATCAGCCTACGCAGCGCTGGAGCGCACGGTGCATTCCTGTGCACTCTGCACAAAACAGCGTTTCTTATTTTTTAGCAAGGCTCACGGGCGATATGCATGGGGCTGCCCAGGGGCTGTGGGGCCCGTCAACGCGGCACTCAAAGCCTTCTGTCACTGTTGTGATTGAGGATTAGAGAAGGGTTTCGGCTAACACTCTTCTTTCCAAACAATCATCGGACACACACGCACACGCACACACACACACACACTCACAAACACACACACACACACACACCCACTCACAAACACACACGCACACACAAACACACACATTTACACATACACACACACACACAAACACACACACGCACACACAAACACACACATTTACACACACACACACACACATACACAAACACACACACACACACTCACAAACACACACCCACTCACTCACAAACACACACACACACATGCGCATGAACACACACACACTTACACACACACATACACAAACACACACGCACACACAAACTCACACACACACACACACACTCACACACACTCACAAACACACACACACTTACACACACAAACACTCACACACACTCACAAACACACACACACACACACACACACACACACACTCAGAAACTCACACACACACACTCACAAACACACACACGAATACAATCACCTACACACACACACACAAAACCCCACCCCCGAAAAACTCCCACTTTGCCTGCAGGGGGAGGGGAAAGGGGGCCATTGTCTGTGCAGGAACTTTTTTTTTCATTATGCAGTAAACCCTCACTCCCTCACTCCCTTGGCAAAGCTAAGAAGGTAGGATAATGGCCCTCCTCACCCCCCCCCCTTCTAACAATATTGCACCAAACAGAAAAGTCACTACGTTCTGTCCTCAGCCTACCCAAAACAAACTGTCCGATGTCTCTCCGCCACACACTAATGGTCTTTAGGCCAAGTCTGTGAAGTCTGTGGTGTAAGTTTCTGTCATGGACTGGAACACCTATTCAATGGCCCTCAGGGTATAGAACCTGCGACCGGTTGAGGTGGTTGTTCTAACCCTAACACCGTCTGTCTCTGAAGAGAATCAACAAAAATGTTCCAACTACTAGACCTCAGAAAGGACCAGAAACAACACCACGCCTCAAACCTGCACGCATTAGATGTCAGTCTTTCGTCAAGATTTAAGGGGGAAATGGCTAACAGATGACATTTGGTTCAAGTTGATATGAAGCAGATGTTTAATTGCCCATTACTGTACACCAGCACCTTGTACATTTTATGATACCCGCAATGGTGTTTGAATCTTTACTTGATCTGTGGGTGAATTTGTTTTTGTGTTGCATTCATTTTTTGCTCTGCGCTTATGGTAAGCTATGTATTGAAAACTAAGAAAATAAAGGTGCCACTTTAATCCAGGCATCAGATCTCCAGCCACATATTTAACCTGGGGCCCTAATGCAATTAAGCTTTTGGTGGGCCACACATTGTGACATGCAGCATTTTTTATTTGTCATCAATACTCAAAGTAATTGGCTGGTGTTTGTGGTGTTCAAGGCTTTGTTCAATCAAACCACAGAGCACATTGTGCTGAACTGAGCAGGCCCCGCTCTTCATTGTTTAAATTACCTGATCATTTTAATGTGTTTTGCTATAATATTTACTGACAACAAGCAACACTCACATGAATATATGCAAGTTAAAAACAAAAAGGCAGCATAGTTACTTTACTGGCTGTAACCATTAACTGAATTGCAAAATGCAAATTTAAACATGAACAGACATGGGATTGTGTAGTCTTCAATAAAACAAAATAAATAAATGTATAAATTTCACCTGTGTCCCTCACAAAATGTTTAATCTGAGGAGAAACCAGAGTCTGTACAAGATAAATCTAACAATCCCTGGAATCTCTCCAAACTTTACAGAGATGTTTAATTATGCTTTGAGCTGTTGTAGGGCTCAGTCCACTGAACAGCATACCAAACAATGAATCTTTCTTCTTCTTCTTTTTTTCTTGTTTTGCTTTGTCTGAAGCTAGGGTTATGTTGCTAAGGGTAAGAGTGTACAATGATAAGACTTATGTCAGCTAGTTCACAAGTGCCCCTGTGTCTCAACAAGCCTCTTAGGGTGCTGACATTTTGGCCCCTGAACTCCTTTTCGTCCTTCCCCCTTTCCTTCAACAAAAGAGGGAGCCTTGTTAGTGTGGTCGGTTGAAAACCCAACTCCGTGAGGCACTAACAAGCTCCCGCATTTGACGGAAAGACCTGGAACTCACAGCCACCGGTGAAAGCAGTGAAACTGGGACACTGCAGCTCTCTGTTTCTACACATGTGTTATATTTTTTGTTTAGCTTTTGTTTCACTAATATTACAGTATACTGGGCTAATAATGTGCATTGTTCAGAAACAAAAACAAAGATGTGCAAGAACTTGCAGATCTACTACAGCTGTCGGAATGGGTTTATTTCAAGTGTAAGTCAGATATCTTAACCTAACATATAAAGCATGAAGTCTGACAGCATCCTTCATGTGAACATTATAGGGATAAATAAATAAATAAATAAATAAATAAATAAAACCAGTGACCCTGAGCTTAATTTTCATATGTACTAACTTCAAGCTCATATGTGAATCTGCGTGGATCTGCAGTATGTGATAGTAGTATATGCTTTGTGTTGTCCTTTTAAGGGAACGCTACGCCGAAATGCATAGGTTTTCCCAACTTACAGCAACATGAACCAGTAAGTGAACAAGAACCTTCCTTTAGCTTCTCCCCTATGTTCTGTCTTCTCTCCCTGCCCTAACTCACGAGCACTAAAAACACATCACCGCAGCTCTCCCCATTGTCTGACGCTCTGCAGTCCCATCTGAGCACCGTCGTCTCTTTAAGGGCGCTATCTCAAAAAAAACAACATTAGCAACGAAGGCCGTTTTTGATGTGGGGCTGCGTCTTCTCTGTCTTCTGTCAGCTCGAGGAGAGCTGTCAAAACGGCCATTGCGTCTGGACTTCGGCCACAAGTGATAACTCTCAACACCTTCTCCCCCCAAAATCAAAGGCCCTTTTTAGGACATCCTGTCTCTGTTTATAGTAGATGGGGGGTTGACGGCAAGTGTCTTGTGGCGGTCGTTTCAGTTCCCAGGTTCCCTGTCTTTAGGATATACGCAGAATGCCATTCTGCGTTAAACAACGTCAATTTATGGAGTTCCAAGTGAACTTTCCAGGCTTGCTATACTGATGGATGGAAAAAGTTTAATCTTGGACTTGTTTTTTTATCATTTTGATAATTGTTTAAATGGACAGAAAAACCCCAGTCTATAGATTGTGAGGTCACACAAACACACGTTTGGTACATGCATGCTGTACAACAACAGAGATTCTCACAAGAAAGACAGATCCCAATTAAAAAATAAATAAATAAACAATTTGGGGGTGGTGGGGTGCGTCTCTAAAGCTGCACAGTACCATGTATTTCTATATGGGTATTTGGTTGCTGGGCAACTCAACTTGTAATTAGTCATCGCATCATATGCCTCACAAACATGAATATTAATAAGGATAAGATGTTTTGTTTCTAAAGTTATATAATTCACATAAGCATAAGATATGCTTGCTCTATATAAGATGACATCCTTGTAAATGTCCCCTTTGTTTCTAGTGCATTTTTGTTAATTTCTGGGCTGGTCTTTAAACTTTCTTAGCAAATGAATGCTGAGGTGGAAATATTGAACAATCAGTTAAGTAAACATATATCATATTTGGAATTTGCTAGGTTTGCATGTTCACAGTCCATCCCTACAAATATATCTTGAAATTATTATTTTATTTTTCCTCCTTCCCAAACATAAACTGTAATGTTCACTGTAAAGGTGGATATCTGGTAATATACAACTTGTACAATTAGGTTTTCACTTGGAGAAAGCAGCAGGATTTGTGGGTTTTTATTCAGAGTGAAGTTGAAAAAGTCAGTACTCAAAAGGAAAAAAGCAGAGCTGGGTAGCTACCGCTGAACATCTTAACAAAAGCTGCTTCAAGTCCTCCTGCTATTTACATTGTGTACAAAACAATTCGATTTTTCACTATTGGGCGCTTATTCTCAACAGGAGGTTTTAACACATGAGTTGTGTAGACTACACTTCGTGTAGGTTAGCTACTGTTGCACTGAATGTTTCTGCAAGTCTGCATCTGCATCTGCGGCCTCGTCTCGTGCATGTGTTTGTTGCGTCACGCTGATGTCATGTCCCGTGAGCTGTGAGTGGGCGGAACGAGTGGAGGGAAAAGTTTGGGCCCGGAGGCGTGGCCAGCTTAAACTGTGCCCCATTAAAACCACACGTGTGCGTCCGCTGGAATCGTGAGTCCAACAGACAACTTTGTAAAGTTACTGTCGAGAAGGAACGAGCATTACGTGGGCACGATAAGAAATCAGCATTTTTTCAGCTCGAAAATGCCATCGTACGTGCTCAATCCTCTTCTCGATGAAGTCTTTTTTGAAGACGTTTTGTGCAAGGTAAATTATTTATTTGAGTTTGAAGAACGAACGTGAATCTACCGTTAGCTAATTACAGCAGATTGTTAAAATGTTCAGAAAACGCACAATGTTTTGTAGCAGTCCACTAAGCGATCTAGCTTGATAGCAGCAAAGGTTAAATGACGTGTTGAAAACAAGTAACGCCATGCATGTGCGTTTGAGTGATTAATTCAGTGCCAAACTAATTGAATGTAGTTTTGCCATTTTGACAATTCTCTCAGAATTGTCTTATCCGGAGTAGCGTTAGCTTCCTCTGCATGCTGGGTTAAACGTATAACGTTAATCGCATGAGGTTCTTTAGTGATTTATATGCCGTTGAAACTTGTGCCGTTATAAGCAATCGGCCAGTCGTTGTTTGCAGCCAGTCGTTGTTTGCAATAATAAGTTGGCAAATGACGGCTTTAGCATTGTGTGTGCAAGCTAGCCAGCACCATATGGAACACAATTTTTGTACAACGTTGAACGTTAACTAGCTGACGTTATCGAGTTAACAACACGTTTATCCGTTTGCTAGCGATTTACTATAACTGGATGGTATTTGCATGTATTTGTTAGTTGGCTAACGCGTGCGAAACTTTATTGCAATGGCAGTTTAAGTGTTACGGTTATTGTTGTAGTTCTGTAACATGTTTGTGATTTAAGTTTTACGTTAGAAAGTTAGTTTCGTTTCGATGTTTTACCGGTCCTGTAAGCAAACGTCCGGTGACTTTGGCTAGCAAGGTTAAGTAGCTTGCCAACACGAGCTAACTTTATTTCGGCTAGTTCGATATTTTGTAATCTAGTTCGGTAACACGACATGACCTAAAGCCTTAGCTACGTATGTAAAAATCTACCGTTTTGCTAGCGAGTTGCCATGAACGTTCTTGGCTGCCACTGAACTCCTCTTTATCAAGGTTTAAATGTGCAACACACCTGAACTATTAAGGAAATGCATTTACGAAAACAGTTTGCTTAATGCAGAAAGTATCCTAGAAAGTGCCCCCACCACCCCCGCCCTCCACTTTCATACGCCTCTTTTGACAGTCATAGAGCTGACATCGGATTGCGTATGATAGTGCAGAGACTGGCCTCCTAACTTTCCTATTCACACATCTACTGCTCCCGTCAAAGGGATGCGGCAGCATGCATGCACATCATTTTTCTTTGTCCTTTTCAGGGAGGGGGTGGGATATGAATTTTTTTATCCTGTAACAGTTTGCCAGAAATTAAGGGAAGTAATTTATACCCATTTTGTACATGTGGGCAAACACTGTGTTCTTTTCTCATGGGCCTAAGACTTGTTTCATAGTTGGCCCTTAAAGAACATTTAAAACAACAGTGTTGTCAGCACATTCATTTAGACCCTGTTTGTGACATGGCTGGTTTGCTGGTTTCATTGCATGTATTTTTCTCTGACGGCAAGTTTAATTCTGTTGTTTTTGTTTGTGAGAGTCTTCATTTGACACGGAGTTCTTTCCTTTCTCTTCATTCTGGTAGAAGTTTCTCAGCCTCGATCTTCGGGAGCCCCCAAAGTCCCTCCTGTCCGTGATGCCCATAGGGTACAAGAAGGTGGAGACCCCTTGCCCTCTCAGCCTGGGAGGAACCAGTCTCACAGACTCCAGAGACAACGCATCCATGACCTCCAGCCACTGGGGGCAGCACTTTGAGCAGCCATGCCCACCCCTGTCACGGTGGAACAAAATGTCTTTCTGGGCTGAGCGCTCGGTCAGCATGGTGGAGGCCGGCAGCAGCGACCTTCGCTGGCCGTCCGGGGAGGACGGCAGCCCCAGCAGCCACTGCAAGCAGCCCTCCGCCCTGTCCCCCACAATCTCCGGCTCAGGCTCTTCTTCCTCCTCCTCCTCCTCGTCTCGGTACAAGACCGAGCTGTGCCGCACCTTCGCGGAAAGCGGCGTCTGCAAGTACGGCGGGAAGTGCCAGTTCGCCCACGGGGCCGAGGAGCTCCGCGACCTCAGCCGCCACCCCAAGTACAAGACGGAGCCGTGCCGCACCTTCCACACCATCGGGTACTGCCCCTACGGCATCCGCTGCCACTTTGTGCACAACAACGAGGACGACCTGGGCCCCGCCTCCCGGGGCCCGCCCCCCACCTGCGCCGCCGCCGCCCGCCGGCCCCCGCTGCTGCGGCAGAGCTTCAGCTTCGCCGGGTTCCCCTCCGGGCCGCCGCCCCCGGAGCCCTCCCCGCTCCACCCCTTCCTCCGCGCGCCCTCCGCCTCGCCCCCGGCCTCGGCCGACGTCCCCGAGCTGCTCTCCCCGGCCGACCCCCTCTCGGCCGCCTTCGATCCGTCCCCGCGCTTCCAGGCCTCCCGCGAGCCGGCCCGCCCCTTCTGCTGCCACGCCCTGCCACGCCCCGAGGGAGAAGGGTGCCGGCGGCAGCAACAGCAGCAGAGCATGCTGGGAAGCTTTGCGCTGGGCTCCCGGAGCCTCTCCTACACCTCCCTCTCCGATCACGAGGGTGGGTCTGGGAGCTCGTCCAGCAGCCTCAGCGGCTCGGAGACCTCGGTCTTCGACGGCGCCAGCCGGCGGCTGCCCATCTTCAGCCAGCTGTCGGTGCCCGACGACGGCCTCGGCAATGGCGGCTCCGCCTTCTTCATCTAACTCCGCCCTGTAGTTGCACGCGGGAAGAGCTAGCTTCGTGCAGATTAAACACGTTTGTACATTTTTGTGAAGCCTTGATTGTATACCGTTGTATACCTACTGTAACGTACGGGCCATTGCTAGGCGCCCAGGTAAGCTCTCCAGCTGAATGCTTGTAAGCGTTTTTACACACGGTTGAGTAAAAGAGGGAGTTCAATGCTGTTAAAACAACGGGTGGGGGGGGCGGGGGGGGGCGGGGAGGGTTGTCAGACACCTTGTTTTGCTAACCCCCCCTTCCAGGAATATAATTCAGAGATGGGATTTAATCACAGTGTGATTGACACGTTCCTGTTTAAAGAATGGGCTGCTGCAGAAGGATCCTTATTTGTTCTCTCAGACCTGTAAGCAGCAGGTAGAATCAAACAAAAAAGAGGGAAAATTTTGAGATTAAGAAATCTTGATCTAAAAAGCCAAAGAAGAGGTTAAAAAAAAAAAACCGAATATTTCTGTCATGGTTCTCAGTCTGTACATGGGGCTCACACATTTTACATGAACATTTCCAGGGTTTTGATAAAGTTTTAGAGGTGTGCTTTTTTTTTTTTTTTTTTACCCAAAAGGTGTGTTCACCCAGACTGGTTGTCTTGTGTGTGCATTTGTTCAGACCCTAGAATCATAAGACGAGCTGCTTGGCAGATGTTCAGTTTTTTTGTTAAATGGCTAAATAACACTGTCAAAGTTTTATATAGAAGTTGAGCTCAACTTTTTCCCCCCCACTTCAGGGTAAGAATGCTTCTCAGTTCCTTAGCTTGTTCCAAGATGTCTTCACTTTCCAGATTTTGAATAAGTAATGCATTCTTTGCTTACTGACTAAGCATCTAGCTTTTGTCTTGTATTAAATCAACTAGTTACTTGGAAATTAATTGCACAGAATTTTTTTTTTTTTTTTTTTTTTAAAGGTGCATCACGTGGATTTTTTTTTTTTTTTTTTGATCCCTGCATTGCTTTTAAAATCTGGCTTGCCTTTTTACTTAATCAGGAACCAGCTGAAAAAATAAGTGCATACTGTGTTTTTTCAAGGTGCTGTTTAAAAAAAAAAAAAAAAAAAGAAGAAAAAAGAGGGAAGTGGGGGTGGGGGGAGTTAGTCTGGATTGAATTGGACTCCTTGCCCTGCCCCCACCAAGAAAGTTTGATGTCCAACCATTGATTTTACACTGCACATGGTAAAATAATGATATGTACACTGTGTCAATAGTTACTTGTGTTATTGTCAGTGAATAAGTAGATTTGTTTCGGAGTTATTTGGTAGTTGGCTCTGGTATGCTTCTCAGCATTTAGACTTATTTTCTTTTCTTTTTTCTTTTTTTTTAAGTCCACATATGCTGACAAGCTTCACGCTTGTATACAGTGTTAAGGAGAAAAGACGACTAGTAAATTAATGTTTTTAATTTATTTTAATATGTATTTATAGAGAACATTCAGTTATTGTTTGGTTATGTTTGTACTAAGTTTAATATATTTGGGTTTTCTTTTTTGTACCGCAAATAAACATTTTTTTTAAAACCACAAATCAAAAAGTTGTGCTTTTCTCTTGAGGGCAAAGTGTGAGAGGAAGATGGAGAAACGGTCTTGTTAAACCGGTGTTAAAGCTCAGAGCTTAGGCAAAATTCTGGGGTAATCTCATTAACTGCTTGTTTTGATCAAAGCCAAATAAAATCTTAATTGTCTCGTGATGTGACATTAACAAGAGCTTTGCATGCCATAGCTTCACACAGTTGTCCTTATAGGACAACGTTAACTTGCTGTACAGGAATTTTAATCACTTACGTCTGCTGTTGAAATGAGATGTTGTGGCCGTCACTCACTAGGGGGATGTTTTGGCTTGTAAATTAAGTTTCTAAAAAATTTTAGTTTTTGACTGATTGGTGCAGAACATTGCATGTGTGCACTGTGTACAGATTACATTTTAATGGCAAACTGTTGGAGCTTCTCTGCCTGTGTGTGCGTCTACTTACGGACTGGACACAAAACATTCGTTTCAAAGGATAATGAGATTTGAGGGGGTGGTTCCTTTTTGTTGTACTGTCTTTCTGAGCGTCATTGTTATTCAGGTTTGGGTGGGTGGGTGTAGACCAGATTTCATGTGGAGATAGTGGTGGGGGTGGTCTTTGTTTTAGCGAAGTCTTAACACCCTTTGCTCATGCATAGCTATAAAACAAGGCACTGGGATGTCTTTCTCCAGTGCTATCATATGTCCCCCCCCCCCCCCAACTCCTCATCTGCTGCGTCATTTGCACAGGATTTAAAAGGAGCCTGTATTTAGCTCCTGAGACCTGAAGTAATTTTTCTTTTTCTTTTTTTTTTAAATCCTGTTTTAGATTTTAGGCCTGTGAAGTTAAGTTTTTTGTTTGTTTAAAGCTTAAGTTACAGCCTCCCCGCCCCCAATACAGGCATTGCTATGATTTAAAGAGTTAAAAATTTGCTGAGTCTCAAGGAGTTCTTTATTGTGAGGTTTTAGAGATTCTCTCACATTGCCCAGTGAGTTTGCACAAAAGCAGACACATACTCGCAGCCAAGACCCATTTGGACTTTGAGCAGATGGCCACATTCACTGAGACAGCGGGTCAAACATATGGTCCCAGATAAAGGAATCCCTTTCAAATGTAGAAGGGAGGGGGGAGGGTACTTTCTGCACACTTGTACTGTATCACTGCTGGTAGTGAGAGTGAGAGAAGGTGGAGGCAGAGTTAAGCTTGTAGCCCTTACACACATCTGAATATGCAAAAGGATAGTAGACTTGCAATGTACAGCTCAAAATCATAAATTTATTCTCGTGTTTGTCTTGTCAGGAAAACAAACAGGGAAATCGGGGTTTACTTGGAAGTTTCCACGGTAAAAAAAGAAAGAAAGAGTAGACCATTTTAAAGCATGGGAGTTTTTTTTTGCCTGACACCAATCCATGTTTTCGAAAAAATCCCTTCAAAGTTTAGCCGCGAGATTGCTGTCGTGTAACTGGTGACATTGGGCTGGGTCTCGATAGCCTAATGAAACTCTTGCTACCGTGTCATCTTGCGTTTAAAACCTTTAAAACTATGTTTTACTCTAAATTTTACATTAAGACATACATATTATGAAAGCAAAGATATTTTTGAGTAAAAACAGGATGCCGAATACATTGGCTTGTAGCCGCGAAAACAGCTGATGTGACTGGTGACTGATGACAGGTGACTAGCTGGCGAGGCTCCAAAGGACTGGGACTCCGGAGCTACCTTGTTTAAAAGCCGCAAAACTCTATTTTACATTGAATTTGGCACTGAGACGTTTGCCTAGTCTAACAGATCATGAAAGGCAAGATATTAAACGAGTTGCTACGTACGACTGGTGACAAACGGCAGTCATCGTACGTTTAACTTTAACTATATTTTTACTTTGTTTTTTATTTTTTATTTTTTTTACTCCTGCTATGGACCTCTTTTCAGTCGAGTCTTGAATAAAGTTGAAATGAAAAAAAAAAAAAAATGAAATATAGATCACGAAAGCCAATACATTTTTCTAGTAAAATCCGATGAAATCCAATATCTTATAGTCACAAAAGCAGCTGACGTGATTGTGTGACAGGTGACAAGCTGGATATCTTCCAAAAGATGCGAAACTCCGGTGCCAGCTTGTTGTCGCCTTAAGTTTAGCTTCAAAACGATAACGTTATTTCATCCTGAATTTGATTGAAGACAAACAGATAATGAAAGCCGAAACATTTTCGAGCAAAATCAGTTGAAACCTCAGACTGTATAAGTTGAAACCAAACATGGTTTGTAACGTAGGCTAAAAGCCACGAAAGCAGCGGAGGTGATTGTGTGACTGGTGACAATAAACTGGCCAGCTTCCAAACGATGTGATGCTGTCAGCTTATGTAAAAAAAATAAATAAAAAAAAAGCCTCAAAGCTATATTTTTACTCTCAATTTGGCATTACGTCGGATTGTGAAACCCAAGATATTGTTCTATTAAAATAAGTCAAATCCTAAAACCTCAAAAAAAAAACAACAAAAAAAAACTTTTTAACATAAACATCGATTTATGAAATTGTCCTTTGCGACTTCCGATTGATCATGATAGAACGGGTAAAATAGGCTATGTGATTGCTGCTGACATGAGTAGGCTAATATGCATAAAAGCGAACTTTAAAAGTGGAAACAATGTCTCATGTGTCTGGACCATATTTCGATTTAATCACTTTGTGAATTTTGCTAGTGCTGATCACCCATCCATTAGCACTGACATCTTTTCACGGTCTTATATATCCCCGGCTAAGCAAAGACAAGAATGTCAATAAAGGTGTTGCTCTTTCCTGAAATCATTTTCCGTTTTAATTTATTTTATTTCTGGAGACATTTTTATGTGACCGCTAGCCGGACGTTTTGGGAGTTTATGGGCTGAATACCAGAGGGTGCCTCTTTTAAACCAAATGTAGTGATCCTACCACAAGAGGTCAGGAAAGGCACATCCGTTAGTGCGTTCTTGTTGTGAAGTTACGCTTGACAAATTTGTATCTCTTCACAGGCATCTGCTCAACATTTACTGGATAGGCCTACAGCAGTCCACACAAAGAAATAGAATTGTCTTCAATATTACGAGTGTCATATTTAGGGTGACAGGAGTCCACGGAAGACGTGTGTACATAATGCAGACAATAATGGTAGGTACGGTCTGAAAACCCAGTGAAATATGATACGACAAAAACGGGACAAATCTAGAATAGAGTAAGCCTGGACGTGAAAATGGGCTGAAATTTGGGGCTGTCCCGGTGAAACCAGGACGTCTGGTCAACCTAGTCATATTTCAGAGTTTATGCACTATTATAGTGCAATTTCAATTATATCAGTAAGTGAATCAGCCTTTTACAAAGCATGTTTGTTCCTGTAGTTACTACACGTGCCTACAGATTGCACTGGTACGGCTGTTGCCAAACACCTTGCTGGAGGACTGAGGACAGAGCTTAGCATGTGTGGGGGAATTTTTCAACAAAGGGATGGGAGGGGAAGTTGTGCATTGGAATCCTATGGGACAATGACTCTGACTCACTTCTCATTGATGAAGGCAGTGTATGGTTTTCATCGAACGGATTAAGAAGCGCCAGAGGAACGTCTGTTTTTTCCTTTGCAGCTTGCAGCCAATGTGTGGGACAGGCCAGTAGAGCTAAAACACACTGCGGCTCGACTGCCTCTCTCACACCTTTACACCACGGGGCGCGATGACAGGTACACAGTGTTCCATAACAGCACCAGACCCCCCCCCACCCCCACTCCACGCGCACACCCACACAACCCCGCCCCACCCTCAGCCACACATCTGTCATATCCTGTGTCGGACTGCATCACAGGCACCCAGCGAGTCTCTCACTTCCTCTTCCCCTTTCAGGCTTTTCCTTGTCCTCGTTCAAGCACTGTGGGCCCAAGAAGAGGAAGTGAAGCTCAGAATGGTGGTGGCAATGCAGGACAAAGCAGTTCCACTGGCTTAAGGGACGACCCACACCTCAGAAGTCAGGGTATTGGTGTCCTTCTGAAAACATAAGCCCACCATACAGTTTACAGGAGAGACAGAACAGCCGTCACCTAGACAACCTGTGGATATTGAATAACTTAATGTACAACTATAACTTAAAATAAAGATTTTTGTCTGACAATGCCACAATTAACATCGCAATTAGCACTTTGGAACAATGTGCTGTGAAAAAGCAGAGCTTGCAGCTGTACATCGTAAAACAGCAATGCTGCATTGTTGATGTTCAGTTAAAGTTCTTTGTTCAACCCAACCACAGTATGCTTTCTCCTGATTTTTTATAAAATGACAGACTTATGCATTTGTGTTCCTTAAAGAAACCTTTTTTTTGCAAAACATTGCATTCCAAAACTCACAGAGATATGAGTATATTCTGGATGCTAAATCCAGTTTTAAAATAGACTGGAAGTTTTGGGAAATGGTCTTGTGGGTAGATCAAGGCCAATATTTGTATCACAGTGATGACAAAAGCAAAGTGTGGAGGCCAAAAGGAACTGCCCAAGATCCAAATCAGCTCCCCCCCCCCCAATCTGTGAAACATGGTGGTAGGGATGTTATGGTTTGAGTATGTATGGCTGCTACAATTACTGGCTCACTTGTCTTTATCGATGATGTAACTGCTGGTAGCAGCGGCAGAAAGGTGTGCACAGAAGTACATTTTCTTCCCAAGTTTAATCAGGTGCTTCCAAACTCATTGCATGGTGCTTCATCCTACAGGAAGACAATGACCCCAAAAATACTGCCAAAGCAACAAAGCTGTTTTTCAAAACCAAAAAACTAGAAAATTCTTGACTGGCCAAGTCATTCACCCAATCTGCATCCAATTGAACATGCTTAACTAGCCCTCAAAAGAAGCTGGAGGCTTAAGATGGTTGCAGTACAGGCCAGGCAGAGCATCAGCTGAGAAGATACTCAGCACCTGGTGAAGCCTATGGGCACAGACGTCAAGTAGTCATTGCATCTATGTATAAAAAGTACTGTAATTTCTACATGGTAAAACCAAAGTGTAGAAAAATACCCTTAAATAAAATGTTTAACCACATGTGAATTGATTAATAATAGTAAAAATAAAAAATAGCGGAGAGCCAAATCAATGAGAAACATGTCTTTGATGTTATGGAGCTCACTGTATACAGGTGGAGGGGTCATACCCGCAGGTATTCCGAATGGACACCTTTGTAAACTCCTTAGTCCATCCCGACAGAGGTTTGGAAAACAGGAACCGATGGAGGAGATTGCATCAGTTTTTTTTTCTTCTTTTCTGGCGGGGTTCTTCTTGATTATTTCCTTCCTCTTCGGACTGTGAGGATTCCAAACGCCAGAGGCCCAGTTTTGACAGAAAATTGCACAACAAATGTTCTGCAAAACACACTGCTCACGATGTCGTTTTTAAGCTCTCAGCTGCTCTCCCATCAATTCTCTCTTCTGATTGCGTAAGAGGTGTCAATATAGCGGCGTGAGTCATTTCTAAATATGCTCTTTTTTGAACATGTAGAATTCAAGATTGAGCAATTTCTCTGCAGGACCTTTTCTCGTCGACTTGACGGAATCCGTTGAAAAAAAAAAACCCCTCCAGCTCCTGTGTGTGATTAGCTGGATTCCTGGTACTCCGTGAGGAAAGTATGGGGTCAGTGTTTTGAAATGTGAGGCAATAGCAATATATCGCTTAGAGGGATTTTTTTTTTCCATCAGAAGGTCCCTTTCAATATTGATGTGGCATGCTTTAGCTTTTCCAAAGGCTTCTCTCAGTGGAAGAAGTCATGTCAGCCAGCCTGGAGTTTACCGCAAATGTAGGTGTGCCGGTTTAAAGAACTCTGCCTCCTGCCCATTCAGGTGAATTCATTTAGAGAGTGAGCCAAGTTTGGGAAAGATGCCACTTTCAACACTAAAGAGCAACAAGGATGCATAAAGCTGAACCAGCAGTATTTTCATACTGGTTCCTATATGTGCGCACATACACATGCCCACACACATACACACACATGCAGGAACACACACACACACACACACACGTGCAGGCACACACACATGCAGGCACACACACACATACACACACACACGTGCAGGCACACACGCACACACTCACACACACACACATGCAGGCACACACATGCACACGCATGTGCAGGCACACATACACACACACACATACGTGCAGGCACACATACACACACACACACACACACACATGCAGGCACATGCACACACACTCACACACACACACAAACAAACACACATACACAAATATCCCAGAATACATTGGTGACCAAGATGGAGTACGTTTACTTGTCTGAGCTAAGGAGCTGTGACTCGTCTTCAGCTAGTCCAAAATGCAGTAGTTCTTCTGTTCACTCAGACTGAACACAGGAAGCGCATCACTCCGGTGCTTGTGTGTCTTCACTGATTGCCAGCGACTTTTAGAATTTGTTTTTAAATCCTTGCAATTACTTACCAAGCATCACACGATGAAGCCCCTGAATATATTTCTGAACTGCTGTCGCCCTAAAGCAACGTGAGGTCTCTCAGTGTCTTTAACTGCTGGTTAATCCCGAGGACAAGTTTAAAACTAAAGGGGACTGTGCATTGCCTCTCTGTGCCCTGAAACTGTAAAACAGTCTTACTTTGGACATAAGATTATCCGACTCAAAGATCACTTTTTTTTTTTTTTTTTGAAGTTGTGAGGCCCATTTGTATTCTCTGGCTTTTCATCGTGCTTGTGCTCTTGTCTATGCGATGTCATGTTTAAATGTTTGGTGTTTTATTGTGAAGCACATTGTAACACTGGTTTTGAAAGGTGCTATGTAACTAAATAGTTGCTTACTTTTACTTGCTTAAAATGTGCTTACTTTACTTACGTACTTATCTGTAAGACCTAAAGCGCTCTGGTTTATTCTTGATCTGATCTTCGCCCCCTCCCTCCGGTGTGCTAGTGGGACTCTCTTTCACCCCCGCTCAGGGAATTTCCCTCCCGCGCTGCCAAGCTTTCACTTACTTTCTCTTGCGAACCAAACTGAGCTTACTTTCTTTTTCTGGCCTGGGGTAACGCACACGCACATTTTATTTCACGAGTCCGTAGGGCTCTGCAGCTATTTTGACTTGGAATCTCCACCACTGTTGTGCACTTTTTGGAAATGGCCTGTGGGAGCAGTTCTCCTTCCAGGAATCGGAGTGCGGAGAATGATCATTTAGCCAACTTTCCCCCCACGTTTATGAACACTTAAGTTTGCCGGTTGTGAAACGCTTGGAGTGGTACCAGGTAATTCACCACTCACTGCAGACTGCGCCCTGTTCACATAAAGTTTGAGAATGTGGGCATGTGGTCAAATTTAACATCTGCAATGAGGTGGCCCCACTCATACCAAAACTTCAGTTCTTACGGTTCTTCATAGGCAGCTAAGAGGAATTTTTTGCAATCTTGGCATTTGGGACTAGTATCCGCTTGGCACTGTGGGTGTGAAATGAATGCGCAGATTGTGTTGGGGATGGTGAGAGAGATTTGGCAGATTTGGGTCATTGACCTAATTCCATCTGTTCACCCGGAACTTTCACTGTTTCATAAGTGTGACATCGCCCCCCCCCCTATACAATGTATGACCTTTTCTTCAAGCATCAGCAGGAGGAATTTAACAGAAAGAATTTTTTTGACCTACTCTAAAACTCGCAGTGTTATCGTCACAGTGTTTTTTTTTCTTCTTTTCTGAACCGTATTAGTACTGAACTCTTTACCTTGCAGTGTTCTGCGGCTTTATTCATTTACTTCACACCCAGGTGTCGAGGTGACATTTGCCTCTGCCTTTGAAAAGGTTAGGGTTTGTTAACGAAACACGCGGGTCCTTCTGCTGGCCCCGAGCGAAAGGGCTAGGAGCGCGCTGGGTGCAGCCGAACGTCAGCGCGAGCCAAACGGGCCTCCGGACGGCGAGGGGAAGGAAGTGGCCCGAGCTTGTGGAAAGAGACATCGCGTTCTGACACTTCGACCGCTCGAGAGAAAAATCCCACTCCTTCCAGTTCCCTTTACTCCAGATCATAAATATATATATATATATATATAAAAAAAAGTTTAAGGCTCTGTTTTACCTATCCTTTACTGGGTTCTGGTTGGAACAAAGGACTACTGAAATATTGCAAAGGCATGAGGGGGCATGTATGAATTATATGTTCTATTCTTAACAGTGTCGGGCCTACCATGATTAACGGTATATGAGTTCATCCATCTTGCTTAAGAGGCATTCTTTTCCAAAGAGACTCGCAGTGTGTGTCTCATGTTTGACGTACTGTCTTTTTAAACACTGCAGCTGCATATTTATTCCTATTACAATCAGGGCGTTAACCTAGAGTTCTCTCGAATCAAGTCCTGTTAATTAAACACCAACTAGAATCTGTTGCGCTGCACGTCTACTCTTTAAGTACAAATCAAACAACCCTCTTAAATTTAGATAGGAGACTGTGTCTTCACAGACCCTATAATGGGTGGAAACTGTGTCATCAGTCATTTGCTGGTTTCCACCAATTAAAACCACACACTCTGCACACAAAGACACTTTGTTTCAGGTGACTGTTACGAATCAGGAAGAGGTCAATAGCAGATAAATAAATAAATAAATACATAAAAAGACACCCTGGCATTACAGATATTCTGAGAGGTCTCGTTCAATATCCAGATCAAAGTGGATTTACATGACGGTGAGGCCCTTGGACTAAGACAAGACAAAGTCTGTGTCCTCAGTTCCAAAAACCATGATGCAGACAGATAAACAGTCCACTGGATACTAACCGCTTGCTCCTCTTGACTAGCGAGCCTTCCTGTCCTACCGCCATCTGAGTGAAAAATGTTGATACTTTTTAACATGATAAGAGCTAATTTATTTTTATATGTTTCCGTCTTCTAATCGGAATCTTGACATCACTGGGGGATTACGGTAACCGGAGTTGCACAACTCCAGTATTTCTGACGATGCCAATTGAACAGGAAGATACAATCGGCGAAAAACGAAATTTGGCCCAAATATCCGTGCGAAATTGCGTAAAGGGTGTGATGTAAACGCTCGCTGTCTGGCAGTCAGCGCGGTGTTAAGGTCGAAGCTCTGTTTAGACAGGCGTGTGTCACCGCGTAAACCCGAAACGTCAAAAGCCCCGCTCCGCGCTGTTTGTGTCCCTGTTGCTATGAGTGAACGGGCCTTCGCAGGCCAGCGAGGGATCGTGTTGTTTTATCTGAGAAGAGCTGCCTTGTCTCACGCGTAGACATACGGACTGAGATGTGAAAAGCCTGTCGATGAGTCAGTCTCGGATAGGTCCAAGAGGTATTTCAGACGGTGAAGTAATACAGCTAATAATGAGCTTCTTGTACCAATAACGCAACACAGCTAAAATGTTTATGTTAGCCTAGGAGGTAATATTGAGGTTAAGCAACTATGTAACAATCCCTGAACCCAAACCTGAGTGGAAAATATTATGAAGCCATAAAATGAAAAAAGAAGCGATATTTCTACTCACGATTCGACAGCACTAAGGAAATGTGCTTGAATTGAAGAATGTAGTTTATAATTTTTTCTAATCTCTCTTGAACTTGGCTGATTGAGGGGTGAGGTTTTCTTCTCAGCTATTTACCCACATCAATATTGTGTGGGCCAACACTTATACCCCCATCACCTTAACAAAGAAATTGCTATAATTACTTATATATATATATATTTACTTTTTCAAAACAACTTGATTCCTCTGCAGCTTTTATTAAAAAAAAATATATATTGTCAATATATAAATAAAAAATGTTCAAATTTGCACTTTTAGAATCACACCAAATAGAATAAGTGGCTTTATTTGTGGTGAAATAATCTTGACTATAGTTTTCCAAACCTACTGCCTCTATTGTATAATAGCTTTGAGTATAGGTGTTTTTTATACCTTAATTGTGTATTGAAAACAAACAGCCCCGTGACACCCTTATGCTCCAGTTGCTTTGTTATAATTCTTTTGCCCGTCTGAATACCAAGTGTTCTCTGAGGGAAATCCCCTAACATTCCAGGCTATGAAATGTCCAGCGGACTCCAGCCAGACCCTCGCCGTGGGAGTGCGTATGTGTGAAAAAGCGGTTGTTCTCCGAGCGACGTCAACGCCCGTCTCATTTCCTCCCGAAGTTCCCCCTACTGTCCGCCAGCCATCGGCTGTCGTCGGTCTGAGACTTGGCCCTGTTCCTGTGGCGACAGAGGAGCCGAACAGTTCGGAAAGCCTCCCCGAAGGATCGGTGGCCTTCCCACTGCACTAAATGGCTTCACAGGAAAAGGGGTCCCAGCCGGGAAAATGTTTTTTTTTCCCTTTTTCTTTTTTTTCCTGACGTTTCAAAATCCCGCTTGCCTCCAGTGTCCTGTCTGGCCAGAAAACGCACAGTGCTATCTAAATTAGAAGCACATTTTAGTAGAATTTAAATGGGGCATTTTTTTAAAGTGAGAACACTGGACTTCAGTTTGGAGTCCAAATGCATTTGGCCATAAACCAAACCAGTTTATGTATCTCTTTGTGAAAAAAAAGGAAAGTAACTCCAGTCAGTTTAGAAGGGTTCTTGATTCAAGCGCTTAGCAACGGAGTGCGGTTTTGTAATCCACAGCTGGTTTCATAGTAACGAGGAAGCAGCAGTAGCATTATAAACAAAAGCTACGCTATACGACGCACTGAGCCATATTAGTGCCATTAGTGCAGTTTGGATCATTAGTTTATGGTTTAGACCCGCAGTGCATGCTGGCCCATTTTCTGGTGGGGACTCGTTTAGGATTTTTCCGTTTTTTTAAAACTTTATTTTAATTTCTAGATTCACTGTTGTAAACAAAACTCTGAAAGGGGATCGGTAAATCTTTCTTCCTGAGGACCTTGGCTGACAGAGTTAATAGGCGCATTCTTCTGCCCCCCAAGCCACCCCCCCCCCCCCCATTCTTTCGCTGTTTGGAGTAGGTACGCACCTCCCCTTCAGGCAAATATAGCCCCGTCCCTGCCTAAATCACTCTTGTTCCCCTGACGCAGTTCCAGCAGAGGCAATCTGCTCTCACATACCAAACGGCAGTCTGCTCCCCAGCTGTTGTCTGCATTTATTTTGTAATAAATCCCCCCGCAAATAAGAGAGGATCATATGCAACGGCGGGCGCATTCATTTCCCCTCCCCCTTCGGGCCTGACGCACGACCGAACGTGTTTTACTGCTTCATAACATTTCAAATGTTTTATTTAGGGGTTTTTTTTTTTTTTTTAGGTGATTCTCTGCCTCGCAGGTCCTAACAGATGTAGCCCTCCATTTTTACCCGCCTGGATAAGACATTAAGGAGGAGAGATCTGTGCCTCTGTGCGATAGGAATGCAATACAAATGTGGATGAAGCTGTCCGGGTCCTTTTATTACAGTCTTTACGAATCCCCAGCAGATTCACCCCCAATTGCACAAACAACAGAGGCAGTCTGATTGCAGCTTCAGAACTGGGATCCTGTGGCTAGCCTGCAGCTAGCGTGCGGCTAACATGTTGCTCGACGAGAATGTCTTACCAAAGAATGTAATACCAAAACAGACCATCTGGTCCTCCCTTAAAGCACAGGTCTCTGGCAATTTGATTGGCAGAAAGTAAAAATGGCTTGGTTGTAGTCCAATTACGTACATGCCCTTTATTATGATGCAAACATAATTGTCAGATACTTTTTGAGGGTGCGGTCTGAATAAAATATTAATGGGATGAACGTCTTCCAAAAATATGAATGAGGGGTGGGGTGAGGAGTGTGGTCCCACCAGCACTGCGAAACCACCCCTCTTTCTGTTGTCAGCAGTTCTAGGAGATTTTGTTTTCATTGCCAGAGCAGCAAGGAGTCATAGTGGATGGACAGATACTGTGGTATCGCAGTGGTAAAGTTATCATTCATGGTGGATGGTAATATTGTGCAAGTAATATATCTAACAGCTTCTTGTTAGAATGAGTTCAATTTAAATCTAAAAAAGGGGAAAAAAGTATAGTTCTGTTTTTCCTCACCATCTGGGTGAAGACATGAAGTTGGAATATTTGGGTTACTGCTTCCACTTCACAATTTCATAGGTCATATCACATTTGCTGTAACTCAGTTTCAATCAACATTTTACCTTCACATTCGATGTGAAATAAGTACGTTTTTCCGAGTTTATTTTGGTCATCAGTGAAGTCATTTATTTATTGAAGAATTTATGAATATTAAAAAAAACATCTTTTTTTTTAGTTAAAAGATGCGTGTGGATTAAATCCAAGGCGTAGATGTCTACTGAGAGCAGTAGTAGATGGGATGCATACCACGTTTCGCACTCGCGCACGTCAACGTGCCAACTCGGACTCCGGCAGGGCAGATTGAGTGCAGGGAGCATCTGTGTCCGTTTAATGTGGATGAGTAAGGACCGAGAAGGCCGGGTTGTGTGATATTTTCCACAAGCTCCCGATGAATATGGCCTCTGGAATCCGGCCTGGAGGAAACTGGGATCTGCAGCAGAGTTCTGGTTCTGACACTCGAGATGTGGCACTTGGGTTAAAGATCCGCGTGTCTCCGGCCGTGACTCATTGGGCGGGGGCGGGGGGTGTGAGCTCGCACTCCGAGCGCTCTGAGGTCTGGGGGGTCCCGTTGGCAACAGGCGTCCTGCCTATTTCCTGTTTGTTCCACAGAGGCCATTTCCCTTCTGCAGTTCCACTCTCCTTTCTCCCCCAGCCTCGCTGTTTTTTTATTGTTTGTTTTTTTCGTAACTGTGCGCATGTTCTTTCAGAAATCGGAACGCTTTCCAAGCAAAGCTGAAGCATTCCTCAGAAACTCTCGACGGACTGACGCAAGGAGAAATTGGTATGTTGTTACCGTAATGGTTATAAAATTATAATTATAATAATTCAGCACCCACTCACCCACCCACCCCCCCCCCCAACCCCCATACACACACACACATATGCAAACACACATCAATACATAAAAAATGCCCATGTGTGTTAGATTGAGAAGGAAAAATTCACCCTTGTCTTGTAAGAGAGGGAATCCAGTCAGGAAAACACTTCACACTTAATCCAATTATTTGGGTCTTAATTTCTGCAGAAAGAGTACGTCTGCCGACGGTTAGCACTGTACTGAAAAAAAAAAACAACTTTATTTACAGCCATCCTTTTTACCCTCTGACAGCCTGTGCAACCGTGCATGTCTGTACCAAGGACAACCACCTCATTAGGTACACAAGTAAAACTTTGTTTCCCACAGTCCAGCGGCACACACCCTTTTTGCTTTTCGCTGTGGGCCTGTGGGAGTTTAAGATAAGCCCAGGCCTGTGGTATATTGGTGGCTGACTCACACAGGATACTCAGCCAGCCCTTATCAGATTGAAGATAACAAGCAATGGCGAATAGGACAGAATACATTTTTATTTAATATATAAAATAAAATAAAATAAGAATATGGATAGAAACATGTTAACCTTTCATGTGTGTCATATGAACTATAATTCTGTCCAGGTAGTTGGCTATTTTAGTCAGTCAACAAGCCAATGTTTTGAATAATTTTGTCTCCCATCCTATTTCACACACTATTTTTATATGTTCTGATATATTAATATATATTATATATATTATTTTTGACATTGTGTCTGTAACTCTGTAATGGGGATGACCTTCAGAGCCATGGGAACCATGGTGGCCATGTCCTATGTCTGAAAGGTGTTTTGCTTGTTACATCTGTAACCTGCTTGCCTGTGAACAGTCTTGACTGTGAACAAACAGCAAATAAAAGAGGTTAGTTGGCAGACACCACTGAGCAGTCACCTTGTTGTAAGTGCTCAGAACTGTCAAGTTTTGTTATTCGAGGAAAGGTCAACAGTCAAACGAAAAAAAAAAAAGACTGAATAACAAGAAGGAATCTATTATTTATATCAAATATTGTAAGTGTTCAGTTAGCAAACAGAAATGTCACAAATGATAAAAGTAACGCTTCATTAATCAAAAATCGCTACACAATAGTTGATGAACACATTCAGGTTAGACTGAATCGAGGCTCGACTTTCACTACCTGATTCAATGTTTGCTAGCTGAAGTATGATTTACATGTTATATTAGATGTTATTTGAATGTATAGTAGGTGTAGGTGAAGAGTGAACAGTCATATGTTCTCAAGTGCCTGAGGTAGATGTATGTGCGACTGTGGGACAGTGACGTATGAGATGTCTCATTGAAAAGTTTACCTGAACAGATTTGCTAGAGGCAAGACATGCAATGAATGCTGGGAAGGACTGAGTAAACCCGTTTGACCTCCGGAGCAAGGCGCGTCCCTGTTATCCTGGTCGCAGCTAATTGGCCCATTGTATTCAACCAGGTCATCCTAAGGACTGGACAATGTCCTCCCGCAGCATTACTTGTAGCCAATCGGCACTCCACAATGCGAAATGGCATTCCAAGCCTGTACGTTCATTGTGAACTAGTTTCACAGATCAGGTTCTCTGCAGTTACACTGCCGTGGGTGCCTCACAGCAAGAAGGTCATGGGCTCGAATCCTGGCCTGGGCCTTTCGGTGTGGAGTTTTCATGTTCTCCCTATGTCTGCGTGGGTTTCCTCCCACAGTCCAAAGACATGCAGGTAGGCTAACTGGAGACTCTAAATTGCCCATAGGTCTGAGTGTGTGAGTGAATGGTGTGTGTGCCCTGCGATATATTGGCAGCCTGTCCAGAGTGTATTCCTGCCCAGTGCATGCTGTGATAGGCTCCAGTACCACCTGCGACCCTGACCAGGATAAGCGGTTATAGATAATGGATGGATTCCAGCCCTACACAAGCCGTCATGTTTGAGCATGACCTCTAGCTCCATATCTGCTTTGTTTTGCAAGGTACAGTCCTTGAAAAATACAAAAATATCAAGGACATTTAAAGACCATCTATACCACAGGGCAATTTTAAGAGGTCTCGATTTTACAGTTCACAACCCTTCCATTGTACATACCTAATCTTTTTGGTTGTTTCTCTTGTTTTCCCAGATGGATTATTTTAGTTCAAAAAAGGTACCTTTTTTACTTCCTCAGGCCTCCAAAATGGTCATGGTATGGCTCTGGGGTACGCCCAAAGTGTACTTTCTAGACCGCACTCGCATATATAACTTCCTTCACGAAATTCACACACCTGTTCAAACACCCAGTTTGGCCGCGCGCTCCACAAAGAGGAATTGTTCACCCGCTCGCCGTGCCAATGTCACGCAGCCCATTTCTGGTTTTTTTACAGAACCCTGGCACAGAAACCCAAGACCCGTTTTAGAGTTAACGAAAACACAGAATACTAATGACCGCTGGGAAATATGAGAGCCATAACCAGGCGGGCTGCGGAGTTTTACTTCTGCCAGCCCAAACACCACACTCTCGACAGGATCGCGTTTCACCGGGGCGAAATAGAATGGAACGTAAGCAGAATTTGATTTTTGTTTACTTTGACGGTTTGAAGCTATTTCAGAGGCATTTTTTTTTTGTTTGTTTGTTTTCTTCAGACGTGAATGAGCAGAAGCACTGCTTGTCATTTGCCTTGTCATTCACAGCGTGGGCCTTGGGTGCATGACTTGGCCTGGTTTCGACATCGCCACCGGTTTCTAGGGCAGGGTAAATGACACAGATATCTATGGTTTCCTTCATGTGGTCTTCCTTCCTTCCATAGTCTCAGATCATTAAGGCGGACACATTGCAACCAAAATTAGGTGATTTCTTACTTTCTTTTTTTAAAACCTCAGAAATGGTGCCTTTGTTCTTAGTCCTAGATTAGCTCGTTAGCTTCTTGGCTTTGGCTAATTTCTCTCATTGCCCCCCAGCGCTCAAAAGCCTCAGCCTGAGCTAACCCCTCCCCTTCTCCCTCGCTGCCTCAGCATGTGTAGAGTTGCGCCATCTTCGCTAATGCCAGGGCCTGAGGGGTTTCAAGCTCAGGGCTGAAGTCATCGATCTTCGTGCCACTGTGCAAAATGCTAGAAAGTCCCCCTCTTCTCACAAACCACCCATATTCGGGAAGCCTATTGCGTCTTAAGTATCTTCTTTCAGCTGTAATTCAGAAGATTCCAGCGAAGTAGCCATGAAACCAGGCTGAGGCCGATTTGCTTGAAGCCTCTGGCACGCTCGCTGTGCTTTGTTATGGTCTCCTGGTTTATATTGCACAGAGGAACTTGAAACAGGAAGTGGGGCCCGAGCTTCTGCAGTTTTAAAATACATCGGTTGTGAAATGCATTTCTCCATGGGCAGACTAGGATGTGAAAAAGCTGATGGGTATTTCTTATGCAGAACAAAACGGCTCAACCTGTTGCACTCTGTCCATGTGGATACTGTGGCCTGAAATGTTAACACACACAGAAATTCAGATGTACTTCAACTTAAAAAGGTAGAACTTAAAAGAAAAGCAAAAATAAAATGTACAGATTAAATGAAGAAAGAGAATGAAAAGTTAGAGCAGGGCTAAATGGTAGTGAGGCTCAGTTGGAGCTCATTTCAAAAAAACTACATCACAATTCATATTTAATTTCCGTTGCATTTCTTATCATAAAATGCTATTAATTATGTTATGTACAAATCTGAGACCCCCTTGAAATCTGTCCGCTCTGTTTCACCACTTGGAACCTTCTATGGTTTCATTTTTGCATGTTGTTCCAACATAATGTCACTTATTTTTCTTCTTTTGATTATGGTTTTGGTAAAGTCACTGCTCCATGTGTATAACAGTAGCATACAATTTAAGCTAAGTGGGTGTATTTGAAAGAGAAAGGAAGTCATTCTAAAGCATCGTCTATCTTTGAAAACAGTAGTTTGAAACTGAATTTATTTTCAGGCTCTTCAGTACTGCCAGAAGGTTCTATCTGTAGCTGAAAGACTAGCTACGAACTTCAGGCTCTACAGATTTTTTACTTTTATTTTATTTTTTGCAGAAAACCGAACGTGAATCTCCAGCTGTATTTTTGCTTTCCAGAAAGTTCACAATAAGTTGAGACAATTATCTTTTTCCGTGCAGAGACTGCCCAGGACCTGCTTCTCACAAGTAAACAGGCCTGGACTTCCGAAGCAGAGAGGGAGAGAATGCAGCCTTTCCCCTCTTTCTGAAGGAATAGAGCTCGCTGCTCTCAGAAGCAGTGCAGGCTGGGTAAAACAGATGACGCGGGAAACGCACTGGAAGCGCTTGCCTTTTATAGCCTCGTTTGCGCTTCTGTGCATTCCTCACGGGCGCTCAAGACTCCCGACGGCTCGGGGAGGGGGGGGGGGGGGACCGTGACGCACGGGAGCGGAGGCGGGGTGGGGGGATGGGGAGTGGATCTGGCGAAGAAACTCTCCTCCCGAACTCCTCCTCTTTCCTGCTTATTCCATCGCAGAGTCTTGGCTCGCAGGAAACTCTCCGCGCCTTTCCGATGGAAAAAGGAGGGGAGGAAAGGAAAAAAAAAAAAGTAGAAAAGGAATTCCACAGCACGGGCTACGGCTGGCATTCTGCTTACGCTGCAGGTTCCCACTTCCGGTCTCGCATTTTCCTCGTCTTTCTCCGGACAGTTCACCCAGAGAGCAGGGCGTCGTTTTCAGAGCTGCATTATGTCATCTCTAAAATGCGCTTTATTCAAATGAGGAAGGCCTTTGGCAAGACACAAAGAGAGACAATAATAGCAGTATTTAAAGGGGTGGTTAAGACATATTTCTAAAACTTTCATAATACATGCTTATTGTACATGTTTATTATATTATATTATATTATATTATATTATATTATATTATATTATATTATATTATATTCTTTGGTAAAATAGGCTCAGGTCAAATTGAGTAAAACAGAAGAAGTTCATACTTTCAAGTCTAGTACATATCTTGTTCTTCAAGCGTCCATATATGTTCCTTTACAGAACTGTGCGGAACTGTACGGAATTCTGCGGAACTCTGCGGAACTGTAGCGGCCTTCCCTCTGTCACGACGCGCCGCCGTCGTCGACGGGCTCCCATGGCAACCCTGCGGCACGGGCGCGTCGAAGGGCCCCCGGACCGGCTTTTCCGTGACGTCGCGCTCGTCTGTTTGAAGAGAGCGTCGCCATGGAGAGGAACGGGTTGCGCAACGCCACCCCGCGCCACATCAGAGGCGTGTGCAAATAGGCCTTTGATCTCGCCTCGCACGTTCACCTTATCGCTCGGCGACCCCGCGAACGAGGCGGCGGGGGGGCGCAGAAAACCTCGCGCAGCTCCCTGCTCTGAGGGAACCGAGCTTCTCGCCTCGACCTCAACGGAACTTTTTTTTCCTCTTCTTTTTGTGTGTGTGTGTGTGTGTGTGTGTGTGTGTGTGTGCGCGCGTTTCAAAAAAACGTCCCGTGCTTCTCACGCATGTGTCAATTTCTGCCTCTGCTATGATTGATAAAAGGAGTCCGAAGGCTGCGGCACGCACTGTTAGGAGTATTGAAATGACTCCTGTTCTACATTCTCATAGAGCGCAGAGTGGCACGCACACGGTCGAGACAATAGCTCATCTTTCTATTTACGTATGACTGATGTCATTACGTCATTAATTGCAATATACATTCCGAACAGTTTAACCTTGAATATGTTTACACATAAGCGCGCATCCGTTCTTCAGAAAGGCACTCCCAAACAGGCCTTTCTTCCGGCCTAGCTTCGGCTCTGACCTTCTGTTCTGAGCGCAGGTTCTGTAGAGGTGCACGAAAACCGCAGTCTGTCTCTCGGAGACGTAGGGCGGAACATGCCGTCCCTTCATGTTGTTCTGTTTGATCGTAATTTCTGTGCACACCTGCAGTGGAGAGATTTACGATAGCATGCATCTGTGGTTGATTCCACACTGTCAAACACACACTTCATCTACTGGACAAAAAAAAAAAAAAAGATGCTGGAATCAATTATAAACCATTTTTTGACTTTACTGTATATGTGTGCCAGATCTGTGGACTACTGGAATATATGCACACACACACACACACACGCACACGCAAACACACAAATAAAGTGTATTTGAGAACTGTATGAAGTCCTTATTGTGTGGCTAGCTTCCTCTTCCTACTGTTATTGCCTGGGTATTTTTTTTTTGTATTTCGGGAAGTTTCACAACTGTTCCTGTGACGGATACAGATGGTGTCCATGGAGTTTCTTCCTCCACACACACACACACAGTGGAGGGCTGTACGTTGGCCCGGCTGAGGGGTGCACAAGCACTATGAGTCTGTCTGTGTCAGCAGTTTGAATTGGGAAACCCGGCACCAAGGTGTCACCGCCTTATTACGATGATATGTCTTACTGTTTTGTGCAGGAGATACCATGGGGATGAATGTCTAGAAGGACTATTAAGCACAACCCAGAAGTAGTTAGGCAAGCCCTTCTTGGCTAACTATTTGACCGAGAATTGCTCTGGTTGTGTAGTGGTGACTCTTCAGATGCGGGGGGGGGGGGGGGTGCACATAAACGTCTTATTCATATGGATGTGTTGACTGAATCACTTGTGTTCATTATCACAAAATGTGAAAAGCAAAGGATTGGCTTCCAAAAACCACAATAAAGTTTTTTTAAAAAGATTAGCAGGTAGCTGCAACACCCGCGTGCTCCCTTCCGCACAACAATGCTGTGTAAGAAAAGTCAGTCGACCATCGTGCTGACCTCGTTCGATTAAAACGTCGTTTTTTGGGGGGTTTTGTAATCGTAAACGGCACAAAGCGTGATTCACACTTCGCTGCTGACATCAGATTATGAACGCAACGGCTGGTTAGCAGGTGTGAACATGGCCTAGTGCAGCAAGACCTGAAGCCTCTGTCCAAGGAGTATTGCATTAGAACTGTGCTCCCTCTGCAAGCGGTTGGCCTCCTTGCACGTCCTATATTGGGGCGGCAGTGTAGCATAATGGGTACGGCACTGTCTTTTAACCTAAAGGTCACAGGTTCGATTCCCAGGTTGGACACTGCCATTGTACAAGCCATTGAGCAAGGTATCCAACCTGATTGCTTCAGTGTAAATCCAGCTGTATAAATGGATGCAAAGTAAATGCGAAGTCAAATGTTGTGTAAGTCACTCTGGATAAGAGCATCAGCTATAAATGCCTGTAATGTAATGCAATATCTTTGACTTACAAATTGGTGTAGCGCATAGCAAACTTCAGGAGCTCTGAATGCAATCTCTGTCCTTCTGAATAAGATGGTAAATACTTATGAACACCCCCGGTACAGCAGTAATGATTTCTGTGTCACATACATTCGTTGTTTCTTTAGAAAACTAAGTCTGCACTATCTAAGGCCTTACACTATCCTCAAATGATATGAGATGTTGTTGTCTAAGTCACTCTGATTCTCCATGAAAATGATTATAATAATGGTGACAACAGCAGACCATCATGGTACATACTGTAGGTGGCAATCAACAGATGGTAATCGGCTATCGGGAATCAAACAAACTCTGTTTGCAAATGTAAAGCTGTCTATGCCAGCTATTGATGCAGGCTGAAAAAAAGGGAAGCTCATTTGTGCTTTTTGGAGGCTATTTGCTCTTACTGGGCTGCCTGTGTTGTTATGACAACATATCCTGTGTACGTGCGGACTTGTAAGACAAGAGGAACTAAATGGACCGTGAACTTATTTAACTCCTCCCTGTGGTAATCTCCAGCACTGAGGCTAGAGGACAGGTAGTCTCCCCCTTAACAGACCGGTCGATGTGAACATGTTGATCAATAAAGTGTGCATGTTTGTTTGGGCATATGAATATTCTGAATTTCTGGTTTGTTTATTTCAATTCTGTTTTTATTTAAAAAATTTTGTATGCAGATGGCAGCATTTGCCCAGGGTTTCCTATTGGTCATGATTTACACCTGATCGTGACAAATGCCTGTGGCTTTTTGGAATGGCGAAAGCAGCAGACCCTGCTAACCGCAGCTAAACTCATTCTTCACTGGCACAGAAAAAAATACCCCACCTTTCAGCCTCAGTATAAAAATATTCTTATGTGACCACTGCAAACATCCCACGGTTCACACAGCAACCTCTTTCCGTTTCATTTCTAGGGTTGATTTTGACCTCTTTTAGAAGATGCCTGCTGCCAGTTGTTAATTTACCAATTTTATTTTTTGCCAGACATGGCTACTCAATCCCTTGCATTGCCTACACTCTCTGATTCTGTATATGTGTGTGTGTGTGTGTTTGCGTGTGGGTGTGCGTCTGCATGTGTATTCCAGTTAACCACAGTTTTGGCATCAAATGGAAACTGTTATACCCAAAAGATATACATATATACAGTGAGCTCCATAATGTTTCAGACATTTTTTTCTCGATTTGGCTCTGTACTCCACCATTTTAGATTTGTAATCAAACAATTACAATGTGGTGAAAATGCATGTTCTCAGTTAAATTTTATTTAACAGTATTTTTTATACACTTTGGTTTCATCATGAAGAAATTACAGCACTTTTTATACACAGCCCCTCTATTTTCATGGCATCATAATATTATAATATTTAATATTAATGTTATGTAAATGAAAGTAGTCATCTTTAGTACTTTGTTGCATATCCTTTGCATACAATGACTGCTTGAAATCTCTGACCCATAGACATCACCAAGTGCTGAGTATTTCTAGTGATGCTCTGCCAGGCCTGTACTGCAGCCATCTATAGTTCTTGCTTGTTTTGGGGGCTAGTTGCCTTACATTTTCTGTTTAACATATGAAAAATTTCAATTGGATTCAGATCAGGTAAATGGCTATTTACATTACATTACATCACTCCAGTTCTTGGCTTTGAAAAACTCTGTTACTTTATCAATATGTTTAAGATCATTGTCTTGCTGTAGGATGAAGTGCTATCCAATGGGTTTGGAGGTGTTTGGTTGAACTTGAGCAGATCAGATGCTTCTGTACACTTCAGAATTCATTCTGCTGTTGCTATCAGCAGTTACATCATCAATGAAGACAGATGAGCCAGTAACTATGGGAGCCATACATGCCCAAACCATAACACCCCCACCATAGAAGGTGGGGGACTCTTTGGTCTTCCCATCACTCGGATACAAGTGAATTTTGGTCTCATCTGTTCTCAAGACCTTTTTCCAGAACTCTGTAGGCTCTTTTATGTACTCCATAAACTGTAACCTGGCCGTCCAGTTTTTTTCTTTTCTTTTTTTTTCTTTTTTGCATTTTGCAGTGTAGCATCTGTAGTTAGGGTTATCTGTTTGTGAAGTCTCCTGTGGACAGTAGTCACTGACACATCTACGCCTGCCTCCTGAAGAGTGTTTCTGATCTGTTTGACAGGTGTTTGGGGGTTTTCCTTCATTATGGAGATAATTCATTAGTCATCAACTGTAGAGGTATTCCATGGCCTTCCAGGCTGTTTGCAATTATTGAGCTCACCAGTGCTTACCTTCTTCTTAGTGATTTTCCAAACAATTTGTTTCGGTAAGCCAAAGGCTTGGCCTATGTTTGTGTTTTATTCTTATTTATCTGCATCATACTGGCTTCCTTGACTTTTGTTGGCACACTCATGTTGACAAATAACAAATACAGACTCCACAGGCAGTCAAAAGCCTAGAATCAAGACTAGATACTGAAAGCTCTCTTATACCTGTACTGAACACTGCAACTGAACACACCTGATCAATCAGAAACACATGTGAAACCATTTGTCCCAAACAGTATGATGCCCTGGGAAACTACGAAAAATAAGTACATGTTTAAACCAAAATGCATAAAAACAGCCTTTAATAAAATCTGAGAATATGCAATTTAACCATGTGTGAACTGCTTGATTCCAAATCTATAATTGTGGAGTATAGAGCCAAATCAAGAAGCAGTATGTCTTTGTCCAAAAAATTATGGACATCACTGTTTATGTATGTTTTGGCATTAACAGTTTCCATTTGGTGCTTGCTGCTCTATAGTCCATAAACCACTGATCAATGTTTGTGTCTATTGACTGTAATTCAATGCTTATACCTGAATGTTCCACATATTATCCTTTGTCTTTATTGAAAGGGAAGTCCAAATTGGCTTGTTCTTTTACATTTCGTGCTCAAATAAATTTTGCAACTCAATATGCCTCTATGCACACTAGTTAGAGGAGTAAAATGGTGGTAACTTGAGATTACCAAAGTCATTCATGCTGAGGTTAAACCATGAATAGCGAGATGTTATCAAGCGGCATTTTTCCAAGAGTTAAGGTTAGTCTGAATGCACAAGTTGAATGAACAATGCCAAACTTTTTCTTGATAAGCTTTCATTTTAAACTCACTCAAAGGGTCTTACATGGGAGGGAGTTCTTGTTTGTGTAGATACAGTGTAAAAAAGGCTTAAAAACAGCTGAGAAAAACAAGACTTGAAAAAGACAAATAATTTATTTTAAATCGCACCAGCAGTACAAATTATCATAGTGGCTCACCTTCCTCCCTCTGTCCTTACTGACAGGGACTTAAATAGGCTGAGCCAACCAGTTGCACCTGGGTTTCAATTACAAATTAAATCAATTAACAAACAAACAAACAATCAATCAATTAAACAACAAATACAATCAATTAAATCAAATTCAATCAATTAAACAATTGTTAAGATAGTGAAGGGCCACTCCCTCACATACAGCATAAAGCAAAATAAGGACAGTCCGAATTTACACTTTACACTTTCCAAAACAAAATATGCTATAAAATCACTTTTGAAACAATAATTGTTTAAAAAGTGGAGAATACATAATTGTATTGATTTAAAACAGCACAGTAAATAATGTCATCTTTTTATACTGTTTAACCCGCTATCTATTAGACTCCATACAGCCTCGTCAGGTGGTCAAAAAATGTCCAATCTAAAAGATAAGGTGAAAGGGACCACCAGGGCCACCGTAGGGCAAACCATGAACCCGCCCATTAAGTGTATCAAGAGGAACACTGAGTTATATCAGAAATGAATCATCGCATGCAATCTCTGGTCTCAGAAGTGTCAAGTGTCAGCAAGATATTCCTTGTCAGACTTCAGACATTTCTGGTGTTAAACAGTTACAAAGAATTCAGATATTTAAAAAAAAATAAATAAATAAGAAAATAATATCAGAAGTTATTTATAAAAGGAACAGAATCAAGTACATAAGGACAAGTTGATCTCTGGTCTAGAAAGCCAATAATACATTGTCTAATGAATGCTGACAAGTAACACTATCTTTTAAATCAGAGTCGATGTTGAAATGTCTCTTTAAAATGGGCCTGCTTTCTTATTTCTTATTTCCTTATGGTAAGTGTGAAGCTCTATGTGACTACTCACGCCTCTCACCCATATGCATGACAGGCCTGCTCTGCCCCTGGCAGAATGTATCTAGGCTGAATAAATATTCTATGGTGGAGCTCAGTGCGATAGCCAGCTCAGTGCTGATGGTGACATCACCTCTTTGAGCCTTATCTCTTATCAGTAGCTGTGCCTTATGGCTTTGCTCACGGGGTCCAAGCCCAGTTCTGACCTGACTGGCAATATTGGCACAGGCTTGAAAGTGACGTGGGTTGGTCAGCTGATGTTGCCAGGGCATTCAGAGAGAGAGAGAGAAGGCCTTTGTGCTGGCTTTAGTTTGCTTGTGAACAGTGACATCATCTTAATAAATCACTAGTTTGACTGCTCTCTTTCAAGGAAAGC
The DNA here is from genome assembly GCF_018555375.3 of Anguilla rostrata. NCBI lineage: Eukaryota > Metazoa > Chordata > Actinopteri > Anguilliformes > Anguillidae > Anguilla > Anguilla rostrata. The sequence goes on from NC_057944.1 coordinate 4,269,791, forward strand.
AAGGCTTTTGTGCTGTACGATAATTGTGTCCTTTGTTAAATGTGCCTTGTTGTATTTGCAACATTATTGGTCTTAATTCTCCTTCAAGCAAACCTGGTTAAAACAAAAAACCAGTTCTAAAAACATTTTTTGAGACTTTTTATAGGCGAATGAGGGTGCCCAACAGTTTTTGGAGATTGAATTCAAACCAAAAGCAAAAACCGCCAGCACAAATTTAGTTTATGAACATATAAAAATGTCCTTATAAAAACTTATTAGTTATAAAAGAGTCACCTTCTACAATACTTCATAAAATATTTATTGACTATATAGAATGATGACACACACATATGCACATATACATATATGCACACACATTAAGACATGCCACCATACCACACCCAGATGCACATAATGCATATGGACACGTGCGTGCATACACACACACACACACACACACACACAAATACGTACATGCATACACACAGGCACCCACACACGCACACACATACACACACACACACACACACACCCACACAGGCACCCACACACACGCACACACACACATACACTGGTACCCACCCACACACACACACACACTATTACGTGGCAGGGCATGGAAGGGAGATCACATGACACAGTTTACCCTGCACACTAAAACAAACAGAGTAGAACAAAAGTACATTGAGTTATTTGTCCTTAGACTATCTGCACAAACAAACATGGGCTAATCCTACTTTTATTTACATCACACATGCAGAAAGAGGCCATGATGTTTGGGTGGCAGTGCACTGTGTGAATAATTCATCAGGGTACTACTAAGAATACTTACTCAACATTCATTTTTTTTTTTTTTTGGATAATAATTTGATAAACTTGTTTCAAAGATTATTAGCTTTAGCTAGACACTCAGGTTGTACCAGCTGAATGCAGGGTAAAACTGGATTGTTTAATCAAAAGAATTCACTATTATTATCTAACATGACCTCAATGAATACCGCAGGGTTACTGTCAATTCCATTTAAATTAAGATATTTCCGGAAATTACCTGAAACTGGATGCTCCTTTACATTTCAAAATCGAGTAACCCTTTTACAACAGAACATCTACCAATAATAAGAACAAGCTCCATGTGTTCAACTGAGGAATAACTTGCAGATTTTCAGAACAATCTCTTGTAAGCTTATTCCCTCGCATTCTCTGATGTAGATATACCATACATAGCATTATTATTATTATTATTATTATTTTCCTTCATGGGAGCACAGCTTCTGTGACACCTGATAATTTAACAATTGCAATGCCAGTTTTTCCCACTTGGATCATCAGTCAGCAGGAAAACTGTCCACCTAAACACTTCCATGTGCTCCAGTATCCATTTGCTAATTTTGAGGAGTGTATAGGCCTAATTAAATGTCTATTCTATATCAGAAACACGTTCAAAGCTGAGTCACGCTCACTATGTTTCTTAAGACCTCCTATTGTCACTTCGCAACCCATGGTTGGTCAGTAACCACACCCACCACCAAACCCCAGGCATTATGCTGGCAGTTACGCGTATTGTACACCATTTAATCTGTACAATTACGTCTAACGTTCAAAATATGCAAATCAGCGCTAATAACCGAATTTAGGTTTAATGACACCACTTGGTATCAATATGACTTTACACAGATGTGTGAGTCATGTAGAGGATATGGTTGTCTCTAGAATCCAGGCAACGATATTATTCATTTCAATTCCTTTATAAGACTGTATCTGTGTTTACTTGCATGCTGGGAAATCATACATTTGTGGGATTATATCTAATAATGTTTTCAGCTGGCAAATCTTCGCACATTCTCAAGCTGATTCTTCAAAAAAAAAAACATGCCTAGACAATGCACAGCCTAATAAATAATGCTTTCACTTAGACAGCTCGCTCTAATTTACAGAAATAATGTCAAATCACTCAGACCTTTATTTTCATGGTAATTTTATTATTTTGATTTGTGACAATTCAAAATAAAATCATCTTCTTTTGCATCAAGTCACATATTCAGCAAAAAAACCAGACACTTGATAAATAAGTAAAAAATACATTGGAATTACTTTAATAAATAGTACAATAAATATATTAGTTAGGTCTATAAAATACGCAAAAAAAAAAAAAAAAAAAAAGGAAACAAAACCAAACAAAAATATAATGAAGTACTATATTGTTATTTTTCCCTGATGAAAGATGAGCCGACTAAAATCCCAACCAGGGTTGTCAAATCATTACGTAACACAAACATCTCTCTAAACAACATTTTGGTTATGGCAACACCATATATCGGGAAGTGCCCTACAGTTTGCATCAACGAATATTGTCTCCAGAATGGTTGAGACAATTTGACTGTCGAGCAATGTTGGCAACACTGGAACTAATTTGTATGCGCAGACATACATTCCGTTTCCAAATATTTTGCCAAGGCATTGCAAATCACGCAGAAAAGAATGTCTTAATGACAAAAGTTTTAAAAGTAGAAAAGTCTGAAGCTTTGGTTAAATGCTACATGCAGAGAGTTCTCTCCCAATACAGTTTAAAGTGCAAATCACAGTGGGTAAATATCTTAAGTTTTCCATTTCAAGTTTGTCACATTGATGGCTTAACTATATATTTTTTTTCCAATACTGACATTTAGCTGTGTCGTAATATGTATAGAAAAGAACATTAAAAATATTCATTTCTGGAAGAAACGTCATATAATGGGGGTGTGTTTTTTTCTTTTTTTGATAAACAAAACCAAGCTTAGAGGCTTCACGTCAGTGACAAATTATGTAGAAATCACTTAATATCTCATTTGAATGTTTGGCAATTAGACGAAAGGAAATAAAGGAAGACGATAATAGAAAATATACGAAAGATACACAATTATAAAAATATAGCTTTGAATAACAGACAGGCGTGTACAAAAAATCCACTGAGCAAGTCATCTGTGAACATAAATAAACAGTATAAAGTGTTGTTGCGCATTCTCAAAATTTGTATCTGTAGAATTGAACCTTAAAAGTTCGTTTAGATTCTAAATCAGTATCGTCCCTGCTGCCGAGCGTCCTTAATCTGACAGTGACAGGCGTTCAAAAACAGTGAGACGCTTGCTCCCCAAGCCGTCGAAAGTTGGCGACTCGGACCCGCTTGTGCTGCCAGTGCTGCTATAACTGTCCCGGTCCGAGAGCGAATCTTCGGAAGGGGATCGCTGGAGGATTTGCTGGTGGACATATGCGGTGTCTTCCTTTATGTAAAATTTGTTCAGGCTGTTCGCGAAGTTATTTCCGTGACCACAAACGCAGCATGGGGACTTTGGCGGCTCGATTATCTGAGGAATGTTGTGGATGTCGCTTAAACTCGGGCGGTTGTGACAGAACTGAAATGCATTTTTCATGGACTGAGTGCCAGACTCACTGAAAACTGGGGAGAGCAGGTCGGCAGGAGGTGGGGACACCGAGGGAGCACGGGTGAAGCCCAGAGTGTCGTTCACTGCCGGCGGAGGAGAGCTCCGTGATGCCAGGAATCCAGCAAAACTGACGCTCTGGCGGAGAAGGCGAGGCTGATTGGTGGTGGGTGCCTGGTTATGGTGCTGCAGGGCTGGTTTCTCTTCGTGAATAAAGTGACACCGAGCACCATACGGACAGTAGCCAAAGTTATAAAAAGTGCGACAAGCCTCTGTTTTGTACTTAGGGTGCCTGTGCAGACCGCGCAATTCGGACTCCCCATGGGCAAACTGGCATTTGCTTCCATATTTGCAGCTGCCGTTCTCCTGAAAGCTACGGCACAGTTCGGTTTTGTATCGATTGGAAGGTAGAGCTGCGGGATTGTTGAGCGGTGGAAAGCCAGGAGGGGGAGGCACTTCGTTGGTCTTCATTTTGCTGAACGTGAGAGCACCAGCTTCAGTCAGACTCATGGAGCGGTCGGGTCTGGATGAAAACTGTTTGCTGGTCGGAGTTTCACTCCAAATGTCCAATGGCCAGCCTAGAGCCAGATGTTCAGAGCTCGGGCTTAGTTTCTTGGAAATCGGTGAGTAGAATGAGGTCGATCGATTCAAACGAGGTGTCCCCGAAGTAGTATGGTGCTGACCAAAGGATTCTTCCGAACCCAATTTGATCAGCTTCTGTGGGAAAACAGAAGACATCAAAGTCAAATACACATTTCACAGTAAGCGTAAAACCGAAGCAAAGCTATTTATTATGCAAAAATTGACCGCAGGACACACCAGCGGCTAAACGATGCGAGCTATAGTTTGTTTACTATTTAAAAAAAAAAAAAAAAAACCGTCTATGTACATCTGAAAAATAAGTAGCTAAGGAGTTAAGACGTCTTTTACCATAGTTTAGCAAGTTTTTAATGTTCTGCACTACTTTTTCATCCGAACTATCGGAAAGTTTTCGAATTAGTAGCCGACTTACCATAACGAGAGTGTCATCTAATCTGTCGGACATGTTGAAAACAAGTAGAAACGAAGATTTAGACCCAGAAAAAATCTTGCTTTCCTTCCACAGTGAGGAGGTTTCTGACACTCACGAGTTACTGAGCTGTTGTGTGCTCGGTCTGACAGAGTATTTATGTGTTTCCGTGTGTTAAAGGCGGAGTTCCCTTGCAATCTTCCCGTACACACCACTCCCACAGCAATCCCATACCAAAATCAGTCTTACGTATAACCAGCAAAGCCATTGTGTATTTTTAGACAGCTGCAACAAAAGTTTCAGTTTCATCAACAACATACTAACTATGACAACGATAAGCCAAATGTTCAGTGACAACATCCGCAACATTCGCTAACTGTATGAGCGTTATATTGTCATACTGTAGATACATTCCAAGACATCTGATTGTTGCATAACTATGGATTTTATAGCCTATATTAGTTTTCATTTTTATTTACCAGATCATCTTATCTAACCCAAGCTAGCATATTTCTGAAATACATTTGTTAAAGCATAGTCCGCGCTTTAGGGTAGTTGATGTTATGACGAGAAGAATAAGTATTACAACTATTAGGCTACTACTACTGACATCCTCAGTAAAGGTATGCTGCTGCTAAAACAGGGGGTCTCGCACCTCAAAGGAACCTGCTGTTTTGTTCCCCATTTTTCCGAGAGTGAATTAAGAAAGAAAAAAAAAGAAAAAAAAAAATAGTTGACAAAATGAGCGCAAATTCACCACAAGAGGGCAACTGATTGATAGGCGGCGACATTGAAAGTGCAATGTTCCTCCACTTCATGAAGATTACTTAAGAAGAGAAACACGTGTGGGTACGTGTTCAGATTCTTAATTTATATTCAACATATTGTGTATGTTCGTGTTATATTAATACATACGACTGACGATAATGAAGACGTGGAATTGCTGAATTTCTGCTTTTGAAAGTCTCCTGAGTTTGCTTTTACTGTATCACTGTGAGTCATATACAGCACAGGCATGGAGGGAGCAGTGATGATTAATTGCAGTGCACCAGCAGTACTGATGGTAAAGGAAACTGGAAATTACTTCTCTCTCTATTTCAATACTCCACTTGCTTCACCTTTCAGAGCCCTGCGCTGAGAAAGGAAAGCTGGACTCTGTTCAGTCCACGCCTCTCCTGTGAAGCGTTTTGTGTGACGAGAAGTGCCTTCTGCCTGCACACATGGCTTGTGTGAGGAGCTGAGTCACTTTGGAAAGCGTTGTGGTGTAGGCCTACCAAGCGAGGCCAATGTTATCCGTATTTTGGTGCAACATGCCATGGGAAGTATGCAGATTAGCTACTCCAACTGAAAGGGCCCTACGCTTACACGTTACTATGGTCACCGATGCCAAGGACATCAGTCCAGCCCATAGCTAGAAATTAGATATCTGCAGGTGTGGGCAATATTAAGTATTTGATTAGACTTATATTCTCTTTGTTGGGTCTGAGCATGTTTAGATATTGTGGTACATATCAGGCCCGATAGTGTTCTCTGAAAAAATACAACTTAGAAAAATAAATAAATAAAAGTAATATTTTAGGACTAAACATAGTATTTTAGTCCTGACTTCTACTCACCGCTCCTTCATCCTGAGTCTATAGTTTGGCCAAGACTATTCAGAATTTCTGTTTGTTTTGTACACAACATTCTGTGTTAAGTGTGTGAACTTGTTGTGTAATGATCAGGAAGTGTATACACACCTGAATATTTTTTATGTATGTTGCTGAGTCAAAAGTTACACCCACAAAAGAAAAAAAAAAACAGAAACCTGCACACTTGCTTGACAGGTTAACCAATTGCATGGTCTAGTAAATGGCTCATTGGAGGTTAGACCGCACTGAAATACAACCAGTTTGTACCTTGTCCTCTTATTGCAATCCTAAATTTGGAAGCAAAGGCAGAATGCCCAGTTAAAAATATCCCTCTTGACTTTTTGTCTAAATTGCCTGCAAATAATATTTTTAAATGGATGACGAGAAGTGGAAAATGTTCCTGTCCTTTGGGATTTAGTTTCTTCAGGAATGAGTGCTTCAGGATCGCCCTCCCCCCTTCCCCTTCCCCCACACTTCTTTTTGCCAGCACCTTCTCAGCGAATGGAAAGTCTTCCTCGTGAGCAGGAAGGGGCGGAGCTAGCGTGCTCATCGTGTGCGCCGGAGGGTGCCCGCGGCTCGAGATTCTGGAACACTGTGTTCCGCACGCACCGGCGGGCTTTCCTCCGTGCGCTTGGCCCAGGCCCACCGTAGTAAACATGCCTGGGCGTGCCGGATTCCCCTGTTCAGTCACAGTGCGAGTAGTGCAGGCACGGCCCTGGAGTACAGAAACGGGCTGATCTTCAGGCAGCCGTTTGTGCTTCCTGTCTGCTGTTACTCAGCTATAAGGCAAGAGTGCCTTCTGAAAAACTACGACTACTAGTGTCAATAATAATAACAAAACAACAACAACAATAATAATAATAACAAAAACAATAATAATAACAATAATAAGGATACTACTACTACTGCTAATAATAATAATAATAACAATAATAACAACAATAATAATAATAATGATACTACTAATACTGCTAATAATAATAATAATAATAATAACAAAACAACAACAATAATAATACTACTACTGCTAATAATAATAATAATACTGCTAATAATAATAATTATACTACTACTACTGCTAATAATAAATAAGTAAATAATAATACTGCTCAGGGTGTAGTTATAAACTATGCTGAGTAGAGGGGCTATTGGGTAGAATGTGGCAGAGTACTACATGAGTACAACTTAAGTACATTCGGAGCACTGTGATGTTTAGGGTTTTCAGGGAGTGAGGAGTCACCCCTGAATCTTCAATCAACTGCAAATGCAAGAGGACTGCATCCTAATTTCAACCATTTGGGTTAAACACAAGCATGCAGAGATCTAAGGAACCCAGTATCTAAATTTAGAAAAGCCCCTGCACTCAGTATTATAGTGAAGACGAGACTAAACGATTCAAATGTTTTGGCATATTTGGCATCAGCGAAATTCCATTGTGTACTGATGGCTCATATATCTGATAGCATCGGCACAAGTATACAAGCTAAATAGACAGGAAGTGGCTGTCTGATTTTCACGTCAACTATTAACTGAAAGTACTTTAGTCATGGCAGGGAGTTAGAAATTTAGTCACACTAAACATGTGCCCTCCCCATATTCACCAGTTCTAAATGAAACAAAGAACATTGAAATAACATTTTTTGTTTTGTTTTTATCTCTATGGCATTTCTCTTGATTGTTATATGTCAGGGTCAATGCACTGAAAAAGTTAATAGTCTCAGCATATGTTTCCTTTGGCTACAAGCTCTCACTATAACATTGTTTAATTTCATTTAGGTGCCATGTTGTATACCAGTAACTGCGATACACTTATGTGGAGATACTGTACTAACATAGGTCAGCTACTTGTCAGTATCTATCTACAGGCCCTGGTATATTTTTAGGGATTTTAAACACCAACATCTGTTTTGTACATGCTATATTTTTTTCTGCGTTGGCATTTGGTTTTCTTTATGTGTAGACTGACATCAGGAGCTGTCCTCCTCAGTGCACCATATGCTTGACATTATAAATGACCTCATAACTGCAGTAAAAAAAAAAAGAAAAAGTAGACCGTGCTTTAGAGTGAGTAGGCGTTCATCACGAGGTCATATTTATAGACTGTCGTTTAAGAGGGAAAGTACCTTTCTCTCCCTCCCATGTACTAATACAAATACTGCGCTAAAGGACCAAACACATTTGCATTAAGTCGACCACGGCATGATTTTCTTCTCTCTGTTCATCATGTGCATGTGTTTGCTAATGTAGATTTGAGTATAGGTGTGTGTGTGCGTGTGTGTATGGTGTGTTTGTGTATGTGTGTGTTTCTCTGTGCTGTTGAACGCACGGTAAGCAGATGTGAAACTGCGGTTTAACCGGCTAGTTTGAGTTGTCATATCGTTCAAGCGACTCACTTCTACTTCACTTCTGCAATGTTATGTTCGCTTTTATTAAGAGAACATAATCTCAGTCTTTAGTGGAAAACACCTACTTTGCCCTTTTGTCATACAGAGACAAGAAAACATGATTTCAGAAAATGAGCCCGGAACAGAGCACACACACCTTTACATGAGTGTATTAGGTTTGAATCGAACACAGTATAAGGAATTTTATATTTGTAATCCCAACAATTCACATATGGAAAAAGTGCAGATTCTTAGCTTTTATTAGAGGGCATTTTAATACATGTTGGTTTTAGCACAGCACTTACAGAACTTTTTATACATAGTGCCCCCTTTTTATACATTGGTCAGTCATCAACTGCAGAGATCTTCCGTGGCCTACCAGGCCCTTTGCGATTACTGTTGTTAATTTTTGTTAATGATCCATAGAGTCGATTTAGGTAACCCGAAGCCTGAGGTCTGTGACCCAATGACATCACCAGACGCTGTGTACCTTCTGCGGAGATGCTCTGCCAGGCCTGTACTGCAGCCATCTTCAGCTCCTGGTTTGTTTCGGGGGATTTTTGCCTTCAGTATTGCAAGTGAAATGAATGAATAAGTGAAATAGTGCATCAGTGAATAATACATCGATTGGATTGATGGATGTCAAGACCATTCCACATTTTTGCTCTGAAAAAACTCTGTGGTTTCTATTGGGGTGTGTTTCTCCACACTTTCCATCACTTTGGTTGAGGCTGATACTCAGCTCCCCCTAAAACTTTGTTCTAGAACTCAAAAAATGTTTTACTGTTTTTTTTTTTTAGCAAACTCTAACCTGGCCATTCTGTTCTTGAGGCTTACCAATGGCTTGCATCTTGCAGTGAATCCTCTGAGGTTATGCTGGTGCAGTCCTTTTAATTTCGTTTTTGACACATCTATGCCAGGTGGCACGGTGGTCCAGTGACTAGTACTGTCACCTCGCAGCAAGAGGGTACCGAGTTTGAATCTCGACCAAGGACCTTTCTGTGTTGCGTGTTCTCCTCGTGTCCTTGTGGGCCTCCACCAAGCACTCCAGCTTCCACATACAGTCCAGATACTTACAGGCTAGGCTAACTGGAGACTCTAAACTGCCCACAGGTACGAGTGTGTGTGCCCTGCAATGGATCGGCTACCTATCCAGGGTGAATTCCTGCCTCTCGCCCACTGAATGCTGGGGTAATTTAAATTTTACAGTTTGGTAGCATGACATTGTGTGTTTTACTCTGATGTACTACTTCACACAAATTAGGCCAAAATAAATTTGAGTGTGTGGCTCAACCGCTCTATGTGTGTGTTTAAAGCAATATTCTGTCTACTGTGGTTTCTTGGCAAGCAGGCCCATTGGCTGACAGAACATTCCAGCGAAAGTATGGATTTAGGGGTGCAGTGCTCGCAACGGTTTTCACTCTGGAGTTGCAGATTTCACACTTACCTCTGAAACACATTTGCAAAGTGTGAAATATTCACAAAGGAACAAGCACAGCTTTATACCGAGAGCGAGTATTTCTATTCTTCAAATATTTTCTATTCCTTCCTATTTTCACAGCTTTCGATGGTGCCTTCACACAGACCTCATTTAGGTGGAGTACAGCCCTCTCACTGTACAGCACTGTTGGACATATATGGAGAAGCACGGCCAAATTTAGATGCTTCCGTAGTGGAACTTACAACCTTAATTCTTCAGCTGTACAGTACAAAACCTGTATAACTGTATTTTATTGTCATCTACTTGTATGGAGGCAAATAGCTGTTAGTTACTGCTGCAAGTTGCTTCCTGCAGTATTGCATTTAGGGTATGCAGGATTACTGGTGTACAGTGGAGTCTTGCAATACTTTTACCCCCCCCCCCCCCCATACACACTTATCGCAAAAACATTAACCTAGAGTGTAAACACATGGAAATTTTACCTGGCCACTATGTTAGCATTAGCTCAGGTGCTATCACCGGTGTTTTTGACTGTCTGATGGCTCTTTCCAGACTCCCAAATTGCTATGTGTGCAGAGTTTGTAATTCTTTTTTGGCCGCGTGCATCAAAGTTTCGATTTAATCCGTCGCCCGGTTCCGACGAGCGCAGCAGGCCGTCTGCCCTGTAATTAAACGGCTGCCGCTCGGTGTACGCTCTTCTGATTGGCCGGCGGGTGGACGGTCGCCCTTTGATTTCCGCACTCGGCCCTGATGACAGGAAGGGAGGTCTGCGTCTCATCATTCCGAAAACCTCTTCGTGTCACCTCACTGTACCCTTCGGGCCCTCCGCAGACGAAAGGACAAGCTCCCGCCCCAATCCCAAATCAGAAGGCCTGAGGGTGACCTCTACCATGGGACCTGCTGTCCTCAGTGATCAGTCCCTCAGTGATCCACACTAAAGATTCAGTAGTCAATACTCGTTTGCGACGGACTCATTCCAGTCAGTCAGAGCCATTCCAAAAGATTCAGTACTCAACACTCGTTTGCGACGGACTCATTCCAGTCAGTCAGAGCCATTCCAAAAGATTCAGTACTCAACACTCGTTTGTGACGGTCTCATTCCAGTCAGTCAGAGCCGTTCTCCCTAGCGCTTGTAGCCCTTTGATTCAGTCCAACCATCGCAAATACCATCTGAACAAAAACATGTTTTCAATGTACAAAAATGCTAGTTACTCACACATACAAACCACTATAAATCATTAACACTTGCAAAATCTAGGCCTGCAATTTAAAGTACTGATATTACAATTACGCCAAGTTACAATAAAAAAAATATTGGCAATCTTACAAACACAAATTAAATATGCTGTATTCCAAAGCAATGCTGCTACCCAATACTTCCTAAATTATTTCAAGTAACTTGGCTCTGGAAAATGCCAAACTCTCGGGGCTGTATAGGTACGGGGTATGCCGCCCTGCTAAGGCATTACTTGGCGGGATGGCATACCTGCCATCCCAATAAGCAAAGCCTATCAGCTATAAAGGAGGAGAGATTCATTAAGCTCCACTTAGCCCATGTCTGATCTACAAGCATTCAGACACTTTCACATGGCCATACTTTTACTGGAAAAGAATTGAGTTTCCCTGCTCAGAGACAAAGCCACTTTGTCCCTAAACATGAAATTTAAAATGGTCATGTCTTAAACATGGTGTAGTTTGACTGCAGGCCAATGAAATAAAAGAAAAGAAAGTGCCGGAAATTCTCCCCAGGGGTAGGCTTGAACGAGCTGGTGTTAAGTGCGAGTATAAATGTCGCTCTGCGGTGGGCGGGGGTGGAGGGGTTTGTTGGGGGCGGGGGGGGCGGGGGGTGGAGACAGCCGCCGCAACTGAAACGTTTGACACCTGTGTCTCCTGGCGGCTTGTCGACAGCGAGGCGTTTCCTGTGGTCTCCTGCGCGTTTCCTGTTCCTGCTGCCAGGGGTGCTGCCAGGGGCTCAGCTAGCAGGCTGAAAACGGTACGCTGAGACGCTCGTCCTTAAAACTGCACTGAACTATGGGTATTTTCTGAATGCATGCTTACTACATTCGAAGAGAACAACGTTCTTACATTTGTGAGTGGATTAACACACCGTGGTCTTCCTCTCCCATGTAATTTTATGGGTTTGTTAACCTGTTAGTTACATTACATTAATTTAGCAGACTTTTACCCAGAGCAACTTAAAATGTAAGACAAAACAAGCACAATCTGGTATGTGATCAACAGAGCCAGTCATGGCTAACAGTGTTGCTAGACTGTGTATGTGCAGCATCACTGTACTGAATATTGACACGGTGTTATGTTACTGCCAATGATTGAGAGCACAGTAATTAGTTAGTAATTAGCTAGCCTGGCGTAAAGTAGCAGACAGCAAATAAAATGGGTTGAGCAGGTTACACCTGAGGTGAAAGCTAACAGGAATAGTAGAAGACCAAATGAAATAGTTCAGAATAGTGCAGTTTAGAGGAGCCGGGTGATGGATCTGGAGCTCCAGACAGCATCAAGGCATGGGCTGGGGAGGAACAGAGCTGAAGCAGTCCATGGCTATGGAACAAAGGACAGGACTCGAGCGATCCCGTGGAATATGTAAATGTATATGTATTCAAAAAAAATAAATAAAACCCAGTCCACAACGCGTTCTTCATATGATCCCGACCGTTGCAAGAAATCGCTCAAAAAGTATAAGAACAAAAAAAAAAAAATCTGGCCTTATTGCGTAAATGGCTCAGGTTGGTTGATGAGAAGCTGCAGCTGCCGTGTCTCTTTCCTGCTGTCTCATCGCCGTTTGGAATACCCGCCATTCCCACCACCCCAGCGTCCTCCGTACATTCCAGAGAGCGATGCCTTGAGGTCAGTCCGCCACTTCCCACAATGCAGCGGGTGGCTGGCTGCTGAACTTCCACACTTGAGGGTGTGGTCACGGTACCCATTTCCTTCATGTTTCCCCACCCCCCTGGTTTTACGGTGCTCTGCCCTACAAGCAAGTACAGAGTTTCAGACACGTTATTCATGTTCCGTGAGCGAATCTACGCTATCTATCCTGTTGAATGTGGAATAAGATCGTTAAAAGAAAATGAAACTTAATAGTTAATACGTTGGTCTTGCCTTTTTTGGCGTCCGTTTCCTTAACACGTCCATTTCCTTAACATGTTGTTTACATCTAAAACATTTCCACGAAGACAAACTGGCCTTTACGGAGATGACCTAAATATCGAGTCTCCTGTTCTTGCACCTCAGACAGCGAGGCCGCTCAGGGGAAGGATGCTGGCCTGACCTCTGACATCACGGCACCATGGATACGGGAAAACAAGACCATAATAAGCATTGTTATTTCAGCAGTAGGCCTTCTCAATGGCAAACGTGTTTCCTACAAACTGAAAACATTAATAGGCCTTAAAACAGACAGAGAAGTAGGCAGTTGGTTCTGGGGAGGCAAATGGGGCCCGATTGATCACAGGTGCGGGTGTTTGACCAAGTCCAAAGCACACGTAAAACGCAGCCGTTAAGATTGATAATGACCTTGTTTGGCAAGGGGATGTGAATCCTTACGAGCTACAGCTGAGTCATAATGTGGAACCGAGCCTTCCTCAGCTGGACCAAAAAAGAAGAAATGAACACTGGCCTGCGGCAGCAATTGTTTTGGAGACCTTTTTTTTGTTTTCCTTCTGTCAGTCCGAGTTGGCAAGTTCTAATGGGCGATTTCCATGACGACAGTGTCTCCGAGGCACGAGATTTATACGACTGTAACGGTATGGCCTGCCTCCGCTCGGCCGCGATCATGCAAATCCACACAACGTACCAAATCACAGTTACCGACGGTAATGCCGCGCCTTTGTCAGAACAGGAACTAAATTCCTTTTCTGGCCATTGTGACCATGTGAAGCAGTGGTGTCAAACTCGTTGCCATGGAGGGCCGTGTGTATGCGGGTTTTCATTCCAACCAATTAACGCTGCCTTAATTGAGTCCAATTACTCATTCAGCCATATGCGTTTAACTGCATTGAAGCACAGAATATAAGAAAATTTTTATTTAGACAATGCGGGTCACCATAGACGTCGGGTCACCATTGTGCACAAACCTGCATCCCTAATTCAGCAAATAATTTAACTAATTATATAATCAAGATCTGAGGCTGGAATGAAAACCTGCATACACACGGCCCTCCATGGCACGAGTTTGACACCACTGATGTGAAGCAATGCTTCCCTATAACCATATAATGCCATCTCAACAATATGTATGTCATGTTTTAACAGCGTAAAAGTACGTAACATTTTCGAACCATTCAATCAGTGTGGTAATATTCACACTGTATCCACGGGTATTCATAGTTACGGCTGTAAAAAAAATAATTTCATATCCATATTTACTCAAGTATTACTAGCTTAGGCACTAACCCAAGTGAATTTCTTTCGTAGTTTTGTATTCCTCTTTTTAGTAGACACATCAGGGTTCACAAAGGGCAAAGCACATAACGTGTGCGATGTGGCAGTGTTTTATTTCAGCTTGCAGAGAGCCATACAGAACATGAACACAATGTGCGTGTGAGTGTGTGAAAAGAGGTCGTCGATGCAGAGTCGCCCCGCGCGTTCGTCACAGCGTCGGTGCACGAACCGGTTTTGACGCAGGTCTCTGGAACCACAGTGTCTGGTGACCGCACTCAAAATGGTTCCCAGCTGATTACGTCTAGAACACTTTCAGTTCCCCCCCTCCGGCCGCTCACTTTAACACACGGATAGCACCGTGAGCCAAACCGAAAGCTCTGAGCTTCTAGCGTGTGTACTGGGGAAGAGGTCACGAGCTGCGAGGCCTCGCGATGCCTGACATCCTCAGTTCGTCATTTGTGTTCAACAGATGACGCTCTCTTTCTGAAAAGTCATAGCGCTGCATTTGTGTACTTTTTTTCTCTCTCCGATCCTATCTGGTCTTGCTTCAGCAAAAAAATGTACATGGTTAAGGTTAGGTTTTTTTAAAATTTGTTTTATTTTATTTTTTGTCTCTTCTAAAAATGTCTTGAATGTGGGTCTTATGGTACAATAAAAAAAACAATTGATAAATAAAAGTCATGGTGCTGGTGTCACCCCCGTGCCCTGGAGTTGGGCTGAGTTGGTACGTCTCACCCAAACCCAACAAGCGCTCGCTTGTTGTTTTCTTTTTTTCCAGCACGGGCGCCGCTCACTTGAACTCGCCTCTTTAAATTTAGCTCCCTGACAGCTTCCTCTCCACGACACTCCCTACTGGGCGGGGGGGGGGGGGGGGGGTGCAGTCCGGCCGCGTGCGCATGGGCCGGGGGCCAGCAGGGTGGGCTGGGGGCCGTCAGTGCAGGACGGGACGGGATGGGACGGGACGGGACAGGGCCGGGGAGGCCAGCTTTGACGGGGAGATGTCCTGTACCCTGCCATACGGGACGGACGAGCTGTTGGGCAATGGTGGAGTTCTTTTTGTTTGTTTTTGTTTTCCTCTTGGCTCCAAACGAAATTGAGAAACAAGGATGATGTAATTAATGAATTAATGAATTATTTAATTAATTAATTAATTAATTCATTCATTCATTATTTAATTATTTAATTCGTTAATTCATTCATTCATTCATTAATTAAATTATTTAATCTCTTTTTCTCTCTTTTTTTTCTTCACTGTTTCCTGTCTGCAGCTGGAAGTTAAGGAAAGGAACCCCATTTTTTTTTTTGGGTGGGGGGGGGGTTAAGGTTTTTGTAAGTTTTGAAAGTAGGACAGAGCAAATTTGTTTTATTTTATTTTTTGTCTCTTCTAAAAATGTCTTGAATGTGGGTCTTATGGTACAATAAAAAAAACAATTGATAAATAAAAGTCATGGTGCTGGTGTCACCCCCGTGCCCTGGAGTTGGGCTGAGTTGGTACGTCTCACCCAAACCCAACAAGCGCTCGCTTGTTGTTTTCTTTTTTTCCAGCACGGGCGCCGCTCACTTGAACTCGCCTCTTTAAATTTAGCTCCCTGACAGCTTCCTCTCCACGACACTCCCTACTGGGCGGGGGGGGGTGCAGTCCGGGCCGCGTGCGCATGGGCCGGGGGCCAGCAGGGTGGGCTGGGGGCCGTCAGTGCAGGACGGGATGGGATGGGATGGGACGGGACGGGGCAGGGCCGGGGAGGCCAGCTTTGACGGGGAGATGTCCTGTACCCTGCCATACGGGACGGACGAGCTGTTGGGCAATGGTCGAGTTCTTTTTGTTTGTTTTTGTTTTCCTCTTGGCTCCAAACGAAATTGAGAAACAAGGATGATGTAATTAATGAATTAATGAATTATTTAATTAATTAATTAATTAATTAATTAATTCATTCATTCATTATTTAATTATTTAATTTGTTAATTAATTAATTAATTAATTAATTAAATTATTCAATCTCTTTTTCTCTCTTTTTTTTCTTCACTGTTTCCTGTCTGCAGCTGGAAGTTAAGGAAAGGAACCCCATTTTTTTTTTGGGTGGGGGGGGGGTTAAGGTTTTTGTGAGTTTTGAAAGTAGGACAGAGTGGGACGACGCACTGCCAGAGAAGAACTTTGTGCGCTAGATAAACAGGCGTTCGGGGTTGCAAAAGAGGGGCTTGTTCTTTTCCCGGAAGGGCCGACGGTGACATGAAAAAGAGAGAGAAAGAGAAAGAGGGAAGGGAAATGAAGGAGGGGAGAAGGGGAGAGGGGAGAGTGGGTGTGGGAACACGCCGTGCGTCACAACGGCCTCTCGACCTCATTGGTGTTAGGATGTTATCTGCCCTGGATCCCGCTCGACGGCATTCCCGGCCTGTCTGATAACTCCGCCAGCTCTGGGGCTGGGGCCGGTCACCTGAACCCTGCCTCGGGTCTATCCCAGTCTTACAGCAAAGGCAGGACTTCACCGGTTGAATAAATCCGTCTTCGTCTCAGTTAACACGTCTGCTAGCTTCCTGTAGCCACATTTGCTTTGGCCAAATTAAGACGTTGAACTAACTATAAATGAACATGGTGGATCGTGTTACACTTGATCCTTTGTCTGTGGGAAAATCTCTGTATTCTGAAGTACTTCCATTCATAAAAATTACCATGAGATTTTTCTTCCATTTTATGAGGAATCTTACCACATCAGCAGTGATGTGAGCTACTGACCTTTAATCGTCCAATATTCTGGTGGTAGCAGCTGCTGTAACATTACATTGCCCTCCATTAGCTTGCATCATGCTAAACTGGAATAAAATTTGAGCACCTGAACTGAATGTTCTTCTTTTCTCTAATGAAATTTAAACAACCCCTTGCAGAGTTAGTTAGCATAGTTAGCATTAACTGGAACTTGTATAACAACTAGCCTTGATTTATGGCTTTGTAACTCTAGCTAGCAAATTTACCTTATCTTATTTATCTCAACAAAATGTGTGACGCAGTCAATAGAGCCATACCCACCTGTTTGGACGGTCCCTTGTCTGTCTGTTACCGTCTCTGATTTCTATCTGTCTGAAAATGCGAAGCGTACAAAAGCCTGTCCACTCTCTGAGGCATGATCTACCACCTGCAGTATTTAAAACAAATAATAGGCCGAAAAAGAAATCAGTTTGTGCCCTTATATTTGGAGATGGATGAAATTTTAAAACATTGTTGATGAACATGGATGGGCAAACACCGCAAAAGTACACGATCAGCACCAAAACCAACGGCCAGCGGCAGAAAAAAAGTTAATTAAGCCAATTAATATGGAACAATTAGTAACAGAAAAGCAATGAAACATTTTTACTGGAAACAACATTTCAGCATAAACAGACTTTATAAATTAACAGTACACAATGAAGTGCTTTCATAAATGCGAGATGAGAAATGCATTAAAATGTGTTTTATTGTGTGCAACAAATTACTGTTGTTTCACTTTCCATTACTTACTTCTTCCACTAACCTCAGCTTTTGAATTTCAGATACCTTCTGAGTATCATTGGTTAGCTTCAGGTACAAAAACTAAAACTGAACATATCGTCTGTGAATTTCCAAATACTGTATGTGGGTATCCTCACGGGTCTGATTCAGCTACCCTTTTTATATCTGTTATTATGACTAATGCTTACAGATGAGAAAGTGTTTTCCTACAGCTGTGCTGATACACTGCAGAAGAATTGCATTTGTGACAAGCGGTCATATCTCAAATCTCGAACTGGTTACGAAGGGAAAGGAAGCTCTGCCCCGAGCAGGAACGCGGGTCGACCTTACAGCCGTCCCAGAATCCGTGGCTTCTGCGGCTTCCGAGCCCTGTAATTTTCCTCTCCCCCCCCCCGTCTGTTTTGAACTTGTTTGCACGGTCCCTCGGTCCTGCAAAGGGGTTTCTGTCTGTTCGGGAGGCAGCTGGAAAGGCTCTCTCACGTACGTACTGTATTTCCCACCCTCTCCCTATTGACACACACCGCAGACAGAAGTACAGCGGTAAGCATTAACGGTGAATGTGCGCATTCTCTCTGTCCCGACAGAGCCCTTCACTGTCCTCCCGACCCTTCAAATGTTTCAAAGCGAACTCTGAGAATTCGTGTGCGAGGCTACGGCGATACGTAAGGACGGGATTGAGGCTATTTCTGCTGGAAGTGCAGCGAATTTGTGTCAGTATCCCTGATAACGACCGTAGCGGTGACACAGCGTTGCGCTATTTTTTGCGAAACGTGAACGGAAATTTGTGCGGGAGCGATCGGCACCCGTGGTGCTTGCGCGTTTGATTTGTGTGCCTGTTTTGATGACCCCGCAGCAGTACACGGGTGCAATGACTCTGCCTCTGTGCATGTTCAGACCTCTCCTCTCCTATGCCAGCACATTTCAAAAGTGATTAGGAAACATCGAGGATAAATACGCGATTGAGCGGGGGGGAAAAAAAGAAACGACATCAACAACAAAAACATGACCGCACTCTCTCTGCCTGCACCCCCTCCCCCCCCCAAAAAAATAATGTCAAACAGATGGATTCAAAACGGTGTTAGCGTGAGCAGCTAAACCCGGGTGCGAGAGAGCGGCCGGGTCTCAAAGCTTCGCTTCAAAGGGCACCCGGTTCCGTTTTCGTCGCCGCGTCAAATCCGGCTCGGATGTACCGCTTCGGCGGGGTTAAGCGGCGTAGCCTCCGAGCCGCGCCGCTAACGCGCAACACAAGCTGCGGATTGTGCGCCGCCCGCTGCCCGCGCGGCGGGAAGCTATCGCGGGTCGTTTCCGGAGGAAATCTTTCGAAAAGGCCGAGCGAGCGCGTCCGGAGCCAGACGTTACGAACGGGCCGCTTCATACCTCGCCCTCGTTCTCCTCTCAGATGTCTTGGTTGTGCCGCCAAGAGCTCTCCGCCCAGGCAGTTCATCTGACAGTGAAATGGAAAAAATGAAAAAAAAAAAAAAACATTAAAAAAAAACATCCGCTTTGTGGAAAGCTGCCGAACCCTGCAAAGGTGGGATTAATTAGCTACATACGGGAATAGTCCTGGCGTGTATTTATAGACTGCTGAGTCATTATCGAGAAGGCCGCACGGCGCACATGGAACAAACGTGTTGTGGTGTTTGGGACCAAAACGTTAAGAATCAGCAGGAAGGCTCGGTCCCGGGGGAACACAGTGGAGCTTCGTCGTACAGAGGTCCAATGAGGGTACATTCCATTCCGAATATAAGCTAATCGAAAACAGGCGTTCGGGCTCCAGTTTTACGCCCGGACCTTCTGCCTTTTTGTCGTTAGCAGCGCCAGGCCTTCTGAGTCAAACCAGGGCAGGCTTTGGCCTGACCAGCTCAATCCAAGACAGACAGAACACTTAATCAATGCAGTGTGTGCTTTCGAATTTTTAATAATACAGACAAATTGTAATGAACAACAGATGACATTGAACAGTACTAGCCAGCTAGCAGTACTAGCTACTTTAACGGTATTAGCAAGTGTTTCTTTAACCAATCAGTTTTACTCTTAATTATTCCCGACCACTGAAGCTGTATTCCCAAAATTTGACTGTACTTTCAAGCTTAAAGTAGAAAAAAAGTATGCTTTTTACGTCATACTTCTGAAGAGAAAACCTAAATAAATTTTTGTAGGTTTTAAATAACAGCAGCAGAAAATTGAGACCTCTTCAAAAACCACAGTAAACCGAAACATTGAGAGTATCTGAAAATGAGCATTTATTCTTTTGGGAATGTTTGAGTAAAGGGGAAACCAAATTCAATCAGGTGACCACACAAGTATCTAAACAGGGTGTGTGCACATGTTAAGATTTCTGTACATTTCACTGAGGCATTTACAGACATTTTAATTAATCAGACAAAGCTCAGAATTCACCACAGGATTCTGCCAAAATGTATGGCTAATTTTTAAATAATTTCTCTTGCCATTTGGTCTTTAATGGAAGCTCCTATATGGCAAATGAAGGGGGTGTGTCGATGAACACATCAAAAGCAAGCTTGAAGTGGTTACTTTTCTTTTGTAAAGTCTGTAATATTTTGCTTAAATTGGCTTAACATTGTACCATGTTTGTCAAGCATACACCCTTATTGTACGAGTTAGCAAGTTTGTTATCGATGGGGTAACATAGCTATTG
This sequence comes from Anguilla rostrata, assembly GCF_018555375.3. Lineage (NCBI taxonomy): Eukaryota > Metazoa > Chordata > Actinopteri > Anguilliformes > Anguillidae > Anguilla > Anguilla rostrata. The sequence goes on from NC_057944.1 coordinate 4,290,195, forward strand.
AGACAGAAACATGTTAAAATACCGTATCTAATGTCATATCAGTGTTTCAGTGCCAGTGGGTGACGTTTTATGAAATGATCACCATTTTGGGAGGAAAATAGGCTGCTAAACTCTAATCCCTCTAATTATAGACCTATTGGAATTATATATATATTTTTAACATGCATAATGTCGATTGGTCGAATAATTTATTAGTGGTGTCAGTTTGGCCATTTGAATATACTAATAAACTAGTTTCTGTAATAGCTATTTCAGTATATGGTGGGTTCAATTCATTATAATATCCTACCGTACACAAAAAAAGAATTGTTGGATTTACTACCTTTACTACCCTACTTTTTTTTTTTTTGCCATGTTCTAGTGCCAGTTTTTTTTTTTTTCCTTTTTTGCATATTAAATTTGTTGGTTACAGGTTGATGGACTGTGTGTACAAGAGGAGAAGAAGCACGTGCTTACATTTGTAGGTCAACTTTAAGGACAAACCAAAACATGGAACAAAGGCATATACCTCAGAATTTCACAAAAAGTACCTAGAGGTATCTTAGTGAAACAGACCTAACACTGAAATGGTTGAATGTGTATCGAGGTAAGATAAGCCCCCAAGATGAGAACATTTAAACTAATGACATGGCTTGATAAAGTCAGTAATCACAGGCCTGGCCAGTTCTGGGGCTTGTGTCTTTCCCCTAAAATCAACAACAAATTTAGACCCGGGGAACCAGGTGAGATGACTGAACCGTGCAATCGACTGCTATATTTCATAAATTGAATAATGATAAACCACACAATCCAGCAGTCGCTGTGGCTCTCCAGGACTGGGTTGGCAACTTCTGAATTCAGAAGGCCTCTGTGCCAATATATGGATGCTGAGCGTAGCCTCTGCAGATTCTGCTTCTCCACTCCCACTTCAGTGCACTGCCATGGAAACACCCCCCTGCGGCTTGGCTTGCACGGTGAAAACTCCGCGAGAGGAACGCCGCTCTGGTGCACGGGCTCTCTGCTCATTAGCCCGGAATTTTGGGAAGTAAGCTGGGAATGGCCAGACAGCGTCATGGAAACGCAGCTCTGAGGGAGGCCCCTCCTCCTTGGCATAGTAAATGGCAGTTCGGTAAAAAATAGCTATACATATGTATATATATATATATATATATATTTTTTTTTTTTTTTCTGCTTCTAAGAACAGTGCTTTGCTGCAGTCTTGTCAGTCACGAAGAGGCCTTTTCTGGAACTTCTGGAATATTTCACAGAGGGCTGTTTGGACATTGTGTTCAGAAATGTACAGCACGGTTGCGCAAACTAAAATGTGGAAACATTCAATAATGGGAGGGGAGGGGAGGGGAGGGGAGGGGAGGGGAGGGGGGGTGGGGGGACAACCCCGTGGGAGAGACCATCTGGATCTGCATGAGGCCGTCCCGTGCTAGTACTCTGAGCCAACGACGTGCAGGTTGGGCTACTTGGGAGGGGTGTTAAGAGGGCGTTGCTGCAAAAGAGTGTGCGTGCTCAGTCAACCCACCCTGTCTAAATAAAAGGTTCATACGAAACAATAAAAATAAAATACCAGAAGACACAACATCTTAAAGTGGACTCGATGTGGCAAGGACAGAGTTTCTGGGAGTACACCAGTTTGGTGGACCAGTACATGTAGTCAGTGTGTGAATCAGCACCAGTGTATGCGTGTGTCCATTACTCTGTGTTTGCTGAATGTATTAAATGCAATGGAACTTGTGCGTCATTTTGCGATACCCTAATGGAGCACCCAAATCCAGTCTAATCCTCTAAATCAATCTCCAGTAACAAATGTCAAATTCAAGGCTAGGTTGAGCCATTCGCGTGTTAAATCAGCATGTTCCTCTTGTGAGTGCAGATTAAAATATTAACACCTCAGTATTATTTGTGGCAGGGCTTAAATTCTTCCTGAGAAGGTTCAGACGCAAAAGAGACGTGGAGAGCTCAGACCCTGGAGGGAGAGTGTCTGCTTGTGCAGGCTTGCCACGATTGACGTACGACATAGTTCCCGTAGGCCTGCATACTGGCGTTTTTCTGTGATGCAACGTGCCTACGAAACGGGTAATTTTTGTCACGGCGTTTATTGTCCTGGCAAATTGCGTTCCCTCTGAGAAAAACACTCACTGGCTTCTGGCGTTTCTGGAAAAGGTTACTTGAAAGAACATCGGGCGCAGTCCATAGGACAACTGACTCTTAGTCATGTGCGATTCCCGTACGTGGATGGGGGTTACAATCCCCGCCAAGGAACTTTCTTTGCTGTGGTCTCTCCTCTGTCTGAATAAAGCAAAACAAATATAACATAGAGATTGGAGGATGACCCTGAACTCTCCTTTAAAGAAAACAAGAAAATAATTCATCAATCTCTTCTGATAAACTTGGCAATCGCTTCTGATAAGTTTTACAGCATGTAGTACTCACACCGTTGTGTCACTTGTGAATACTGGGTGCTTTGCTATAGACTTTAATAATATTCCCATAACCGTCCTGGATGTTTGAGTGTTTGTATGCGAGAGGTGATTCAGAAAAATAATGATAGCTGAAAAATAATGATAGCTGTTTTATTTGAGTGTATTTGCATGTTATTATGCAGAATAAAGAGTATTAACACAGTTTGGAGAGTTGATTTCAGTGATTGTTAAAACCTCAAAGAATGTGTTTGCAAAGAAGAAAATGAATGCTTGAATTTCGAGTAAAAAGCTTATTTAGTCCTTAAATGAAGTCATTACTATTTTTAAAATGAAATTCTGAGACCATCTTTAATAAAATAAGATCATTTTAAAAATAAATTTAAAGATGATCTTTTATCAAGAAGCACACACAATTTTTGGTGGCTGGCTTCAAATCAAGATCATTGAACCATCATTGAACCCTTGGAATATCAAGATCTGACTTCAATCAACTGGTATTCAATCGACATTTGTCTTAAATTTTTGCCCAAAAGGAAATTATTGTTGTCATTTCCCCTGTTGCCAAAACAGGTTACATTTTCATTTCATTATTTTAGCCAAGGTGCTTATCCACAGCGATTTACATTACCATGATTGTGAGCAACAGTGCTAGATCTGGCTGAGGACATTAACAGACCAGCTAGTGTAAGGCGACGTTAGCAAAGCAGTAAATGCCAGTTAACTTATGCTAACCTGGAGCCATAATACAAATCAGATTCAAACAGCTCACGATTATGAAACCCTGGAGCAGCTACTATAACAACCCTAAAGTCATTCTCACAATGGAAAACAAAGACATAAAAAGAAAGAACAGTGTGATCATTAGCTCTAAGAGATTTATAAGTGGTTAATTGCCATGGTGGTTGCGGCTGGAGTGTGCAGCACATGACTGAAGAAATCTTCCCCTTTTTTTCTGTTGTTTACTCGGCGTGGTTTGCAAGGCTAATGGTGCTTTTTCTGCGAGGATATTTTGGCCGCCTCTGACGGGGGACCAGTTGCGCCCCTCTTGCTTTAACGGATTAGTCAGTCTGGTCTGAATCAGTGTGCCTAACGGTGACTCACCCCCGATGCCTTAAATCACAGGAATGCCTGTAATGTAGGTCACATTATCGCCAGATGACTTTGGTCTCCGGCTGACTCAGAATCCTCCTTCTGTCCTGCGGGTTTCTGCATTCTGGGCCACATTATTAAAAAAAGTCCCTTCCTGGGGAAGGGGAAAGTTGTCATGGGACTTCAAACCACCATAAAATTGAAAAGTGCGCACCTGTGAAGCCTCTACGGGTGTCCTTTCCTACTGCCCACTGCCAAGGCTTTCAGATAACCAAAGCTTTTTGCAAATTTCTGGAATCTTCCCTGTGCTTTGAATGAAAGATGGATGCTCTGTAGTTCTTCTTTCACCCTATTTTGTTTGGAAAGCTTAATATGCTTAATGTGAAATGAAAACACACATGCGACTGTCAACTGTGGGGAAGTCATGGCATAAAAATAACACTTTTGAATGTATACATTAATAGTACTGAGCGTGCTATCAAGTTGAACTTCTATTGAAAACGAAAAAAGCTGAATCAGTATATTATGGTAACAGTGCTGTGTCATTCACAAGTATTTGTAACATTATTGTGGATGCAGTGTAATTTGTATTTTAATTTGTTTTATTGATAGTGTGCCTTCCTGTATTTGCCACGCAGTATACATCGATATTATATTAAGAATGGAATAGCTGATGAAAAATGAGCAGAAATGAGAAAAAAATGAATACATTCCTACTCAGTATTTTCTGGAATGTTCCTTTCTTGGAGGAATGCAACGTGAGCTTTCCTACGGTTTATTCATACTTTCTCCTCATCTGGGATCCATTTCGGGTTGTCAGGGAGACAGAGCTGGGCGTGGTTAGTGGCAGGCCGAGAGCAGGACCCAGAGGCCATCCCATAAAACAGATGGGCCCGTGCGGGAAAATGGGATGACCATTCTCGATTTCCCCAACATTATATCAGTAGTCTCTCTTCTTTCTTTTCAAATGCTGTATTTACAAGAAGACATTTCACATGGGAGAGGAAAAATTTTGTCAACATAGTTTTAAATCTAATAAGCAAATGATATCATGATATGTCATTGAACCTCCAGAAAATGGCAGGCCTTTTGGTTGCATCACCTCATAATTAACAGTTATTTGATGAGCCAGCTTTATTACTCAAAACCTAGATGTTTTATCAAATAAATGCTTTAGAGTTGATCTTCAAGGCCAGTGCATGGGCAAATAATGATATCTTGTCCACAGTTGGAGCTGAGAACATTGCAGAACCAAATTACACCCCTGCAAAAACACCACAGATATTTATGCAAGGTAATTTCCAAACTAGGTGATGAGGCCCAGTTACTATAATTAAGTTCTGGCATGATACTGTATTTAAATGTGGCATCACAAAAACGTCATTAGGAGGTGTTAGCCTCCGTAGTCACATGCTTTGCTTATCCCTTTTGACTGGCAAAAAAGGCCCGTTTTGCATGAAAGTCAGTTTGGACGCGATGTTATCTCGGAGAGCGGCTCAAACAGGTCTGCGTGGCTGAAGTAGGTCAGCCTATGCGGCGAGTCAACAGTTCACCTTTTCAACAGCCTATGCTGCGTTGCTGACAGACAAGTGGCAAAGTTGCCATGGGAACCCCTACCAGTACAACACATAACCTAATGAGATTATATAATTAGATTATTAGATGTGATCACCAGGGAGATATGTTCCTCTAATCGCCATTCTTCTCAGTCAAATAGTACATGTATGCTGCACCATTTTTGTTTACGTTATATTATTATGATGTTAAAGCGGTGTAAAGAAAGTAGGCTACTCATACTTTTTCGAGAGGGTTATGTCCAATAATATTAGACAGTTTTACAGACAACCCATGTTGTCTCAAAATTTCCTTGTGAACAAACTGATTCACATGTCAGGTCCTTGTTAAAGCAAAATAGGGTGCCACAATTAGCAGTAGTGCAGTAATGTACAGCAAAATGTACTAGTCAAAGCTAGTGTCTATGAGTGAAGTTTTCTATGAACGAAGATAAGATACATTGAACTACATTACCTGTATATGAATGCTGTTACAATGCTTTGCAAGATTTGTGTGCGACCATATGACATTTAAATCTGATAATCTGATTGATTTACGGTGTAGTTCTCATGAAATAAAAAAGCATATATGCTATTTTGTGTCGTGTTTTCCAGTACTCATGCCACAATCTTCATGCCCTGCCCATAGAAATATGGACCGTATGTTATTTTTTATTATTTTATTTTTTCACCAAAGGACTCATCTGTGCAAATCAAAACGTATGTGATTAAACTGGCACTGTTGGAATTTTCACTCCTTGGAAAAAAGATCGAAGGATAAGATTGGTGTCAAATTTAAACTCTAACAAAGAAAATGTTTCTTTAAAGCTGGATGCTTCCTAGAGTGACACTGTTCTGAAATGAAAAAAATTTCTCAGAAAACAGAGTCTTAAATGGCTCCTTAGGTAGCATTTAGCGTGTGGATAGGATCTTACTGGAGATTAATCCATTTGATATTTCTGGAAAAGAAAGGCAAGTATTGAATATTAATCCAGAAGTGGGGAAGGCAATGCACTCTGGTAGATTTCTCTCCCTGAATTCTACTCATTGTCTACACATATGTTTACATATGTTTTCAACTGCCGTGGCACCAAAGAGTGGCAGTACTACCATTTTTCATATATTCAGTTGAACCATATGTAATATGCAAAGCATATTACTTAAACATGAAAATAATGTATTGTGATTGAAGACTTTGTGATGGGATTTCAAGGTCTGACTAAACGGCATTACCTCGATGTCTGTACTTCATAGCTAACAGCGGTCTGTGAACATGAAGGAAAGTAACACATTTTAAACCAAGTAGGGCCTTTTTTTGCTTTAGATGAATAAATGCCTGCTCTCCATAGGACCACAATTTACATTTTCAACGCCCAATCGCTGCCACTGCTGTCTAAAAATTCTGAGTAGCACTTGTCATTTTTCTGTGAGAGACAGAGACTTGCCTGCCACTGGAAAATATTTTTAATGGGATGTTTTTATAAATATTAATTTCGTTCAGTTATATCATAGAATAACCTGGCGTGCTTTTGAAGTACGTGTTCTCCGCAGTGTAACGCCGACAGGGCTGTGCTTCTGGATGAGGGATTGAATGTTGTCAACAAGAGGTCCTGTTTATTTAGCAAATACTGACTCTCAATTCCCAGAAATGACGTCTTTTTGTTCTTTTTCAGCTCCGTGCCACCGACATATCGGTCGAGATGGGATTGTTTACCCTTCTGGACTGGAATGGAGAAAAATAGAACGCATGGCGGCTCTGTCACCATATTTGGTCACAGCCTACGAAACCTGTAATGTTTGATTTTGGAGGTAAATGTACAACCCTGGGCCTGTGTGGTTTTGCACAAATCCACCTCAGCCGGCTGCCAGTGTGTTATTCCCGTTTCCTGTCGTCATCAATTCTATTCAAGTCAATTCAAGCATTCCTCTTTCTGGCCAAGCCATAGATGAATTTCAGATAAAGTTCAATGGAACCATTTCCTTTGGATTTCAAATGATGTGTTTCAGATGAGGAATCAGTATAAGGTAGGAGCACCGCATTTTTTGTACACTCATTTGTAAACTGAAGACCACATCACCATGACAAATAAAGTAAAAAAAAAATCTATAATTATCCTGTCTTACTGCTCAAAAACATTATTAAAACTTTTAAAATATTAAAGCTTAACACAAATTCTGGTGCCTTTGATATATTTTGACTGGATGGTGCCACACAAAATACTTGTCTATCAATTAAAAAAAAAAAGTATTTCTTCTCAATTACATTTTTTAACTGACATTGAATATTCCCATCTAGTACCACACACAGTAAATGTTGTGTAATTCAACAGCTGCCCAAGTTTGTTTAAACTAAAATCTAAAATGTAACTAAAATCTGAGTTCTGTATTTGTAAGTAATGAGAAGAAACTTTTTTTCTGTTTCTGAGAATTTGAGAGTATTGTGTGACACCAACACAAACACAAATCACACACAAACCAGTGGCCCCTATGTGCAAGAGAAAAGTAATCTTCTCAATTGCCAATCTATTTTCAGCTGACATCATATTTGGCAGAATCCTTTCATCTTTAAACATAGATATGAAAATGTGTAACATTGTTGCAATAGAATAATCATAAAAAAATTAAGATGATAAAAATGGAAGTCAGGATAAGTGGAATCAGTCAGCATCTGTTAAAATCCCCAATTCATTATCGAAATCAATGTGTATGAACTAGAGATATAGTGTTTCATGGATTAATCCGATGTATTATGATTGTTTTATTGTTTTATAATGGTTGACATTTTTTTAAATCGTTGTGCGGAGGTTGAGAAAGTTAGGACGGAAAGTGGGAGTGGCATTGGAAAAGAATGAGTCAGGGAAGAAATTTATTGAGGAAGAAAAAAGAACAGATACACACATGACAAATAACTTATGTTCAGGAAATCCCTGTGTGTGTGTGTGCATTTCAGTCATGCATTGTGAGGTTCCCAATTTATCGCATAACAATGCTGACGGTGACTGTGCATAATTGACCACAGTGCCAGTCATGGTAGAGGAGACTGAGTCAAGAGTTTATTCCGCGCTTGTTGTTGCGTATTGGCGGCTAGCGCTAGCAGTCTCCCTGCTGCATACTGACACCAGCTGTGTAAGTAGCTCAGTCCTTCCGTTCAGTGAGAGTTCATTACATTACATTACAGGCATTTAGCAGACGCCCTTATCCGGAGCGACTTACACAACTTCTTTTACATTGTATCCATTTAAACAGCTGGATATATACTGAAGCAATTTCGGTTAAGTACCTTGCTCAAGGGTACAACGGCAGTGTCCTACCCGGGAATCGAATCTGCGACCTTTCGGTTACAAGCCCAGTTCCTTACCCACTGTGCTACACTTTGTCAGAGTACTGCCCGCTTGGCGGTACACGGGGCGAAGACTGAATGGAGACCGACTGGCTGCTCACAGCTCTGACGACGCGGGCTGTGCGTCTGTGTCGCCCGAATCCATCTCGACGTAAGCCGCGAAACTACCCGCACCGGCGCACAATCCTTCAGAGGGCCGAACCGAAACCGACGTCAGCCGACGTTCGTCACCGCGGAAGCTGGGATCGGCGTGCGGCGAACACAACGGGACCTGTACGCACGGCGGGCTGCGCCGGCGTATTATTGTGAAAGTTTGTAATGTCTCTGTATGTGTCCCACTGCAGACACATCTACAGTGAACTGATCTTTACTGCCCCCCTCCCTCTTCAAGCATAAGAGATGTTCACACTGTCTCTCTATGAGTCCCACTGCAGACACATCCACAGTGAACTGATATTTACTGCCCCCCCCTCCCTCTTCAAGCATAAGAGATGTTCACACTGTCTCTCTATGAGTCTCACTGCAGACACATCCACAGCTACAGTGGCCTGATCTTTACTGCCCCCCCTCCCCCCTTCAAGCATAAGAAATGTTCACACTGTCTCTCTCTATGAGTCCCACTGCAGACACATCCACAGCCACAGTGGCCTGATCTTTACTGCCACCCTCCCCCCTTCAAGCATAAGAAATGTTCACACTGTCTCTCTCTATGCATGAAAAAAAGGTAATATTTCATACTGGAGATCCCTTTAGAAATATATCTGACTCAGTGGTTGGCCTCATAGCAAAATAAAGTAGAGCTGAAAGTGGCTCTGCTTATCAAAGTAAATTTAATCTCTCTAAGAACCTATTCTTACGCTTCGTACGCAATAACATTCAGTCTATGCTGTGTTGTTCCAACTCATCCGTGAATCTTTTGTGCTCAAATTGTCTGAATACAGGACTACTCCCAAACACTGACACAATGGAGGCTTTTGTCCTGTGTACATTTTGTCCTGTAATTTAGCAGTCAATGAAAGTAACTCGTCACACTGCCTTTGTAAACGAAACCAAAAAGTCAAAATTATAGCAATATCTGTTCTTAAGAGACACAATCCAGAGTATTTCACAAGATCATCTACCATTCAGTTCTCTCTCTCTTCTTCCCTGCTTTCTCTTTCCCTGTATTTCTGAGCACTCATATCACTCCATGCTTCCGTATCTTGTTACTCTGAACCCTGATCTTGGGCTTGCCGTTTCTAGAAGGCACCATTGTATTCTTGCTGAAGATTTAATGAGCAGTATCTGAAGGTACATGGTGTGCATTTGGAGTTCATTCGAAGGCTCCCCCTTCATTCTCATTACCCCAGGTTCAACCATTTATTAATGACTATACATGACATGAGAGGACAAATCCTGTTTCTGTTGATAAATGTGAAGACTGCCATTATGGCCAGTTTGGGAATGATGGAAGTGAAAGAAAAAAAAAGGCAAATGCAAAAAAATTATTAACAAAGCACCATTAGCTAGGCTTTTTTCCCCAAAGCATACCAGCCAGTGCTCTTTCTTATGCAGTAGTCTGCTGGGGCACTGGTGTTACAGTAGGGGACAGGAATAGAGTAAATAAACTGGTCCCATCATTGGCCTGTCACCCGACTCCTTGGCGACTGTCACCGAGTGACACATTGGGACTAAAACCGACACGATTCCGAGGCACGGCGACCATCCCCTGTGTGCAGCTGTCGTGGAACTGAGGAGCGGGTTCAGAGACTGTCTGGTACTGCCAAGATGCTCAACTGAACATTTTCACTGGTCTTCCTGCTCACTGTCGTCAGGTATGTTAATGACCGTAAAGCCAGTGGCAGAGATGAATAGTTATATTGTTTATTTAAAAATGGCATTGTAGACAATGCTGTGTAATCTGTCCTGTATGCACAGTGTGCTGCTTGGTCTGTTGTAATTATTGTGTCTTTGTAGCTGTCTATTTTTTTTTTTAGAGTGACAAGCAAATTTCCCTGTTGGGTTTAATAAAGGAATCAATCGATAAAAGTTAATCATAATATTTTAAAGGAAGATATAGAACACTAAGCTGACTCGTGATGAGGGACTAGAAACGGTGCCAGGTGACAGGACGATGTTGGGAATGTGAGACAGCCAAGGTGGAAATGCCAGTCGCCCTGAGAATTGAGGAAACAGAAATTTGGCCTGGAATTTTTTTTTTTCTCATAAAAAGGAAGAAGAAATGTGAATATCTGAATTCAGGGCTACCCAAAGCCATACTTGGCCCCAGGTCAGTGGAAGTTTACTTTAATATGTTATCACTCCAGTTTGCACGTAAATTTCTTTAAAACAATAAAAGAAATTTAAAAAAAATCTTTGCTGTAATGTTGCCTAATTAAATAGCAGCGTTGCTATGACATTAATACCTATTTGGAAATTTACTGAGGGATTGAGATGAAGTATTTTGCCTAAGGGTACAAGAGTAGTGCCACACCTGGGACCTAAACACACAACCTTCTGGTGACAAATCGGTTTCCCAATTCCAGTTATTCAGCATGGTTTGAGGGGGTGATGGCTTCACCATAGAAACAAAATAATGACATGTCTTATTCAAAAAAAAGAAGAAAAAAAACTTTCAAGTGTCCCTGGGAAAAAGGATTCCTTAGAAAAATGGGTCTTCCTGGCAAATTAAGGTTCACTGACATTAAAAAGAAAATAGTTGAATGCATACAAAAATCAGAATTACGTCAGAACTGTTGAAATTAGTATGAAATAATTTGAGGCTGTGGTAATTATGGATTTTTAAAATTCTATATTTCATATTTATATTATTATATTTCTTGTGCATCGGCTTCACAAATATCCAGTGTTATCAAATTGTACTACTAGCTGCTTTAGAAGCACCACCACATTTCTTATTAAGCCATTTCCTCATTGTCTTAACATTTTTTCAACATTTAACATTTGCCTCCATCTTACATCAAGCCAGCCATCTTACTTACTGTCAGTTAATCAGAGATTTTTGAAAAATCGAATAAAAACAAGAAACATTTTTCAGTCACCAAATCATGTCCTGCTGTCACTACGCATTTCAAAGTGACACTCCTGTGTGATGGGTAGAAGTGTCACCTGAGAAGAAACAATTAATTTTGACATGGCTGCAACTCTGTTGACCCGACACACCCATCAATTAATCTTATAAAAACAACCGACAGACAACCTGGGTCAACCTGTTTTCTTGTTGATTAGAAAACGTGTGGAGACGGTGGAGTTTTACCAGTCCCCTAGTTAACTGGCAGAAGCAGCAGGTGAGATTTTACACTGTCTCTGTACAAAAGCCAAGGTTTTTGTAGGTCACACTGCTGGAAGTGTACAAAAGAGAACTTAATGAACCAATTTAACAGGCGGTATATTGTTCTGATTTGAGCTGGATTTTCCGTGTCTGACTGCACTTTGCTCCGAACATGTGGGTCACAGTTCACTTCTGAATGTGCGACTTCTTGCTTGTGTTTTCCAACGTGAGAAACGGTAATGTCATATGGACACTGTATGTACAGCGTCCTGCCAGAATGGAGCCTGCTCCTGGAACACAGCTGAAGCTAAGGAGTTGTTGACTTGGCTGGTTCTTGGCAGCACCTTGTTGAATCCGTGGTCCAAGTCCACACGATACGCACATACGGCGACTGTTCTGTTTGTCCCGGAAGCCATTTTGAATTTGTCAGTCATAGGCGATGACAGGAGGCCACCGGGTCTCTCAGTGACAGCAGCCAGCTGTTCAGAAACACGTCATCCAGGCCCACTAAATCTCCTCTTCTGTAAACATTGACTTTTCTCAGCTGGTCTCCCCTGTTGTCACCCGGAAAGCAACACATTAGCACTCCTTTGTGAAAGACACAGCTTATTTCTTTCAGTTACGGGGTCTACTTTTTTTTCTGTTTCAAACAATGGCGTCTGCTCAGTTTGTCTGCATGGTTTGTCAGTGTTACATAATTGTAGATTGGAGAACATATTTTGTAATCTCGCAGAACAATCGCGATAGTGGGTGAAGTTAAGGGATTGTGAACCTATGATGTCATATAATGTGGCAGGCTCCTTGATTTGTGTATCATTTGTTCCTACTATAAGAAAACTTCAGCTCCTTTGCCAAACTAGTCAGCACTTTGGAATGTTGTTTGCTCAAAGGATTTAGGAGTTTGACTTAGTGAACATTGTCATGCGTAAGCACATTTGCATGAGACCATAAAGAACATCATTCATAGTACATACCTTTGTGCTGAAATAATTTTAATTATTGAATTCTTTTAAATTTTAAACATAATCTCATACTGAAACCATTTTAAGTGGTTAAATTTATGAAAAAAACTCTTGTAAAATGCTTGGCAAAAGTTGTCTGCATAGAAAAGAAAGCCAAAAACCAAGCACCAAGAAAAACCCCTTATAATTACTATTTATATATTGGGCAGACTCATAACGAAGGTACATTTCACAAGGTAAGCCAACTCCATCCGAGCTAGAAATAAGTACATTTAGAAATACAGCGAGCACTGTCGTCTGTGTATACCCCAGAGATGAAGGGAGAAGAGAAAAGGCAGATGGAATGCAGGCAGTGAATCCGCCTTCCGGACTGACTGGGGAAGGTTGTCCAACCATCTGGGAAGAGGACGGAGAGGAGCCGGGTCTGTGGGGACCCTGTGTGGCTGCCAAGTGACTCACGACAGGCCAGGGAAGCGTGTCTCAAGTCCGTCGGGTTATTAGCCCATTCACGTGGCCAGTAGTTCTGTGTTCTAGCATGACGTCTGAGGAAATCTGCTTCCTCAATGTAGTGTACTGTCTGGTTTCTTGTGCATTTCTGTAGCATTTTATTCTACAAGGAACAATGTGAACTTTCTTGGTAAAAGGTTTTTGGTGAAATGGTCCTTTTTGGTCTCTGTTTCCCTGAACTGGTGTCAACATCTGATATGTTCTGGTATGTTTAAGAACGTTTGATATGTATCGTGACAGTTGCCGTGGTTGTCTGATTTATATGTACTCTGTTCCAGCCCTAAGCCACTCCTATTCCGGCTTCTGTGCGTGTGTGAGTGAGTGTGTGTGTGTGTGTGTGTGTGTGTGTGTGTGTGTGCGTGTGTGTGCATGTGTGTGTCTGTGTGTTTGTGTGGCCCAGATCTAGTTGTCTTCAGCTGAACAAAAAAAAAAAATCACCAATAAGGACATTTTACTTTTGTGCTTTTGTTAGGCAAGCCTTGAAGTGAATGAGCAGGAGATTAGCATCTCTAAGTTCAGCAGGGCAAGCCTGACGTCCCGGAGATGGTGGAGACTGCACTGCACTGCCTGGCCCTGCTAGATGCCTGCCTTTCAACCGACAAAGTGCTCCGTTTCAGCTACAGCCTCCTGCCGAACGCTCCAAAACCACAATGACACAGATGGTCACGAGATTGACACCGAGCAAGTCACAATCCGCAGTGACTCAGACCAAAAGTGTGTGGGCTCCAACCTTTAAAGAATAGAGTTCATCTGCCCGTGTCTCCTCAAGCGAATATTCATTCTTGCCCAGACTTTCTCACATTGTTGTACACTGTGACCACTCCACCACACACGAGCCAAAACCATTGTCTCGTAACTCTCTTAAGACAGGGGTCCTCAATCTAATCCAAAAAGGGCCGGTGTGGGTGCAAGTTTTTGTTTCGGCCCAGCAACATGACACCCGATTCAACAAATTAACAAGCAGAATCAGGTATCCAAGTACTGGGCTAATACAAAAACCTGTACCCACACCGGCCCTTCAGGGTTAAGATTGGGGACCCCTGCTCTAAGAGGTTCAGCCAGCAGTGGAGATGAGAAGCCTCGATCACTGCTTCCTTCTGAAGTTGCAGCCTGTTCTGCTCTCACACGTGTGTGCACTTTCACAGTTTCACCTGAGGTGTGAATCAAGAAGCAAAACAGGAACCCGGGCACTCTGCCCATATACAATAATGCTAAAATTCCTTTCTTACATTGGCAGGTTCAAAACAGAAAAAACAAAATACTCCAAGACATTTTGGCATCAGTGAATTAACTAGAACTGCAGGACAATGGCGTTGAGTAGGCAAACAATTATAAGGCTTAATTAACTGCACCTTTGTCAAAATCAATCGGTAGATTTGTGGCTAACGTGTTCACCAGTAGAATGCAAAAATGCCCCTGAGGTGTCCTGGGAGGGTGTGATATTAAGCCTGTAATCAGAGTCTGGAATTTTGTTCTGTGCCCTCACCAAATTTGGAGCCCATTATGGTCGATGTCATGACAAATATTTTATTCAGCTTGGGTTTTCCACAGAAACGTGGACCTGCAGATTAATATCTCCTCTGTCACATTACGGAAACCAAAAACAAAGAAAGAAACAAATAAAAGAAGTCAGGAGACAACCACTTGCTTCATACTGACTTGTTATTATTCCAGACCTCTTATCAAAGCATGATTGTGGGTTATTAATTATCATGGGCGTGAAGCAGACTTCTCCAGTTTATTATTTTCTTTTTAGAATCTTGTTCCTGAAAGAGGAAGGCAGAACATACATGTTGAATTAAGTAATGCATACAATAATTATTATCATTAGTATGTTTATGATTATAATCATCATTACTGTATGTCACCTATTATTTAGCAAACTTTTTTCTAGTACTTATTTGACAACATTGATGAGATGCTTGAACTTAATGGAAAATTCATGTGGACAAAAAAAATTATATTTAATAAAAATGTTGTTTTTTTTCTACCATGTCCACTGTTGCCAGTTATGGAAAAAAAATAGTTCATGCACAAAAATGTAAAAATACAAAACCAGACTTCTGAGGGTAATTTTATCTGAAAAATCACAGTGTCCTGTTCAAGAACACCTAAAGCGAGACCGATTCAAGACCTAGTCCATCGAGGTCAGAGCTAGTTAATCGAGTCAGACTCAAGACCTAGCCCAAGGGGGTCAGGGAGTCAGTGCAAGACCATGACTGGAAGTGTCTTAGATAATGTAACTGTAAGTCAAAATGTACTGTCATAAACAATTTCAAAAGAAAAAAAATGGATCCTGAGGCATCACAATGCAAAATGATTATGCGCATTACTAGAGCACAGAAGGCAACTCTGATAGTTGCTATTGGCCTAGCAGCTGGTGTATGACGTTTTTCATTTGAAATGAACAGTCATTGGTTCACGCAGCCTGGGCACAACCTAGTATCAGGTCATTTTCAACAAATCAGCAGATTAATATACCTCATATTTATACAGTTAGCCTACGTTATACCAAAGATTTCTGGCACTGTTAACGACAGCTCATGTTTTTTAAAGACTAGACTGATCTCGGTAAAAAATATGAATCTTTGTTGTCCAAGTCCAAGTCAAGAGTAAAAACACATGCAAGACCGAGATGGACCCTCAACATTCAGTCTTGAGACTCGAGACTGAGACTGGTCTCGAGTGGCACAACTCCAGAAGGATGCATCAGGAAGCAGTACTTTTCAATTAATAGAGTCCATTTGACTTTTGTACTATTTTTTTAGAATGCCGGATCCGCAGGACGGAGTGTGGCACAGTGGGTAAGGAACTGGGCTTGTAACCGAAAGGTCCCGGGTTCGATTCCCGGGTAAGGACACTGCCGTTGTACCCTTGAGCAAGGTACTTAACCTGCATTGCTTCAGTATATATATCCAGCTGTATAAATGGATACAATGTAAAATGCTATGTAAAAAGTTGTGTAAGTCGCTCTGGATAAGAGCGTCTGCTAAATGCCTGTAATGTAATGTAATGTAATATTTGTAGCACTCTCTTTAGTGTCTTATGTTGAAACAGGACAGTGCACAGACTACAGATTACCGTTGCGAAGTGGGTAGCTGGCTATGTCTTGTGTTTCCTGTGAATTTTAGCCTCTGAGCTTCACTTGTCGCGCAGAAATACCACTTCATCAGCAGCTAGTGTATGCTGTCTGCAGGAGCTCGGGCTGTCGTGTGGTCTGGCCTGTGTGTAGCACTGTCTGTCTCCCTCAGCTCCAAACCCGCAACCAATTCTGTTCCTTCCATCCCCTCATTTTCCCTCTCGCTCTTTCCCTCCGTTGGTCTGACCATGGGTTTTTTCAGCAGCCCATCAGCCCAGTCCCGGTCGGAACCAAAAACAAAGAAAGAAACAAATTTTAAAAAGTCAGGAGACAACCTCTGATGTGACCTGCTTATCATTCCAGACCTCTTATCAGAGCATGATTGTGGGTCATTAATTAGCATGGGGGTGGAGCAGATTTCTCCAAATTTTTTTCAAAATCTTGTTCCTGAAAGAGGAAGGCGGAACATACATTTTGAATGAAATTATACATAAAAGAATTATTACGATTAGTATGATTAGGATTATTATCGCCATTGCCAAAGTGCAAAACAAAGCGGTACAAAAATAGCTTTGTTCCAGCAGCCATCACTCAGATGAACAAGTCGTAGCAACATTGCAGATTGATATAGAGGTTTTATCTATTTATTTTATTTATTTTATCTTTAGTTTTAGTGGTTTTAGTAATGATTGGAATTTTGAGTACTTTCATTTTATCTATTTTATTTATTTTATTATGTTTGTCTATTGTCTGTTGTTTTTAAATCGTGTCAAGATGGATGACTCTACTGCAAACCAAATCTACCTACGGGTACGAATAAAGTAACCTGAACCTGAACCTGAACCTTATGTCATTACTGGTACTTATGTGGCAACATTGATGAGATGCTTGTACCTGAATGGAAAATTCATATGGAAAAAGAAATAATATTTCCAATCTTTGACTCGGGCCCACGTGCATTTCTGTGCTTTGTGTGTGGTTACGCAACAGCGGAGACAACCATCCCGTGATATCTGCTCAGCGACTGGGCAGGTATCTGTCTTAGGGAGCTGCTTGTTGTTGCTTTTTTTTTTCTTTTGTTTCGGAGAGCAGAAGTCATGAGGTGTGGAGCAGATTGGAGTGGAGAGAGGCAGGGCACGAAAGGGGAGGGAGTGATAGAGAGATTGATCGAGGAGAGGAAGGATGGAGAGAATGACACAACAGAGGAAAAATTTACCTCTTTGCCATGTAGATCAATCACCACTGATAAAGACAGCTTTTCCTTCTTTGTAACAACATTGTTATTTTAAAATTAAAAATGAAAATACATCTTGTGACTTAGGAAAGGAAAAGGAGAATGTGAACAAATTTTGAAAGGACAGTTGAGTTCTGAGTGAGTGAGTGAGGATTATTGCTTTTAGAAACTATTAAAGGAATAATACTGTTTTAAGATGCTGTAAAGCTATATACAAGTACTGCTCAGCCCGTCTCTCAACGAGACAGCTGAATTACGATAGTGTTCATCTCTAAAAAGAGATTTCCTCGAAGGCTGTTGAATTTACCTTTAAGCAAAGGTAGAGAGGGCCACCTTGCCAAGAACAAGGTCAATGATCCTGTTTTTCTCTACGCAAGTTCTGCCATGTCTGTTTGTCCTGAAAACACAATATGTTGCTTAAACAAAGCCAGCACCAGCAAGGTCGATTCAGGCCAGTGAGGTGGGTGAGGGTAAGAAGCTAGTGGAAACTCCCCCACAAGCTTGTCGATTAGGCTGCGTCTCACTGGGTCCTGTGCAAGGGAGAAGGTCGCGTTTACACTCTGCCCCGTTCTGGAGCAGGCCTAGCCCACCCTAGTGATTGTTGCCATGCTAGCGCCCTTTGGTTTACTTTACTGCCTGTGTTCAAACCCCCTGGTAGCCTGGGTTGCATCAGACAGAGAGCCAAAATGGCCTTGTTTCCAGGACAGCTTTGGGTTTCCTTGCATGCTCATGGAAATGTTACTCACAGGAGGGTGCGTAAGAATGTATTTCCATGGTCATTTTTAGAATTCTGACTTGCTTGCCCCCGAGCCTAAGTTAACTGAACATCGTTAACTAAGATCGTTTTAAACATTGATAAAAGATCAATTGCACAGTTAACACCTGAGGATGTGAGAGGATCCAGGTCATCTGAGTATTAGGCAGTTGTGTAGGAGGCGATAAAAAAGGTTATCTCTGCTGAAATCAACAAGGAGGGAAAAAACAAGTCTGAAATCTCACGTACAGACAGACCTGAAAAGGAAACTAAAAGAATAAACTAAACTCAAACACAATCGACAGTCTTTTTTATTTTATGACACAAGATTTCCAAAGCACAGCTAAGATTTTTACACAGAACTTAACTTTAACTTACACAACCAACCGTTTTGCATGTGTTGTGAAGCCCCAAAAACCTTAGCTGTTCTTTGACAAGGTCAGGTCAGAGCTAAGTTCAGGTTAACTTGTAATGCGTGAGTTCATGCATTTGTAGTGTTGGCAATAATGAATAATCTCTCTGCCCTCATATACACACTGCAATCAAGCTACGATGAAGCTGGAGAGAGACGTTAATGAGGAAACAGGTCTGCAGCTGTACTGTAGAGGAGCCAATAAGGCGTTGACAAGCCTGCTTATCACTGCAGTAACCTTGTAAGCAGCTAGTAGCAAATTATTTATGGAGACTTCCAATATGAATGGTTTAATCTTGAATATGAACTACAAAGGACTGTAATTGTTTAGATATGTAATTACATTACACAAAGTCTGTACTTGATTATTTGCCCTTGGTATAAGATGTCTACTTTGACCCCTCAATATCTGAGACTGGGAAATCTCATACGTTATCTTTATAAATAAAAAATAATTGATGATCTCATACATTATCATTAGCATAAAAAGTAATTGATAATGTATATCATTTTCCAGTATCAGACGGAGAGGGGTCAAAGTAGACATGTTATACTAAGGGCAAATAATGAATTACAGACTTGGTGTAATATAGTTATATAGCTAAACAATTATAGTAGTTCATGTAGTTCATGCTTAAGATTTAACCATTCATATTGCACGTCTCCATAAAAAAAAAGTACCGCTCACAAATTCCACCAGCCTTGGCTGTGTGGTCATTAAAGAATCTGAATCTGAGTATTTTTTTAACAAAAAATGATATTATCATATATTAGCAATGGACACTTCGCAATGTGTTTTATGACAATCAAAAGTGTGTGTTTGTCTGTGTGTGTGTGCGTGCGTGTGTGTGTGTAGAACAGATACACACGCTACACATTCAAAGATCTATCTTGACGTGCGTTGCTTAAATAGATTGTTTCTGTCTGAACGCATACACGTGAACTGTGTTCAGAAGAGACGGGCTCCAGCTGGTGTGCTGATGGTGAACAGAAGGGCTTTTGGCCTGCAGGGAAAGCAGCAACAGCCTGGCAAGTTATTGATGGTTGGCACGTTTCTGGCACATGAGTGGCACAGCTTTAGCTTAAGATTTACTGGGACAATCGACACGTATTCAAAGGTGCTGTCTCTCTAGGGCATGTGTCTACAGACTGGATTTGCGTTTCTGCCTTTCTTTGTAAGCAAAACTTGAAAGAAATATGTAGGCTCTGGAATTTCTCTGGAACTGAGAGTACCAGCAAATGAACGGCTACAGGAAGAAATGGTGAATGTAAAGTTCTGAATTTATTTGTGTGTTCAATGTTTTAGCAATAATATTTTTGGAGAAAGTGGGGGGGAAAAAAGCAGTTGCAGTCAAAATGTTAAAGTTCAACTCGGCTTTGCTATCTCTGGGGATTTTCAACCTGAACCACTTCCCTGGCCAGTCTCACACCTGTGTGTAGGAGGGCCTTGATGGAGGTGACTAACGTCCACGGCTGAGGTCTGAACTGAACCGTGGGCAGCCAAAGACAAGGAGCAGCCAACGTGTGATATAAGACAGCCAATAAGGAGAGGGGAAATGTGTGACCTCACATGCCTTTCATAAAAGTCTTTTCTAGAAGTAAAGCTTTCAATTGTCTTATCAAAATAAATCATGGGGCAGACAAAACCTATTAATCATTAACAGTATTCGTTTAGATTGCTACATGAGCCTTAACAAACATCCCTTGCAGGAACAGAAGGAAGAAGGTAAAAGAGAAGACTGAATACTGCTGTTTGAAATAGAAAGGAAAGATGACCTTTAAATGAAAGTTTCTCGTTTTCTTCATAGCAAAAATAAACAGGTCATAATCCAGGATTTGGTCTATATTTGCTCTTAACTTCGACAAATACATAGATTGTTTACTCTTTTATTCAGAGATATGAGCTGGCACGTTAAGTTAATCACCTAAACAAACTGTCTTTGCAGGTGGATTAACAAGTAGGCTAACACTAGCAAATATTTCCAGTAAAATTTAAGAGTAAATGTTTTTGCAATATAGGCCACAGTTTCTGCAGCTGGTGTGTGCACAATACCAAAGAGCCAATTCATTTTGGGATTATTTTTCTTCCATAAGGTCAGCATTGCAAAAAAATATAATAAATAAAGTTAGAAATAAAATAAATTAGTGAATAAAAAGAAGTTGATTACACCAAGGAAGTCAAGGACCTGAAGGTCAAAAAAGTTGGGCTCTTAAAAGCATGGTGTGGTGACAGGTCTGTTCTGAGTGTTTTACCAATATCAGCCAGAAAACCTGCCTGCCTCCAGCTCTTAAACCTGCTCTACAAGCTGCAGCAGGCCCCCAACGTCTCACTGAATTATGAATGCTGGATCAACAGTTTAAAAATGGATAAGAATGACACACATTAACAAGTAATAAAAGAGTTTACAGCGCCTGATTCCCCATCCGGGCTTCAGTTCACAAAACAAAAGTGCGTATACAACAGAGGACTTTTATTTTGGCCTCGGTGAAGATATACTTCCTACTGACATGAAACATACACAGAGGACACATTGCACAGAACACATGGTGAACTGGTGGTCAATTTTAGAGGGTTAAGGTACCAATACTTTAAGCCAGTTGTTGATTTGTCTCATGGTGCAAGGTACAAAGCACCTTCTGGAAGGCACTGTGTTGTAGCACAGACACCAGAACCTTCTAGAACAGGTATCTCGGCTCCAGCCCTGGAGGGCTGCGGAGTGATTTCCTTTCGATCAGCAGCCGATTTAGCCAATCAGTGACTCAAACTCGTACGAACACATGAAAAACAAGAACAAACAACGGCCCTCCAGGATTTGAGTATGAGTTCCCAGTTCAAGCAGATGGTAGTTCAACAAAGTGGCCTTTAAGGAAGTGGTCTAGCTCTGATTTTTTTTTCAGAGTAAGCAACAAATTTCCTTTCATCAACTCTCAATGAATTTCAACAGATATTTTTGTTTGGTAAATTTTTTTTTTTTTTTTCATCTTACTTTTATGCCAAGTTCAGTGACGACACCGAATGAACTCTAAGTCAAAATGTGTTTCACCTCGATTTATTTGTCGGATCAAACGTGAAAACACCTGTTGTTTAAGTCATGGCAGTTGGTTTTGTGTTGGGCAGTGAGGGTTTGGAGGGTGGCATCCAGATATCTCATTATTGCGGGAGGTGGCCTCCGTGCACCAGTTACAGTAAGGTTTTCTCAGTGTGGGAGATTCCTGTACATGCCTCGGCTTACGAATAGATTTTGCCAGGATAGGTCTGCCCGTGCGTGCCCTCGTACATTTCGACATTACGAAACAGATTGCGTTTAGGAAAAAGGGCTGGTGAAAGTGTGGGGCGGAGCCTGGCTGGAAGCTTACAGTGAGCCAAAGTTCCCTGTAAAGGAAGTGATTCTGTTGGTTTGCTGAACGAACTGTAAAGAACAAAGACATTGTCACAATACCTTATAAGTACATTACTACGAGTCACAAAATACTGCTGACTACCGATGGCAGACCGTATTATCCATAATACAGGGCAGAGCAGAGAAAATAAATGCAATCGAACCACATGGCTGCAATGTTTAAAATGTATTATGTTTCTTACTGTATTTGTTGGTGTCTCAGGGGTTTGTAAAAAACAGTTACACCTTCCTATTCTCAAGTATTGGAGTACAACCCTACTATCAGTGTTTAAGAATAACCTTTTGCCATTTCATCCAGCAAACAAAGTCTGAATCTGGTCAGTGGGTCAGGGAAACAGATGTGCCTGCAGTCAAGCCCTGGCACGTAACTGGAAACCCACCCCCGCAGAGCTGTACCAAGACTGACCGAAAATAACAGACAGGAGATTACAGCCGTAAAACCCGCTGGTACAGCGCGTCAGCGACGTGCTCGCGGGCACGGCGTGGCAAGGACGTGCACACATTAAAAACACCTTGCACAGTAGCGACGTGCCCACGGGCACGGCGTGGCACGGACGTGCACACATTAAAAACACCGTCACTCGGTGTTCAGGAGACAGACGGCACAAGGGAATCTCAAGGACGTGCTGAGCTGTTGTGCCGTGCGACAGGAAATGGAAGCAGTTTACATTTTAGCGAACTGCGGCCTCCTTAGTTCCCTCTTGACTATGTTCAATCTACCATTTTAAAACTCTGCAGCTCAGTTGTGCGTTCTAGCCCGTGTCGACAACTGTCTACTGCACACCAGTGTGGGGCGGAGCCTGGCTGGAAGCTTACAGTGAGCCAAAGTTCCCTGTAAAGGAAGTGAGTCTGTTGGTTTACTGAACGAACTGTAAAGAACAAAGACATTGTCACAATACCTTATAAGTACATTACTACGAGTCACAAAATACTGCTGACTACCGATGGCAGACCGTATTATCCATAATACAGGGCAGAGCAGAGAAAATAAATGCATTCGAACCACATGGCTGCAATGTTTAAAATGTATTATGTTTCTTACTGTATTTGTTGGTGTCTCAGGGGTTTGTAAAAAACAGTTACACCTTCCTATTCTCAAGTATTGGAGTACAACCCTACTATCAGTGTTTAAGAATAACCTTTTGCCATTTCATCCAGCAAACAAAGTCTGAATCTGGTCAGTGGGTCAGGGAAACAGATGTGCCTGCAGTCAAGCCCTGGCACGTAACTGGAAACCCACCCCCGCAGAGCTGTGCCAAGACTGACCGAAAATAACAGACATGAGATTACAGCCGTAAAACCCGCTGGTACAGCGCGTCAGCGACGTGCTCGCGGGCACGGCGTGGCAAGGACGTGCAGACATTAAAAACACCTTGCACAGTAGCGACGTGCCCACGGGCACGGCGTGGCACGGACGTGCACACATTAAAAACACCGTCACTCGGTGTTCAGGAGACAGACGGCACAAGGGAATCTCAAGGACGTGCTGAGCTGTTGTGCCGTGCGACAGGAAATGGAAGCAGTTTACATTTTAGCGAACTGCGGCCTCCTTAGTTCCCTCTTGACTATGTTCAATCTACCATTTTAAAACTCTGCAGCTCAGTTGTGCGTTCTAGCCCGTGTCGACAACTGTCTACTGCACACCACCACTGCAAGAAGCCCAAAATGGCTTTGCTATCCCCCCATAAACATTTTATTGAAGTTGCATTAATTCATGTATAGAGAAACACAGAACATGATATGTCCTTTTCCATCAAATGTAAAGTCATATCATTAATAACTTTTATTGCCATGGTAAAATTCACGGGACATAAAGGCATACTTAAAACTTATAAGACTTGGGCTTTGCTTTTTAGATTTGCTAATCTAAAACAGATAGCTGGCTAGCTAGCTTTCTCAGGGACAAGATTGCTATATTGCTTACTTAGCTTACCAACATACAGTAATTATTAAATATTTGAATATTATTTACACCCACCATCCACAGGGTCCCTTGGTGGTGGTGGAGAGGCAAGGGAATCCAACCTGTCTGCTGTTTCTATCAGTCTGAGAATTTGATATACAGTGAGCACCGTAATATTTGGGACAATATATTTCTCATAGATTTTCTCTGTATTCCACAATTTTATATTTGCAATCACATGTGGTTAAAGTTCATATTCATAGCTTTTATTTAAGGGCACTTTTTAACACATTTTGGTTTCACTGTGTAGAAATTATGAGATTTATATATAGTCCCCCCATTTCAGGACATCATAATGTTTGAGACAAATGGCATCACAGGTGTTTGAATTATCAGTTGTTTTCGATTAGTGCAGTTATGAGAGCTTTCAGTATCTAGTCTTGATTCTAGCCTTTTCCTTTTGATTACATTTGGAATCTGTTATTGGCATGTGTCAGCATAGTTGTGCAAATGAAAGTCAAGGAAGTCATTATGTGGCTGAAAAATAATAAGAAAAAAGTCAGAGACATAGGCCAAACCTAAGGCTTACCAAAATCAACAGTTTGGAACATTATTAAGAAGAAAAAGAACACTGGTGAGCTCAGCGTACAATAATAATCTAATCCACAAGAATGAGGAAGGAGTCTGATGTGGTTTGCCTGCATTTTTATGTTGTACTGGCTCATCTACTCTGAGCATGATTTGAATACCTCACACATGCTATACTGTGCCTTCTGGGAGAAAAGGCACTAAACACACATTAGATTTCTGCTGAGGTGTTTCTCTTGACGTTGGATATGGCGGTGGTGTCTGCTGTTTTGGTCAAGTGGAAGCAAAATGCCCGCCGTGAGGTTCGCATGTCGGACACGCCTCTTCAGACCGCACACGCGTCTCTGCAGACGGAGATAGCGGCTCGAGCTGGCGCGCGCGCTCGCCGGGCTGCGTTTATTTCACAGCTTTGCTTTTTTTTTTGGCAAGTTCTGTGGTTTGTGTTCAAACAGGTCAAATATAGTCCCCTTCGCGACTGCTGCACAGGGACCGCACTGACGAAGACCTTTTCCAGCGGAAGTGACGCCCCGAGTCCCCGTGTTTGTTGTGCCCTCGTCAGGGGCGTGTATGTGTTGGTTCCCCCTTTTGACCGGTCTGACGCAGCTGGCTGACATCATTGGGGGGCCGCTGTGAACCGTCTCAAAAACAGTTTGGCTCGTGTTTTGGTTATTTATTTCGGTTGGTTTGCTCAAAAAAATACATTTGGCTTCAATGCAGCACATATCAGTGTATACAGTGGAAGGGACCGGTTCTCTATTATAATTGAACATCATGTTTAGCTGTTAATGTCTTTTGTTCGACACAGCAAAATTGAAAATATTTCGTTTTTCCATATTTTACAACTTTATCGGCTGCCATTTTGTGTACTATCCTTATTACTACTCTACTATTACTCTGCTCTGTACTATTAATACTAGTACTCTGCTAGACCACTTACTAGTGTCATTTATAAGATCTATTCAGTTTGACCAAGGGCTAAACATGCAACAGGCCCATCTACACAAGTTGAATATCTCAAATTATATATTTAGCTTTAGGTTTACCCCTTGTAATACATTAATATACATGAAATACTACAGAATGGCACACCCAGGGCCACTGAAAATATACTGACACAAATTTTCAGGCTGTGTTTCAAAATGGCCGCTGAAGCCCGACTTTAGGGCCTGAGGGATTTTAGGGTCTGTGGACTAGTAAAAAGCAACCTTAAAATCATCACCACAACCAACACCTTGGGGCATCCAAAGATCTCTTATTATTCTGGGAGGTGGTCACTACACTAGCCTTTCCACACAACAAGTCAATTAGCTGCAATATTGGCAGCAGCTGTTAGGGAGGCTAGATTCTCGTGGACCATAGTGCTTTGTGGGATGGTTGTAAGGTTTTCAAGGATATCCCCTAAGCCCAAATTCACCTTGACCAAAAATCACCAACAGTTTTGTGGGCCTTATCAAGCATCTTCTCACCCTCTCTGGGAGATTTTTCTCTTTTTTTTTTGGATATGTATATCCCTTCCAAAAACAGTGGACTTATCAGAAGCCACTCAACTCAAAAACACAAACTCTGCCGACGGTTAGCCGAGCGCTCGAGAGCCTGCGGTGTTGAGCCCTTGGCAGCCATGGGGGCCGAAGCACGTGGAAAGTCTGGCCGCTGCTCGCATCCTGCCGCTCGGACCTCGGGCGGGCGGCGGAGGCGCGCCGACGCGTTTTCGGGTCTCATTTTCTGCGTCATTGTCTCCACTCTCCACTGGCGGTGCACAGTGTGTGCAGCCAGCGTGCCACCACAATATCCTGTCCATGCATCTGCGCAGAGGCAGCAGGGCTTTTTGTATAACAATGTTCTGGGGCGTTATCTATTCTTAACCATTCTTTAACAAGTTTGCTGAGGGCAAAGTGATTAAGATCTCATTAAGTTCTCATTTTCAAAAGGCCAGATCGCAGTCATATAGTAAAGACAGTGACCACAAGCAACCCAGATTAAATATATTATAATATATTTTAGATATATTGTTTTAGTACACAGACAGATGGCAATATAATTTGTCAAATAATGTTGTAGAGTCAGAGTTGTGTGTTTAAATCCAGACTTAACGCAGTGCTAGATGCTCTTTAAGGTGTTTTTGTTTGAAATGGCCCAAGAGAGGAACAAAAAGACCTGTTTAAATTTGTACAGCTCAGTGTGTGCAAACCCCAAGCACAAATTGTCCACAAGCAGTTTGCAAGTTTGCAGATCTCCCCCAGTCTGCAATTGATCCGTCCAAATATAACATGGTTGCTTGCGTCATGACTGACTGGCTGAGGGGGGGGGGGGCAGAGTTCAACTTTTTTTATTTTTCTGGTCATCTCATCACTGTACTGTGGCAGGTCCTGTCTAGATGCAGGAGATTTCGAGAAGTGGTGTCCTATCCAATAAGGTCCAATAGGGTCGCCAGATAGAATCGTGCTTTATTCCTCCTTTGGAAATTTGACCTCATTTGTTAGCCAAAATAAGGATAAATTGTTTGGACAGAAAGGTAGCCAAATAAAAGATGGGGGAACTAGTTTCTCCATCTTTTGTAGGTAGCTTCCTCATGTTTTATTTGGCTACATTTCTGTCCAAATGATTTATCTTTAGTTTGACAAATGAAGTAAAAATTTCCTCAATCCGTCTATCAGATAGGACACCACTTACTGAAATCTCCTGTATCTCATCTAGACACGACCGGAGTAGCTAAGAGTTGCTGAACTCGTGCAATATCACCTTTATGACTGATCACGCAAAGATTTTAAAGACAACGAACTGTGTTCTAATTCCTGTCACAACATTTCCATGGAGTTGGGTGTCGGTGATCCTGGGTTGTGCAAAGGAACTTGGTACAAACTTTGTTTGTACGCCCCTCAGTGACGTGGAGTGACAAGAAAGGAAGGACATGGGGTTCATATGGAGTATACCGACAGCGATATTCACCAGTGGCTCTTTGTCGAAAGGTTTGAATGTTGTTTGGAGTATACTGCCTGCTTTACACTGCCTAGATTGGCTGAATGGCTGACTGTTTGAGGTGAAAGGCTAGGGTTCTGTTTGAGCAATTTAAAAGTTTCAAAATAGGGGAGGCAGTATGCTCCAAACAAATGGTCTGAGCTTATAACCAAAAGGTCAAAGGTTATACTGCCTGCCTGACACTTCATCTGCATCATTGCAGAAGGGCATTATTCATCGACTTGCATGAAAGGCAAACAAAGTCAAATAGCAGTGACAGGGCAGGGAAAAATAGACCTATTTTTCTACAGGGTTGTGGGGTTTATACTGGTGAATAGTTTTGTGTCTCTTTGCTGATCATCACCAGAATGAATTGCAGTCTGCCTGCGTCAGACTGAAAAGCAAGCGGAGGCCAGTCAAGTGAAATATGTTCTACTGAAAATGAAAGGACCATGAAGTCTTATGTATAAATTGGCTTTGCTTCATTCGAAGGCTCTTTAGGAATTTAAGGGCTTTTGGGTTGTTCTGAGGTAAAGTACAATTGCGCAATGCTTGAACAAATTCAGTGGGGTACAGCCATTGAGACTTAGGAGGATTACGCACAACATCAAAGACTACTTCCTGAAAAAAGTGGACGTTAATTTCTCCTTTCTGCAATAGAATTTTGTGCGTAGTAACACACGTGCACACACACGCATGCACACAAGTGTTTACCTGTAGCCTGTTCTGCAACCTCAAACAGCTCTTCTGCTTTCCAGTGTGAGTGACTCTAAAAGTCTACATTACATTAATTACAAAATCATTTTATGATTATAATGATTGCTGTGGAGGAAGCAGATTTCCTGTGCTCAAGCCACAGATCTTTTTAAGTCACAATCTTTGAAAAGATGGCAAAAAAGGGACCTGTTTTATCTGCACTGCTACACTACATGGCCAAATGTATGTGGACACCCCATCTAATTAGTGGGTTCGGCTGCTTAAGCCACACCCATTGCGAACAGGAGCACAAAACTAAGCATACAGCCATGCAATCTCCATAGACAAACACTGGCAGTAGAATGGGTCACACTGAAGAGCTCAGTGACTTTCAACGTGGCACTGTCAGAGGGTGCCACCTTTCCAACAAGTTAGTTTGATAAATGTCTGCCCTGCTAGAGTTGCCCCAGTCAACTGTAAGTGCTGTTATTGTCAAGTAGAAACATCTAGGACCAACAACAGCTCAACCAGAAAACAATAAGGCACACAAGCTCACAGAACAGGACCGCTGAGTGCTGAAGCATGTAGCACATAAAAATTGTCTGTCCTTGGTTGCAACATTCAATACAGAGTTCCAGACTGCCTCTGGAAACATCAGCATAAGCACTGTTCCTCAGTAGCTTCATGAAATGAGTTTCCATGGCTGAGCTGCAACACGCAAGCCTAAGATCACCATGTGCAATGCCAAGTTTCGGCTGGAGTGGTGTAAAGCACACCGCCATTAGACTCTGGAGCAGTGGAAATGCATTCTCTGGAGTGATGAATCACGTTTCACTGTCTGGCGGAATGTGCCAACTGTACTGGCTTGAATAGTGCCAAATGTAAAGTTTGGTGGAGGAGGAATAATGGTTTGGGCGAGGTCCCTTAGTTCCAGAGTTCCAGTGGAGGGAAATCTTAATGCTACAGCATACAATGACATTCTAGAGAATTGTACACTTCCAACTTTGTGGCGACAGTTTGGGGAAGGCCCTTTCTGACAATGTCCCTGTGAACAAAGCAAGGTCCATAAAGAAATGGTTTGCTGAGTGTTGTAGGGAAGAACTTGACTGGCCAGAACAGAGCCCTGACCTCTAACCAATCAAACACCTTTGGAAGAAGGGAGAAGCCGACTGTGAGCCAGTGCTTACGCCCAACATAATGCTCTTGTGGATGAATGGAAGTGAATCCCTGCAGCTATGTTCCAAAATATAGTGGAGAGCCTTTCCAGAAGAGTGTAGGCAAAGTGGGGCCCAACTCCATATCAATTTCCATGGTTTTGGAATGAGATGTTCACCAAGCACATAAGGGTGGGATGTTCAGGTGTCCACATACTGAAATATACATGCTGTGTATGTGGATGATTAATTGCTTTTTCGTGTTTCGCAAATGGTAGGTGTGATGTAGCATTAGCTCTGTCAGAAGCTGAACAGCAGTCCAGATGCTAGGTGTGACTTAGCATTAGCTCTGTCAGAGGCTGAACACTGGTCTAATGAGCTTGTTGAGAAAGTCTCTTCTGTGTTGGCGGTATGACCAGCTCAGCTCCGCAGAGACACTCCCAGGATCCTGTGGGTGGAAAACAGACACTTTAACCTTTTATCGCAAGCATCTGAAAACCCACTATGTCTGACTACACCACAATATGACTATTAAAAAAACAAAAAACAAAAAAACAAGCCTTGAATTAGCAGGTATCATGAGATGTGCCTCAATGATGGCATTTATTTGATTGTGACTGTACCCGTCTCTAGCTCTTGAAAAGTGGCATTTAGCCAAAGTGGCATTTAGACAAAACTGTAAACTGAAATGAAGAGAGGGGAGGTCACTCAATGGAAAACCTGCTCTCTGAATTTAGAGACCTTTCACCAGGGCTCATGCCAGTGTGGGCCGTCAGACTGTTCTGATCTTTGGCCTTGTTTTAGGGTAACCGCAGTGCCCTTTGTGCTTAGTGTCAGATAACGTGTCCTCGCGTTGCTTCCTACAGTTACGTGTTTTTCATGGAACTTCATGACCTCCAAACTGACTGTGCTGTGGGAAAAGAAAGACAGAAGTAACCGCTTACCTTTGTTTGTTGTTCAAAGGACAGAGCTATTAGGTTAAGCGGAATCTGGGTAATAACTGCGTAAGATGATGTAGACATCCAATTTTTTATTCTACATATGGTTGCACAAACTGTTTATTTGCGTTATTTATGCATATTTAAGGTGTAGTTGTCTAACATAAATCATTCTGTGATGATTATTGGAACTTAATATACTGAAAATGTAAGAGAAGAAAGAATATGAATAATTATTTTTTTTTGATTTGGTGCCTCAGGTCAGGTTGGTTGGATACCTTCTGGTTTGAGTCTCTTTGTTGAAAAGGGGCGCCCAGAAGTACATCCAGAAAGTATCCACCAATCACTCTCAGTGTTGCTCTGCTTCCTGCCGCTGTCCGTGATTGGTGGAGCTCCTCTCTGGCGCGTCCGCAAAAACTGACGACGGCAACATCTCTTCCCTGTTTGTGACCCCTTCTCGAATGCCCGAAGTGTTGCGGCTCCTCGCGGGGGGGTGTGGGGGGGCTGGCGGGTTTAAGTATACGCCAGATGGGACTGACTGCTCTGCGTCATCAGTGGCTGTGACGGGGGGGGGGGAGGGGGAGGGGCTGCTGGGAGAATTAGCGGTGAGCTCACCCCTCAGGATCGCGTCTCCACCGGCGAGGTTCCCCAGGGGTTCCCGCCACGCGGGGCCCGGCGCTTAGCTGGCGCGGACGAGCCCCGCCCCCTGCTCGCTTAAACATGACACCGAGAGGTCGAGCGCCCGGAAACCACCCCCCGCCCCCCCCCCCCCCCGCCGTAAGCGGACAAGGAGCAGCCGCAAACAAGCTGCATTCGTTTAGACTTCCCGTGACATCTTGCAGACGCCGCACTACAAATGGGCCTGCGTGCCGAAGCTTTCATCCAGACACCAGCCAGATAAGCCTCCCGTGGCGCGCTCTGTAGGAAACAAGGCTGAGGATGGGGGAAAACCAGCCTTCGAGTCGGACAGCGCGCACGTTACGGGAAGGAAGCATTTAAAGAGCGGGCCTGTGGGTGAAAGGTATTCATGCTGGCCCGCTGGGCCGCTCGGGGGAAGCATACAGTGCGCGGGTGCGGCTGGGGAGGAGAGGGGGAATGCAGCCGCCGCGGGAGGGAGGCAAACAGCAGCGATAAGCACATTCCACAGGCCGAGCAGTCTGGCTCTTTTCAAGATTAGAGGTCTGTAGCCTTCAAACCGACGGGAGTTAAAGAGAGAGAGAGGGAGGGAGAGAGAGACAGAGAGAGAGAGAGAGAGATTAAGGGGGGGGAGAAAGAGAGAGAGACGGGGAGAGAGAAAGAGCGCGAGAGAAAGAGAGAGAGAGAGAGAGAGAGAGAGAGAGAGACCCTGAGGCACATGGCCCATGTCTTTTCCTTCTGCTTTGTTTCCCGTTGCTAATCTGTGTTGCACCAGAACATTCCACGGTCGGGACTGCAGGTTCAGCCGGTGTTCCAGCATTCCCACTGAGGGCACCTCCACACCCGGCCAAGGAAGCCAGCTTCCGGAGCCGCGAGCCAGCTTCCACTGGGGTGGAAGTGCAGGGCATAAATTTCACACAGAATACCCCACAGCCCCCGGGGGGGGGGTTGTGTTTCAGTGTGTCCCACCTCCTCAGAAATGAAGACTTGTTGTGCATCGCCTGTTCTGGTACTTGCGGTGTGGTGAGCAAAGCCGCCTCCCCGGCGCGTCTGAAGCTGCAGATAAACATGATTGACATCCACGTCGCTGAACTTTGCAAATTGTCACTGGGGGAGAGTGGGGGGGGGTCGGCATTTTCCAGAGACGGTGCAAATGGCTGAAATGTGTCACCATCACACCGCTACTGAGAAGGAAAAAAAGAATCTGGTGCTTGTGGTGTGTGTGAGGTACAATGGCTGACACGGAGGGAGGGGAAGGAGGGTTGAACTCCAAACAAGAAGGTACAGTAAGTGTCAGAGATAGTCCACAGGGCCTTTTCCTAAGAACTACTGTATGTACTGTAAATGATGTAGTTAGACTACAGGACTGTGTGCAGGGACTGTGGACGATACTGAAAAGTCCACATGGTGCAACAATGGCTTTACAGATAACAGGCTGTGGGGCCCATCCAGACCCTGGAACAGTGGCTGAACAGATAACAGACCATGAGGCCCATCCAGACCCTGGAACAGTGGCTTAACAGATACTAGCCTATGGGGCTCATCCACATACTAGAACAGAGCCTTAACAGATACCAGTCTGTGGGGCCCATCCACACACTGGAACAGTGCCTTGGCAGATACCAGTCTGTGGGGCCCATCCACACCCTGGAACAGTGCCTTAACAGATACCAGTCTGTGGGGCCCATCCATGGACTCATACAGTGCCTCGAGCGATACCAGACCATAGGGCCATCCACACTGGAACAGTGTCTTAATAGAATGAGCCACCCAACAGCTCAACCTGTGCCTTTAAAATGTCCACCCCAACACGTATGCAAAATTGAAATTGTGATACCTGCATAAGCAAGGCATGAAATGGATGCTACACAAGTAATGAGTACATTAATGCCAGACCAAACTCATTTCTTTGGCCAGTGTTACACGAATGGAAAAAACTAACTCTGCGAATGACACCATATACTTAGAAACATCTTGTTCGAATATATTTATATGCACAAAGCATGTCCCCACGTTATGACAGGAAATGACATCAGTAATTCTCCACTCATGATAAAAACGTAGCCGTACCACAGAACACCAGCGTGATAATTTGTGTCCTTTGCCCCCCTCCACCTTCCTGTTAAAGTGTTATTTCCTCATTTCCTTTGCAGTTTGACCTTTTATATGTCAAACAATATGAGGGTTTGGCAGTAGAGAAATTACGTCTTACAGTGGCACAGTAACAAGGATTAAAGGGTTCTTCTGTTCCAGTGACTACTGTCAGTATCTGGGGGCTTGTTTATGTTGCTAAAAATAATGTTCTGGTTAACCATTTCCATCCCAGTGTCGGGGGAAGGTCTGACTCTTCTGCTAGCCCACATTTTCTTGCGTCCGGTTCACGAAGATTTTTCTTTCCTCTATTTGAAAGGCAGAAACTTAAATATTTATGCAGTCAAGAGCTTACTGTATGTAAAAGACAATTCTTTGTGTAAACTGGTTGTTGTCAAATTAGTACAGAACAGAATTTGTGAACATTATTTGTGTATTTATTTATTTGTACCTGTGGAAAATAATTAGTAAAAAAAAAAAATTACCTTTTGAGCGATTCCAGGTATTCTTGAAAATTTTACTTGGATGACAGAATAAAGGAGCAAAACAAACTGTCCATTGGACAGGTGCGACTCGGTCTCCTTGGTCATCTGTTTCGGGGGGGGGGGGGCATGTTGATGATGGATCCAGTTGAATCATCTCAGGTGGCTTTTTTGCGTTGTTTCCGAGCACCGGTGCCAAACGCGTGACATTTTTAGCTTCTCGGATTACTCGAGCCCTGCCCAGAAAAGGCGAACGCTCCTCAGAAACTCCTGACTGGACACATTCCGGCAAGCGCTTTTTCATACGAAAGCTCTGAAACTTCCACACTTAAACCACGCTTTCTAAGCTGGGGCCAGATGGAAAGTAATGGGCACAGCTAAATAAGCACACCTTTTCTTTTTTTTTTAAATAAAAAGCGAAGGAGCCACAACAGATGTTCTGAGACCAGGGGTTTCAGTATTGGTCTAAAATTATAATGCCGTGGTTCTCAAAGAATTGAAACGAGGGGAGTCTCTTTTTCAATGTTTGCATATCTGTAAATCAGGTATACCGAAAAATCTAACTGGCTCATCCATTCTTCCCCTCTAATGAGGGACTGATTTATACCACGGGCACCAGCCTAGTGAGATCTCTGTCCAATCGGTGACAATCGATCGCTCGTTCTCTTATTAAATCGATTAATCAACCATTAATGGTCAAACTAATCAGCTTCATACTCATTGACTAAAACAGCAATCTGTCAGCAGTAAAAATATACACAAGATATATAGTTTTTTTTTTTTTTTTTAAATCTCAATCTCATTTGGGTCTTTCGTGTTATCAGGGGCAAGATTTAGAAAGACTCCAACAGTGGAATCACCTAGTTAATTCTCTTCTAGACGCTGCCGTCTCTCGGTTAGCGCTGGTATACGGGAAGCATTTCTGCATGAGAAGAATAACAGACAATTGTTTTTTTTCCCTCTAACCAATACTTTGAATCACAAACATTATTTAGGTCTCTAATTTAAAAGTGTGGATATACTTTTTTCTTAAACTAAGAACTAATATCAATGATTAGGACACTGCACTCACAGCACAACCGTGCTGAGTAGGTTATCTCTGGCTTGTCTAGTGACAGACTCACACCTTCGGAGAAATGTCAGGCCCCCTCGCTCACGCAACTATTTCCACCTGCATGCACCCACAGGAAGTCGAACCCATCACACAAGGCGACGGTGAGAGCGCGTCGGTGCTCAAGCCTGTTTACCAGCCTTGCTGTTATTGGCCACGTCTTTGCGCGTTTCCTCGTTTCCACTGGATGTTGCCGACGGAAAATATCGTTCTGTCTTTAGTGGGCAGTGTTTTTTTATTTTCTTACCGGGTCGATGCGACCGAGTCGCGAGCCGACTGCTCGCGAATGCAGTGCAGCGGTGGCCTCGCAGCCGTCATTTACCAGACGCGATGTCAGTCTCTCCAATGCTGCCTTTGCAGGTGGGAGAGAGCCGTGAGTAGGCTAGCGATCGGCGAGAACGCCTCTGACACACGGAAGCCCGGAAAAAGAAAGCCGTATTTCTGCTTCTGCTTCTCACCGAGCGGCGAGTCCAGGCGAAAGTGCACTCACAGGGTTACTGTAAATCACGGCAAACGCAGAAACGTCGTGACTGCGCTGAAAGAAAATGACACCTTTTCTGTGGGATCTGATACACAGAAGGGAAAAACCGGGGTATCACGAAATGAGGGTGGAAAGAAAGTGATACGCACTACAAGTACATCAACATGACCGTCGCGACTTTCGGCTACAGCACACAATTTCGCCATAATTATCTAAAACTGCACTTGAATGCCACCAAGAACTGTGACTTTTTTTTTTGTTTTTGTTTTTTTTTTGAGTAGTTTGTTTTTGACTGTTATAACAATGTTCAGTAGGGTGTTGGATTCTGGTTTTCTGTTGAAAAAAAAAGTATTTGAAAATAAACCTCCTTGAATAATTATGTTCAGAGCATAAGGCCCATGGAACAAAGTTAGCTCAGGCCCATGGAATAAAGTTTTTTCAATTTCCTAATGTTCACATGTCTCCACTGTCTTCTGCCTCAGGTTATAAAATGTTGGCCAATATATTACATACTAACAATGACACCAATTTATATTTATTTCTGCACTGTAGGGAGATTTTTAGGCCATTTGAATTAAATGGTCAGAACGCGGGGGGCAGGGGACACTGTGAAAGTGAGCCAGTTATTTGGGTGTTTTGTACACACGCCATGTTACAATAAATAGTCTGTACACCATAGACATAAATGGCATGCCCTAGATTGTGGAATAGGAGGAAATGGTTTGGCCTCCCTCACACAGGCTACCGTTCATGGCCACCTCTTCATTGAGAAATTCTTACAAAGCCACCCCTGCTCCTTGCTCCCAATTGCAGTAAATAAATAACTTTATTTAGGTCACTCTCCCGAGGCAGAAACAGTACGGTATTTAATGAATGAGCCACTCTGATTTTTAGGTGGACGTGTGCAACCAGCTGTTGCCCAAAGTTGGATTTTTTACACAAATATATTCTGCCATGTTTTTAAATAACAAAAATATTCCACTGAATCAAAGAAAAACCATATTGTGGTTTGTAAATGGTAAAAGTTATCATGCTTTTCTATTTTTTGACACATTTCCTGCCTTCTCAGTCCACAGTTATCTAAAAAAAAAAAAAGAAACACTCTTCATTGTGTAACTGGAAACATTTTTTATTTTCACCACTTTTGTAGCTAACATGGTTTTAGATTGTCAAAAATATGAAAATGCAACTGATTTATGTGGACAAAGCAGAATTTTTTATTGTGCGAAAAGTCAAAAAGCACTCCTAACATGGAATGGCCAGGGAAAACTAACTATATTTTTGTTATAATTACATTTTTGAGTTTTAGCTAAATCCAACTGCAACCGATTTAAGGTAAGTTGTACGTATTCTCAATGTACTGTACATTTAGGTTTTTATACTTAGCATCAGAAGGACAGGTTTTTTAAGCTGATGTCTTAGGCTACACCAAATACCTCACGGCAGCCAATAGATTTGAACAGCTAGCTAAGTAAATTCTAAGCAAACCAATAACAATCAAGCATTGTGGCGGTTCATTGCCCCACTGTTGGGACAGGAGCTGGGCTTCACCTGACTGGAGGGATAGTATCTCACTGCCATTTCAAGCATTTCAGCCCAGAGTGCCCCAAGTCTTCTTATCAGGTCTTTCTATCTATACAACTCCTTTCAAGCAGAATGATCGGACCAGTCAGTCAGGTTAGGCTCAGGTCTGTAAAACAATATCTTAAGTGTAGGGGCCTGTATTGCTAGAGGGCACATTTCAAATGAAATTTTAAGCACTAACTGCATCTAAATTCTAAACATGTGTTTGTCAGTAGGGTGTTGTTTTGGTAGTATTATTGTCACATATGTCCATATGATGCAGTCAAATGGGCAGGTATTTCTTTAGCATATATCCTCATGTATCATACATCCTTCTACACATTAACACCAAAGCAAGGGTCTGGTTTATGAGTGGCACAGCTGTACCCCAATGCTATACCGGTAACCACCTGGAAAGAAGTGTGGTTTCCACTGTACCACACATAACATACAGTGTCTTTCCACACCAGGGTAACTAGCATAACTTCCATGATTACATGAAACTCATTCCCATAGCTAGTTACTCATTGTTAAGGTTTTATGGCACTTTTATTTTAAAATATCTTGCCCAGCGGCACAATGACAATGCCTCAACAGACGCTGGATTTGAAACCTCAACATCCATATCAACAGCACTTCTGCCAATGAAAACGTGTCTTTTGTTTTTAATTGTACACAGCAACACAGCATGTTCAGTGTAAAATGAACTCTAATATGTCCTTACAATCGTCCCTATTACACTCGTAAACGTTTAGTCAATTTAACTTAAAGAATTTCTCTGTGCACCCTGTCCCTGATACATACACAAATGAAATAAATACAAAGTTGTGTGTATCCATAGAATAAATGTCATTTTTATACAGTATATTTCAATGTTTAAGTGAATGCATATGTGAATGAACTATAAATTGTTATGAGGCGAATATGAAGTTTACAGACTGGAAATAGGTTGGATAATGTCATTGAGCTCCTTTACAGAACGGCTTAAATAAGGTCTGTTGCAGGCCTGCACTACAGCTGCCTGTGTGAGAGGCACTGCGGAACGTACCGGAAACAGCATCGGGGGAGCTGGCTGTGACTATGAGGGGGGGGCGCACAGCAGATTTCAGAGGGCCCAACCTCCTAGGTTCTAGTCCCACCTAGAGGCACCAGTGGAGAATTCAGCCTTCAGAGCTTTGACTCGACAGAACAGTGGACTAGGAAATCTGTGATCATCACCGATGTTGAGGTCAAGAACGAACCGGCCGTGAAGTACTCCGGGGAGGGGGGGGGGGGGCTCTCCCTCCCGCTGGATCCTGCTTCGGGACCAGTGAATGTCTTCCTTCCACCCACATGAATGGAGCGGTGGGAAGCTGCGTCTGATTCAGTGGACCGTGATTGCCATTGTGGTTTCGAGGTAGAACGCCGGGGGGGGAAATGACACTGCCGAGTACGTGCGTTCTCGTCAGACACTTTCCCACTGAACCAGGAACCGCTCGCCAATCCAAAAGGACTAGCCGCAAGCCTTTGTTCCCGAAAGGCGATAAACCGCCTGACCTTTGTGGTTGAACAAAGGCATCGGTTCTTTGAGTGGTTGACTGAATATGGTCACTTCAGGACTGACCGGGTAGCCCTGTTTTAACCAAAGAAGCTGCCCTTGACAACTGTTCAAGGATAGATCCATCCATCCATTATCTATACCCACTTACTGCTGGGCAGGGTCATGGGGTGGGATGCTGAAGCCTATCCAAACATGCATTGGGCAGGAGGCAGGAATACACCCTGTACAGGTCGTCGGTCTATCGCAGGGCCATCTATGCACATTGTCAGCTATAAGAACTTCTCATAAAGATCAAACTGGTTGTTTTAGAGTTCTGGTAATAATACATTATTTTGTTCTCTTACTCTATGGTGACAAAGAAATATCAGTGGGAACTGCTTACATACCAGTGTTCCTTATGTGTTGTAAATGATTTCACTGTGGAAATGTGCATGAACAAAAACAACAACTTTATTTTGTTTTTTAGCTGACATATTAATTTAGCCTATGTTCCATTATTCATTCATATAGGAATGTACAGGATATTCTCGATATGCACTACTGTGATACAAACTCAAAAACCTGGATCCAATTCACAAGCATTATGACAGATGTTGTGTATCAGTTGACAAATAGAAGCTTTCACTGTCAGATTCTGTTTTTGTGAGAGGGCAATGTTTGCATTAAAGGTCAATAATTTAGCAACTATTCTCGACATGAGATCTCGTTATGATTTCCCATTTAGAAGGCTATCTTCCCATAAGGTTTCCCCTGTCTCCACTGTTCTGACAGAAAGCTTCTTTGGTATGTGCTGTGGCAAATGATGTGTTGTCAAAACTGTTAGAAGCTGACTCTACCAAGATACTCACTCGTAGAGTTGTTGGTAGACTGTACCTCTAACTGTGACTACAAGCCCAGAAAATACAACCAGTAAAATAGTACTGTAAATATAGTTTGCGTGTTCCATTACAGATATAAAACCTGAAGTTGCACACAGTAATTCAGTATATCTTGTGTCCAAAAATGCATACATTACTCAAAATACTAAGGAGGACTGTATAAGTCAGCACTGTTTAACAAACTCAAGGTTTCACAATTTCTTGTAGCGTTTCACAACTCGTTAGCTGTAATTCCAAGGGTTGCTCATCTCCCGCCTGGGCTACTGCAACCTCTGGCCTCTTTCGGTGCTTTCCGCCTGCTTATTTTCTCACCTCCTTGCTTCCTTCCCTCGCCTCCTTTCCTGGTACGGAAGTTCGAACGAGTCAAAAATATGTTAAATTTACATCTGAACTCATGCGTTGTCATCACGGGTGCATTCAAATCTCTTATTTTATTCATCCCTTGTTCCCGTGGTCCTTGACAGACCTGGAAATCGATTGAGGTGCACCATCTTTAAGGGCATTCCAACCCAAATGCTCATTCAAGGAGCTGGGGGCTTGGAGCAAGGAAATGCGGAAGTATTTTTTCGGAAGGTGTATAATGATCCACCTGTGGATCCGCCTCTCCCCATCTCTCATGTCTGTAAAAGAAAAAAAGACTTTCCAATTGCCCTATACGTGTTTCCTTGATTCCTTCATCCGTGTGTCCTTTCCTTGCGTCCTTCGATGGGTGGAGCTAAGAGCAAGGAAAGGAAGCAAGGAAGCAAGGAGATAAAATAAGCAAATGGAATGAGCCCACGTTCACAATGTGTGATTCCAGTTGTCAGTTTCACATATTTTTTATCTGTTTGTCGTTCCGTACTAGGAAAGGAGACAAGAAAGGAAAAAAGGAGGTAAAAAACTAAGCAGTTGGAACGCACCCTATGCATCTACCTTCAAACTTTGAAGCTAGTTCGATTGATGGGGAACAGTAGTATTTTATTGGAATAGCAAATGTGGATGTACAACGGATACAGCGATATACAGAGCTCGTTAGCCAGCCATCCCATGGGCCCTTTTCTCTGCGTCCACACGCACACTTCCTGCTCACGTAACACACACACATACAATGCCTTTACATTGCATTTATTTGTCAGAGACTTTTATCCAAAGCGACGTACAATAAGTGCATACCGAAGGTCATTGGAGCAACTACAAAGCACAGGTCCGATAAGGTACAATACTCACTTTGTAACAGTTATTCATGGCCATGAACACATTAAGTCCAGTTCACACAGTGAACATTACTCTGACCCAACCTACGCTAAATCAAACTAGGAGGCACTGAAAGGACCATACAACCAAACTGACTGTTACAACGTCTGCAGCTCATCCGGAATGCCGCTGCTCATCTGATCTACCGCCTCCCCAGCCTCAGCCACGTCACTCCCCTCTTCATCCCACTCCACTGGCTACCAGTCTCCACTTGCATCAAATTCAAAACATTGGTGCTGGCCTATCAGGTAGCTAAGCTCTGTTATGTCTTCAAAAAGTAACAAGATCCTGTACACCAACCAGACCTCTCCGTTCTGCTGCCTCCGGGTGTCTGGTTTTAACGTCTTCAATACATAAAACACAGCTCGAGGCAGAGAAACTGAGTCACTGAATCACAGTACGTCTGACACCTGTGACGTCCCGTAATACAACTTGGAAGTTATCACAGGGAAACATGTACACACGTGATACGCATGCATTTGTTTGTGTCGCTTCTTGACAGTAAGTCCGTCACGACGTTAGCTAACAGAGCTGCGGAAAATCCTTCACGTTCGCTAGCGATGAATACACGGCCCTTTCAAGCGCACGGGGGTTGTTTTTCAAAGTTCGCGTCAAAGGGGAGTATCGTACGCGCTTCCAGGAAGTGTTGCGCGCAAAAAAGATATTGCTGTCACGTTCGGCGGTGACTCATCTGCAGTGTCTTGGGCCAGTTTCGTGTCAGGAAAGAAACAGCGGAGAAAAACAGACATGAACACCCTGTAAATGTTTTACCGCGAGAAGCCTGTTAACTGCACGATGCTCTCTCGTACACTGAGAGTTCAAGCAGTGTTTTCGCTTTCATTCAAGCTGATACAAAGTTGTGTAAATGTGTTTCAGTAGATGAAGGGTTTACTTCATATTACATTACAGGCATTTAGCAGACACTCTTATCCAGAGCGACTTACACAACTTTTACATAGCACTTTACATTGTATCCATTTATGCAGCTGGATATATACTGAAGCAGTGCAGGTTATGTACTGTGCTCAAGGGTACAACGGCAGTGTCCTACCCAGGAATTGACCTGTGACCTTTAGGTTACAAATCCAGTTCCTTACCCACTGTTCCACACTGCCGCTAATATAGTGATATATAGCTAATATAGTTACGTATTTTGTACAAAAAGATGTAAGGTTAGTTTTCCTTTTGGTGAGCACACAGCGGGTGCATCATTGTGATAATACATTACTTGTTGACTCATGTCGATCTTGATCTCTGTGCGTGGGCCAGGAGTGGGCAGGTTAATACTAAACTGTGCTGGAGGATCATTTAACTTGATATTCAAATTTTTGTTCACCGATCAAATTTTGTTCAAGATTCATCGAAAACGGTGGCCTAGATCCTGCTGAGAGAACTTGTGTTTTGATTTCATTTTTATTGAACTCATTATATAACGCTGGCCTGGCGTCATATTTCTGCATATTTCTCAATAAAGTTGATTCGACACAACAAATTTCCTCCGATCTGAACAAGTTGTCCTGTTTTCAATTTCTGTGCGAATTTAAGTTGTAATAACTCATTCTTACTAAGTTGTAATGGTCTGAGTTCACTCAACATGGATAAACTACTTTATCTGAGTAAAGCTCAGTGAGGAGCATGCACCTAATTTACTGTATATAGCGCTTTCATGGCTATCAAAGAGATTTACAGTTAAGGAAGGAGGTGAGGAAACTCACCTCAGCCTCCGCAAATGTGCAAGATAGTTCATGCAAAGGTTGTAAGAACAGACACATGTCCAAATATTTAACTTGTTGTTGCTTACCGACCAATCATGTGTCGTCTATCTGTAGTCTGAGGCCACAGAAAGGACTTTACACTTTGGGGTTCAGTAAGAGGAGAGATTAATATTTACTCTTCCTGGTTTTTTTTTCAGGAAAGTCCAACCCTTTCAAATCTGCCATGGGAGGTGGAAACGGGTAAGAAACTTAATTTCCATAAAGGATGAGGGTAAGTGGGCAGTATCACCATATAGATGACATTAGGCTACTGTGACAAGGCCATGTAGAACACCCCACTATCTACGCCCCTGCTTGTAAATTGTGGAACACACACACAAACACACACGCAAACACGCACAATGGTGTCAAGAGGGCATGGGTGCAAATATCACAAGCCAACTTACACAGAATACTTTGAGGGCAGAATTACAGAGGCCACACTGCAAGATGCAGATCTCTCAGCAGCAGCAGGAATCGAAAGGCCAGATTAGAATTTGCCAAAAAATACAGAGATGAGTCAGAGTTCTGAAACAAAGTTTTATGGACAGATGAGAGCTGAATAACCATTTGCCAGAGCACCAGAAAGTGTGGAGAAAAGTGGAAAAACAAGGAACAGCTCATGATCCAAAACGACCTCCTCGTCTGTGAAATATGGAGAAGGTAGTGCCAAGCGGAAAGTTTTGGACTCGTCAGGTCAGTCACCGGACTTAAATTGAGCGTGCATTTCATTCGCTAAAAAGGAGACTGAAGACAGGCACCCCTGAAACAAAGATCAACTTAAAGTGGCTGCAGTGAAGACCTGTGAAGGCCTTTCCCAAGAAGATAACACGACTGGAAATGTTAATCGGATGGAAAGTTGATGCAGTTTAACTTATGAACTGCTGTAAATGCGGGGACTAAAAACAAAACAGCCATTTCTGTAAAATGGTGAAGCATATTCATGTAAATGTCATGCAATAAAAGCTGATTGTCTGTACTGTTGTCTCAAATCTGTCTTTTGATCTCAAATACAAATTTTCTTAAGTACGTAGCAAAAATAACTAATTTCATTGTACTGTTCCCATACTTTTGAAGAGCCCTGTATATATACTCTACACGAATCACCCATATGTAATTACACTCAAATTAGAGGTGATCATCATATTCTTTGTGTCATTCCACATCCAAGTTGCTGAAGTACAGAGCCAAAACAATATAAATCGTGTCACTGTTCAAATACTTAGTGACTGCACTGTTAAACCCTGAAGATATGTCTTAGTAATTGTATAAGTTTCTGGGCAGAAACTTAAAACATAGATAAGCACAGAAACTATATCAGATGATATCATTTCTATTTCAATGTGACAATTCTATGACATTTAACGGCTCGCAGTGACACAGTCAGTGCCAATAAAGCAGTTCATTACTTTTACAGTTACAACGAAGGATAAAAACAATGATAAGGCCAAGGTCAACAATGCGTGAAACTTTATATCATCTAAAAGTAAAATTACATCAAGATAAAGTGACAGAAAGAAAGCATTTTACTCTAAGCTTGTCATATCCATATTTGGTTCATTTTGGTTATTTTACCCTGCACTAAAATGTACAGAAAAACCAAAATTTGTTTGCACAGCTTTCATAAGTCAGTTTTTTTTTCTTGAACAATTGAC
This sequence comes from Anguilla rostrata, assembly GCF_018555375.3. NCBI lineage: Eukaryota > Metazoa > Chordata > Actinopteri > Anguilliformes > Anguillidae > Anguilla > Anguilla rostrata. The sequence goes on from NC_057944.1 coordinate 4,333,869, forward strand.
TCATTTTGCTTTCTAGAAAATGTTACATTAATTTCAAGCTGACATCACACGGGCCTACATCACACACTATAATTTGGAGGTAGCGTACAAAATTACACGAAATGGCTCCACTTTCCCTTCAGGGCCGCCATAGCACTGATGTGAATGGCGAGGGGTGTCGTAACGTCCAATCGTCATCTTTTCTCCCCCCCCCCATCGACTCGCACGAAATTGCTGGTCACCACGCGCTGTTTCATCAGATACGGAAACTTCCGTCATTTCTCTGCAGTGACGTGCAGACGCAGGCCTGTCACAGGTCAGGGTCAAACCTGACTTCCGTGGTGGAGAGCCATGCCAGTAAACTCCTACCACTTGGAGAGAGAGAGAGAGAGAGAGAGGCAGTCAGAGGGATGTTCCTTTGCTCGGGAACTGCAGTGAATCAGACGAAACTCTCGAATTTGTCCGTTAACTGCAGTGAAATTGCACGCAGGTTTTGGGGAAATCAGGAAGACATGGGAATACCCAATCATTTTATATTAATTCATTGCCAGAAAAGCTCGCGAGGATTGAAGTTTGACTAAGCAAGTACTCAGTGGTTCAGCGGTGTGTCTCTTGCAAAGTTGAAATGCAACTTTTGTCTCTGACAATAAATAACGAAACCGTTGAGAGGTCAAATTCTTCTGTGCCTTTGACACCCTGATGCATGCGATACTGCACACATTTGATACAGAGTGACTGGGCTGTTGAGAGACTGCTTCCTTCACCTTGCGAAACCAGAAACCATAGCTAATAATTGACCGAACGCTTTCGGTAACAACTAATACGGTGCATTTGTACGACCGAGAACCCTCCAGTCATTCCCGTGAATTTCCTTCTTGTTACAAACACAGGCTGCCCTACTCTTTAATCAGTTTGTTACGAATAATGACCGTTTTTCTCGTGATGTCAGTTTAAGCCAGTGGGAAAGACACGCAAGGCTGGATAAGGGAGAGGATGAGCTGGACGGGAACTGAGGGCTGAGGTCAGAAAACCCCACCTGGCTTCAGAAACCAGCTTTCAAGGCCCCACCAAACACGTCCGACACAAAGCGCTAAGCCAGTCTTTTCGCTGAGCCAGCTTGCCAGTAAGTGCTGCCTCGTGTCGAGAGAAACATGCACAACAAGTTGTAAGTACGGCGATGAGTCACCAGAAACAGCTCTGCCGTGCTCCCCAGGAGCGATGAGTCAATGTTTTGGGTACACGTCCCCTGCACCGACCAGCGGCCAAGGAACTTTCGGAAGGCGTCATCGAGTAACCGTGGATCATTATTCAGTACAGTGCGTAATTCTTTGTGACAGTAATTTTTTTTTTTTTCATTTGCTTTTTTCAAACCACGTTTGTCACCTGCGAGCTGTCGAGGCGATTGTTCTGGCGCGAGGAGGCCGCCAGGAGGGCAAAGGGCGAACGCGATTCCGCGGCAGACGGTTGTTCCTGCTTTCGCGGAACTGCCTGGCTTTGGCCCCTCATCCTTCCCGCCAACTCCCACGGGCCCTAATATCTAATCGTTCCCACTGCTCGGTTCTGCTATTTTATTAAAATAGATTCATAAACAAAAAAAAAAAGTGGAACAACAGAAAAAAAAAGAGAACATTGGGCCTGACTCATACGTCACTGCTCAGAAACCTTTTCTGTACAGTGAAGAATAGAAAAAGAAAACAATCCTGTAACGAGAGAAGGTTGTTAAAGTTCAAGTATTCAAATTTTTAATTTTAGTAATGTAAGAACAATGCTGCTGGTGATGGGACAGAGGACAGACAACACATGCCCCACTGGTCGGAATGAATGTTTGTGCCACACAATCTGAAAACAGAACATGATCCTGAACAGGTTTGTTGCTTACCTGGTGTGTGTCTGTGTATTGTGTGTGTGTATGTGAGTTGGATGGCTATACCGTTCAAATGCACCACCATCTTTAACAGCTAGTGGCAAACATTGTGAGTTGAAGGCTTATTTTGGTTTCAGACAAATGTAAATTTATCCAGACGTAGGAAAAAGAGTAAACAATGACCCATCAGACCATAGGAATTTTTTTCCATCGCTCGGGGGTTCAGGGTTTGTGCTTTTTACAAGTTATCCGTCTTTTTGCTTTCGCCTTCGCTATAAAGCGGTTTCCAAATGGCAGCCCAGCCGTATAAACCAGCTTTGCGAAGGTCGTGACGTGCAGTTTTTGTCGAGACTGTGTCACAGAGCTGCTGATTTAAATTCGGTGGTGATTTCTTTAAGGCCGTAGCTTTGGGGTGTTTGGCAGTAAGTTTCCGTCCGTCCGTCCGTGCTGGAGCTGGCGACCACCGTTCCTCTTCGCCGATGCAGTTCCTTCGTGTTTGCCGTGCATGTCGTAAGAATTTTCGACACTTCCCCCTTGCTACACTCAGCAGTTCTGCAGGTTTTGTGACTGATGTGCAGTAACCTAAGGCGACGCGTGCCGTGTTTAGCACCATACAGAAGCAGACATGGGTCCCTTGGCGAATACACTGGGTTTTTAACGTGAATGACGAAGAAAAACACAAAACAAAAACTGACTGTAGAACCCAACACCATAGGGGTCCCTCTGTAATGCCGAATGGGCTAGGCTGTTTCCCTACAGCGCAGAAGAACAGGTGAGAACAATAAAAGAATACCAGACGGGGAAAAATATGAATGAGGTACTAACACGGCCTAAGGTTAGTTTTACACTTTAAACTCTCTGAAAAAAAAAAAACCCTATTTACACAGCTTACTCCTCTCAGCTGCCCTCCTACCTCCTTTCAAAGCAAGTGGAAATGAGTCATGAATCTGATAACCCAAATCATTCTCAGCTGTGTGTGTGCAGGAAGTTGCGTGAAACGTGAGGGTGGCACAGCCACTTGTGTGGAAAGTAGTGCCCTCCCACTTTTCATTCCTTACACTCATATGCACACACGCACACCCACACATTCACACGTACGCACACAAAAGCACGTACACACACACACTCACTCACACGCACACACACATGCACGCACAAACACATGCATACACAAACACACACGTACATGCACACACTCCCTCACAGGCACACACAAACACACTCACACGTGCACACACAGGTGTCCACAAACACACATGTACATGCACACACACACAAACACACACACATGCACACGTACACACACACACACACACACACATGCGCACATGTACACACACAAACACATGCGCACACACTGACATATATCTAACAACTGTTTAGGATATAAAGACAGCTAACAAATAAATAAAAAGCTAACAACATCAATCAATCTGAAATAGATTTTCATGTTCATCAAATAATATGCACTGTCAAAATGTCATTAAGACTACATCCAGGGCCTCACAACACGGTTAAAGTTCTCACCGGATACACATGACACAATATGACACTTAATGAAACTGACACGTATTTTTACTGGACGGCCAGTGACTATTTTACACACTGCAGGCCACAGTACTACAGGAAAGCCAATGACGATTATACAACCCACAGGTCACAGGGCATTCAGGTAGAGGAAAGTGGGGGGAAAGCTTCCACTGCTGACCTCTAGTGGCCAGACGCCACATTGCTCTTTCTTTAATAAAAATGAAGACCGCATAGAATGTAATTAAAGATAAACGTGTCCAAAATATAAAGCGTTTTAGAATTATAAACATATACTGTAACACTTTTTTTTCTTACATTATTACCATCAGCCCAGAAGTCAACTGGGGATCTCATTTGCAAGACATAAGAAGTCAATGCAGTACAATTGGTATTGTTTTGTAAAAAATAATGTATCCCCTTCAGGCAATTCAATTGACTGTGCACATGCATTAATTTCAAGAGCATTTCTTGGTGAATTGTCTTAAAGTCACAATAGCGGCAGCTTGTTCATTCAGCTTTAATATAGGCTAATCTCGATTCAGTCATTTCCAAGAATCTGTCAGTTTTCTTCATATTGATATTGATCAATTGATTGTTTTAATGGGCTAATAAGGTATTAATTTACATTTCAAATGCATTTCCATGTCATAAAGTCGTTTCCATTGAAAATATTGTTTACAAGGGAATTACATTACATCATGGTGAGAGTTGAAAATACAGTAGCTGCAGCTGTACTGGAAAACAAGTTCCTTCAATTCAGAAGCATCTAAATATTTCGCAATATTTAGTACATCATGCCGTCGGAGGAAAATTCCTCTCAGCTGAAACTGAGCTGCAAAACGAGCGCCTGCCAAAATCAGAAGCTAGTTAGACGAGACCCCTAATTAGGGACTTGATGGATGGACAAATAAACAACCCAGGAGGCTGTTTCAGATATCTGCCGTTCCCACAGGGAGAGAAAAGTCGCAGTTTCGAGTTTGCGGATGAAATCTCCCAGACTGCCCGTTTGAAGGGTACGGGAAGCTCGCGTGTGCCCCCCGAGTGTGACACATTCCAGGACTGTCTGTAATTACAGGGCTGCCTGCGTTCTCTCTTACGGGCGTTCGGTGAGTCAGCGGGGCGGTCAGCGAAAGAGGAAGCAGGGAGCTCGCTTACTGGCACTGTAAACCCAGCCAGCGACACTCGCCGCAGCGCACACATGACACGAAATGACTCAAATGGGCGTGTCCAAGTTACCTAAAAAGCAAAGTTGTGCCAAACGTGATACATTACACAGAATTCAAAAAACGACGAAGCTTGCAAAACAACAAAAAGACAAAAAGACAAAATAATGCATGTTGAACAGGCTTTTGGTATGTTTGACGCACTTTAAAACCAATAAATCATGGGACAAAGGCATAGAGAAATGATGGAAAATTCCGCTAATAGTTGCTTAAACATTACATGCCTTTATAGTGTTGTTTATGTGCAATTAACCCTTGATTCATGTATAATTAAACTAGAGTTTGGCGCTGTACGTGCATAGCTCGTATATGACTTGATTACATAACCGTGAGTGAATCATTTTGGAAACAACGGCCCTGAAACAAAACAAAAAACGAACATTAGCCATCTCCATGCGGTAATGCAGCTGATATTGCCTTTTTTTTTAAATGCTGTCTGTCCCCAGGTGTAATACTGAGCCATATACGAGGAAAAAAAAACGCCAGATTGGAAATACGCGAAACTCATTTAAAATAAAAAAATAAAAAAATAAACCAAGGTCCGAACTCAATGCGGTGCCATGACTGAAAATCCCTGGTCTCCTGTCCCAATTCCCAAGCTGGCTGGTCATCAGACCATTCCCCAGTTTGTAATTGGCTCCACTCATAGAGTTTGTAACTGGTCCAGTCTAGTCTCTTTGCCTAAATTGCCTAAAATAGATTTATTTTACCAAAGCCAGTATGTGTCCTATCAGATAACAATAAATCAGATATGGATAGGACCAAATTCCTTATGACCAATTAAGTCATGATGGCTATAATAGACAATAACACTTAATTTCGGCCAAATAAGTTATAGTATTTCACTTGAATGGTCATATTTTTCTAATTAGGCGCATGACAGAGACTGAGTACATCTTTTTTTGTACAATCTGCGGCATGGACATATTTCAGTATGGATTAAATGAGATATTCGAGTCTGTATACCTTGATATTTAAAATACACCTTCTGAATATACAAGGCTTCCTCTCTTTTTTCTTTCCTGACTTTTGCTTTGCTATTTTGTGAACCTTTTCACCACTCCCTGTGATATATGACATTTTTTTCATAAATAATAGCTTGGGAATAAAATATTTGAGTATTTAAGACTTTCAAGAAATTTCTATTTTTGCTTCTCTTTGTTTGCCAGGACATGATACAATGCGATTTTACACTGACATGATATAGTAAAGACACATAACTGCAGTTTATGCTTGTGCTGCTGACAGTTACAATCTTCCCTCAGAACTGTAGGTTAATATGCAACCCTGCACTACCATTAGAGAAGAGGCTCTGAAACTGTGGTCAGCGAGAATCCCCCACGTAAAAAAAAACAGCCGTTGTCGCGTGTAACCGGTCGATTTCGAAAGGTTTTTTTCAGACATATGGACAAACAAACCACTCTATGGATCATTGAGAGCAAGTTCGTAGGAACTGCCCATTGCATACATGAAACGTTCAGTCTGTTCAAACGAAAATGTGTGTGATTTACTGAGATCAGGGGTTTTGGGGCCCCATAAAAAGATCTGACAATGGGCCCCACCACCCCAGAAAATCCTACATTTCAATATTTTTGAGGGCCCTTGGAATCTTCCTAACCCCACCCCCCTCCCCCTTACGGTGCCACAATCATAATAATTCCCCCAATATTTGTGTGCGCATGACTTGTGTGTGCATTGGTTCTATAAAATGCACTATATTTTCCTACTTGCATTCATATTTTCATTGTTATTTTTCAGGTGTGTCTGATCTAATCCAAGGTTTTTGCAGGTTTTTGTTTTAGCCCAGCACTATGGCACCTGATTCAGCTAATTATCTAATCACGGTCTTCAATCAAGATCTTTCAGTTGTTTTAGTGATGTACTACAACAAAAACCTTCACCAGCACCAGCACCAGCCATTTTCAGATAACACTGGACACCTCTGTCATGTATGCGATTTTATATTTTGTGAGCTTTATGTTGCTCTGTCTTGTCCACGGTAAAACAGACAAGGTAAAATAACAACAAATAAATGAATAGCAGATCTCAAATAAAATGCCTGCCAAACTGCGGCGTGTGGTTTGTTGGCGGTCCATAAGCCCTGGTCAGATGGTGAGAGGGAGAAGTGTGTAATCACGGGGTTGGAAAGAGGAGAGACCATAACCGTGGTTTTGCACAAAGGCATCCCGGGTTATAGCAAACTTAATGCGTGGGATTGGGGCGCATCCTTGAAGCGGGCTAGCCTGAGGCTAACCTTTTCATAAATGTCGATATGGTCAGTATCGTACACTGATATTTCTTCGGTGGACTTGAGGGGTACACAAAAATGGCGAAATAGGACGAGGCTTCTGACATCACCAAAAAATGTCTTACGATGCCGAGACACACCCCTATTCAAATTTATGACGAGAGGAAGAGACGAGTCATCCACCACCTGAGCCAGGCACGTAGGAAGCGTAAACTGTAAATTGCCTGGGGGACGGGTGCTGACTGGTGTTTCCGAGAATGTATTGTTTACAGAACAGACCTTAAATTAGTGAATTCTAATGACTTTCCAAAGGAAAATGCCTGTGAGTGGTGCGATTGAGAAGAAAGCCAATACGTTGTTTTTTTTTAATCGTGAGTTTATGCAGTGTCATAAAATTAGAGCATGAATAAGACTGGGCGTATTTGTCTGGGAAAATATTGGCTGATGGAGCAGGCACGGCAAAGCTGTTGAAAATCATGGGGAAAAAAAGGCAAGAATAACAACATTACATAGTTTTAACAACATCCATTTATTAATTGATAAAATATTATCTCATGTTCAGCACCAGGAAAGGATTGAAATAACATGGACCACTGTGTTACAGTAGCCTAACAAGTTCTTGAAGTTTCAGAAAATCAAGTAAGTAGTTAACGCGTTGTGCCCCACCAGTAATGAAATGTGGTCACCTCCAGGTTCATTTGAGTGGGGTTAAATGATCAAATTCTTTGCTGATGTGTTGTTTTTATACTTTTTTTTTTTTTTTGCATTCGCAAATTGACCAAAATTTTTTTTAAATGATCCTTGGGTTATAAAATTTTTGGAACCGAGGAGCCCAGCGGACACACGGAACGGAGTCCGTCTCACCCGCTTCACGGCCTGCAGCGTTGCGTCGCCATGATTCCACGGACACGCCTTGCAGATGCAGCCCAGATTCGGGAGGGCGACGAGCCAAAAGTCGCCCCTCCCTGTTTCCCTTCACGGTAGGCGAACTGCTCACCGTCCTATTCTCTCACCTGTGCTTGAGTCACTCTTTATTTTAAGCAACTCCTTGGCGGGAAAACTCCACGCCACAGCAATGCTGTAAAGTCCATAATCCTTTTCCTTGCCCTAAGACATTATGGGAAGTGTTTTGTAACGCGCTCATGATTGAATGGTCTAGCCCGCTAACTCACAGAAACTTCACAAAATTTCCCAATCCGATTGACGGGTGGAACACATTTTGCCTTTGTTCATTGTTTTTAATCACTTTAGCTGACTAAATAATATTAATATTGCATCTGAGATATGTGTATGACTCATATTGAGAATGGCTAAAAGCGAATAATCTTGTAAGCTTGCAGTCAGGTTAAGTGCACACCTGCTGGAGGTATCAGCTGGCTTTTCTGTGGCACAGGTTCTGTGTTGTGTGCTTGTCAGAACAAGCGAAAACATTTCCATGGGAAAAATTAATTTAAAAAATATACTATATGACCAAAGTATCTGGACACCCCTTGGTCTGGGGCTGTTTTTCATGGTTTGGGCTATGCCCCTAAGTTCCAGTGAAGGCAAATCTTAATGCAATGTCATCCTAGGTTGTTCTGTGCTTTCAACTTTGTGGCAACAGTTTGGGGAAGGCTCTTTCCTGTTTCAGCAAGACAATGCCCCTGGCACACAGCAAGATCCATATAGAAATGGTTTTAGGGAGATTTTTTAGGGTGTGGAAGAACTTGACTGGCCTGCACAGCTTTTACTTGTTAGTCAACGTTAAGGACAAATGTTGATTGAATCCCAGGCTGGATCTTATTGAAGCTTGTGTTAATATCAAAAGATATGATTGTCACAGCTGTCTGTTTTTATCCCTTTTTTGGGGGCTAAACACTTATATTTTACTCAAGGTTTATGACATTATAGGTTCAAAATAGGGCAATGACTTTAGAATCAAATTTGGGTTATGAAATGCATAGATGTATTCAGGTGATTAAACTCTTATCTAAACTTCATTTACAGCGGGCTCCAGAATTATTGGCACCCTTCATAAATATGCACAAAAAATTATAAACTAAAAAATAATACAGATATTGACATAAGCTTTATTTTCCAACATGTGTAAACTAGTGTGCTTGATTAATGATTCATTGGAATCAACCAAAGCCTTAAATGTTTTAAATAAAAAATATATTTCCCCAAAAAAACAAGTTCCACAATTATTGGCACCCCTGGTTCAATACTTTGTGAAAACACCCCTGGCAAAGATGACAGCCGTGAGTCTTCTCCTATAATTTGTGAAAAGTTTAGAGATCATATTTGGACAGATTTTTGACCATTGCTCCATGTAGAACTTTTCAGAATCATTGATATCTTTGGGTTTGCGCTTATGGACCCCAGCTCTTCAGTTCAGACCACAGGTTTTTGATGGAATTTAAGTCTGGAGACTGAGCTGGCCATTGGAAAACATGGATGTTGATTTCACTTAAGCATTTCTGTTTAGATTTTGATGTATGAGTCATTGTCCTGCTGGACAATCTACCTATGACTAAGTCCTAGCTTCTTAGCAGAGACAACCACATTTTCTGCCAGAATTTCCTGGTACTTTGTTCAATTCATTGTACCATTGATCTAAAATAGTGCCCCAGGACCACTGCCAGAAACACATCTCCAGAATATCAATGACCCACCTCCACATTTGACCGTGGGTGTTTCCCCTGTATGCATTCCTCTTTTGCTGCCAAACATGTCAATGGTGTGTATGGCCAAAACGTTCAATTTTGGTCTCATCTGACAATAGCACTCTCATCCAGTCATAATTCCCAATGAGGTTTTGCAAGCTCCAGATTCTTGGTTTTGTTATTGTGCTCAGTAAGCGCTGTCTTCGTGCCACCCTTCCAAGGAGTTGGTATGGAGGTGCCATTTTATGTTTTTTTTAGACTTGTTGACCGCAAGAAACAAACCAATCTGCAATTCTTAAACAGTGATCCTTGGGTTATTAATGGCCTCCCTCACCATCTTCCTCACCGTCTGTGGGGACACCATGCACTTGCTTCCTCTTCCTGGCAAATCTGCAACCATTCCATATGTTTTACACCTTTTTATTATTGCCCTTACAGTGCTAAGGGCAATAATAATATAAATAAAACTCATACAAAATATACTGCTTGTATTTTTGCATAGACTGCTTTGTTGCTGTTCTCGTTTGTGTTAGTGTTAATCAGTTTAACCTTCAGGGTCCAAGTTGAACTATGCGGTTGTTCCCCGCACTTGGACCGGTACTTCTCTCTAGGGTTTTCGACATACTTGTTCCTAGTTATGGTTATACACTTTGTTGTACGTCTCTCTGGATAAGAGCGTCTGCCAAATGCCTGTAATGTAATGTAATGTAATGGTATGTTTAACCGTTTATGTCTTTCCTTGTACCCATTACCAGACTTGTGACGGTAAATTGCCATCCGTCTCTTCTAAATTGACAGTTATTTGGCTTTTCACATGCTGATGGATAACAAAGGGATTTTGCATGCTTGTTACCTCATTTTTATTCTCTAGTGAAACTGGAAGTGATGGAATGACACAATATAGTTCCTTTAGACTGAGATGAACTAAATTAAGTAAAATTGTATTGCCAATTTCATTTTGTTTGATTTTAAACAATAATTGTTAGGAGTGCCAATAATTATGGCACCTATGGTTTTCAGAAAAAAATAGATTACTTAATAAAAAAACATTGAAGCATGAGAGTAAATGTATTGAAATAAAAGTATATAGTTTTCCCATATGTTTGAACATAACATATAGATTATTATCTGTGTCATTTATTATATGCAGCCTTTTTTCTTCATTTTTATTAAGGGTGCCAATAATTCTGGAGCCCACTGTAGATAATCTGAATAATAAATCGATGTTATACCACATAATTATAAGCATGGTTTTCATTGGACGTAGACAGATTTTTATATTTGCCAGTGTTTTTGCTGTGCTGGTAGTTTGCTCTGAGTTAGTAGTGACTGGACCTTTGACTTTATTTAGGTAACACTGCCCTCTTCTGTTCATTCTCAAAAATATTTAATGTTACTTGCCTCTGTGTGTGCCTGCCTATACAGGGTTCAGAAATATGAACCGCAAAGGTGTTTGCTGTTTAAACACACTGTCACTGCAAATGTGGAGTTTAGCAGCCACTGAAAATGTCTTCTGCCATTATTATTATTATCAGTCTCATTATCATTATTATTATCATGCTGTATTTTTACATCATCATACAAAAATAAAATAAAATAATAATAATAATAATAATTATAAAAAATGCACGATTTCCTTTTGTCTGAAGACTCTGGAACAGCCAACAGCACTTCATCTGAAGACCAAAGAGGGCGTCTGGTCTTGTAGAATGACTGAAGCTCTCTAATATAAGATGGAGCTAGACCAAGCTTTGAAAGTGATTAGGAAAACTTTAGGAAAATTAGGAAAATTTCTCTGTATCCTCAAATGGTTCTGATTTTGGAAATTTGGCGGTAACATGTCTGAATTGACTCAGTTATGTGACATTCAAGGTTAAAGTGAGTGCAGTTTATTGTACAGTGTGTTCAATAATGTAAAATGTGTCCGTAGCTGAATGGCTATATGTTTATGACACGCAGGGCACTGTGTTGATGCGTCTCACCAAACTATTCCACATTTCCCCTCATATACCCAAGGATCAAAGGGAAAAACCCCGAGTCATCAAATAAAGACACAATCACAACCAAACGGTACATCAGTTATCCTGCTTGTGCAACGTCTGTAAGGCTTATCACACAGATTTAAGGACACCAACTTTCTCCCTGTGACATCAGCTTTCCAACAATACAAAACATGATTACACTGTATTATGGAGAAACTAACATTTGCATAATGCTGATCCAGTAGTATGTATTACAGCTGAGCACTGTCTCTTTATCACACCCTGCTGACTCCCTGTCAGCACAGTAAACAGAGTCTGTTTTCCTCTGCGGGTCTTACAAGAGGCACACTTCTGTTAACCGCCCTATAATTGTTATTTTGATAGTTCTCAAAATTGCAATTTGTAGCAAAGGCATGGGAAAGACTATTGGCTCCCAGCAAAAAAACTGAAATTTTGGAGGCAAAAAAACTAATTGTTGTTTTATTTTACTATCCAAAAAGATGAGGGCGAGGAGAAATTTAGGGGAGAAAATATTTTTTCATGGCTCTGTATCTCTCACACTCAAGTCCTCCATTATTGCATATTTGTCACACTGAATTGTTTCAGATCTTTCGACAACATGTAATATTAGACAAAGGGAAACACAGAGCTCATTTAAAAAATAAATTCATTTATTTAATGAAAAAAGTTATCATAACACCCATATCATGTGAAACTGCATGAATTTCTGTTTGTGAGTCCATGTGAAGGTATGTGTACGGCGTGCGTGTGTTTACTTGAGTGTGTGGGTGAGAAAGACAGAGGGAATGTGTGTGTGTGTGTGTGCATGTGTGTGTGTGTGTGTGTGTGTGTGGGGGGGGGGGGGGGGTCACTGAGTAACATTATAAAGGGGTGGTGACATAATATGTGTGGGCAGAACAGAAAACTTGAGACTCTTAGAAAATGTTTCACCACCCACACACGCTCTCACCCTTTCCACTATCAAAGCTGTTCTGTTTTATTTGGCTTTTCTTCACTTTTATATTGGTCCTTTTCTGAGAACAACATTGTAATTTCACACTTAACAATGTAGTTTCAGCACAGTATTTTTTTTTTACCAAAGATTAGAATATTTCCCTCTGCTGGAAACAACTGTGTATTTACTGTGCTTTAGAGGGCACTGGACACCTCCCATCAAAGACCCACACACAGATGATGCATATATTACTGGGTTTTTCTTACAGATACAGCAAAGTTAAGAAGGTCATAGATGCTCACAATCCCAGACTGTTTAACATACTTCACATATGAATACTTCTTACTGTACTAGGTTTGCCACCGCCTGGACTGTCGTAATACCATTGTCCAGAAGATGGCAGAGATGAGTAAATGTTAGAGATGGTACATTCAAACCAAACTGACCCTGCCAGGTTTGTCTTGATTAAAAATCATAAATCCTAGAAATTTAGAGAACATTTTGAAAGTTTACCCACTAAAATGTTAAAATGATAAGTGCTTACAAACTGGGAGATCCATGAACCTTGTTCAGTCCATGACATGAAGAATTCAGGCTGTCCTGGAGGCAAATAAAGGGAGGGGGTTCCTACCTGGTTCAAGATAAGTGTGCCTAATAAAAGTGGTCACTGAGTGTATATCTACTGTATACGCCACACACACACACTCACAGACTTGGGCAGTGTATTAAATTAGACATTCCTGCTTGCCCTGGACCACAGGATGATTCCCTACCATCTTGCTATGGTAACGCATCACAGGATAAAAACAAGCTCTTGTGTAGCACTCTTCATCCCAGGATACAACAGTAACGCACAGCCCCACCCCTATTTTCACCACATTATATGTTGTCATTACATGCCATTTATGGGATGTAGATAAATGTACTCCAAAAAAATAAAAAATCCATTTTTGTATGATGTAGACAACATGCAACACATTTAAACTGCAGATGGTACACTTACTTCCACTCATTCTGCTCTCCCCCTCTATACCTCCTCCTCTCCCCCTCTATACCTCCCCCTCTCCCTCCATGCCTCCTCCTCTCCCTCCCTGCTTTTCTTCGCACTGTGTGGTTACATCATGAAAGGTTGTGCACTGTGAAAAGAATTTTCAGTTTGGCCTTGTGGTCAGATTTTTTTTTTTTCCTTTTCTGGACCGGCGATGGCATTATTATTTTTTTTTTTCATATTACAATCTCAAGAAGCTGTGATCTTTGTGATGTCATGTATTACATAAGTGTCAAAAGCCTAAAATAAAAAACCCTGTCAAAATGGGTATATACCACACACCACACTCCGAACTTGAAAAATAACACTTCACTGTGGTTGTGTGTTTTTTCAGCTTGTCCTTGTGAATCAACCTTCGGGGGCATTTTGGATCATGTCCAGAGCGGTTTTATCAAATGTTGGGAAATGCCTTAGCCCTTCTATGTTGCATGGACGGCCAATACTCAATGACTCATATTAAAGCACATTAATTAAAAATTAAGACTATCACAGTAAAACTTTCTCATCTCAACAAGGTGACTGTCTTTTTCCATAAGGCTTACTAATGTGGTATGTTGTAATGTACTTGGCAAGCAAAGGTGATTATAACTTAATATAATGTGCCTTGTGGCAAAAGACAATTAACTTGCAGTACATCAGCATATTATTCAAAATAACAGATTGCAATCAGCATATGGTGCCATCCAAAAGCATGGGAAGAGTTGAATGAACTTTATTTACTTTTCTTGCAATATGGATTCAGTGGGTTTTTCATGATCATGGTGCAAACAGTGACATGGCCGACAGCCAGGAATCCAGATAGAGATTAAGTCTAAATGGCAGACCTGCAATCTTGCTTTAACTGAGAAAATGAAAAGATCCTCATCAATTAAATATAGAATGTGATGCAGAATAATCGGCAGAGGTAAGGAACACTAGTCTTCCCTGTAAATGGAGCCTAGTTTTGCTGTAGAGTTGTTCTAAATCCATGAGGAACCTCCAGATATGTACAGACTATTTAGGAAGTATTAAGTGATGGAGGAGGAGAGAGGGTGTGGGAGGAGTTGGGGGGGGGGGAGGGCGCTGGGGGACAAAAATATGTCACCGTGACCAGATGTGTTTGGGGCTCACTTATCATTACTAGTTATGATTGGATAATTTTGGTGGTGATATGAACATCCATAAACATGGTGGACGCTAAAGCTAATTTGAGGTTCCACTGAGATTCTAAAACGGATAAGAATGTGCAGACTCAAGGTAAGTCTTGTTTGACTGAATTGCTTTTAATTGTGATCTAGGACAAGGGCCTGGCTAGCTCAGTGGTCTATAGAGCTTGGTGTTAGCTAGGTGGTCTGTAGAACCATATTATTATGATTCGGTGGTTTGTAGAATCATTATGAATAGTGGTCTATATGTAACTCTGGCAATGTCCAGAATGGAACGTGAACTGATCCTTCATAGAAAAATAAATGCTATACGTATTTCAGGCAAATTGCAGATTTGTTGTTGATACATTTGTCGGGGCACATCTGAAAACAAATGAGCCTCTTGATTTAAATCAAATGGTAAATGGTAAGTGGACTGCATTTATATAGCGCTTTTATCCAAAACGCTTTACAATTGATGCCTCTCATTCGCCAGAGCAGTTAGGGGTTAGGGATTAGGTGTCTTGCTCAAAGACACTTCGACACGCCCAGGGCGGGGTTTGAACCGGCAACCCTCCGACTGCCAGACAATCGGTCTTACCTCCTGAGCTATGTCGCCCCAATCTAAATCAATGTAGTCTTTGTAAAGTTTCAGTGCACTGTTTCTTTTTATTGCTTTTAGTCTTAATCTTTTTTTTTTTTTTTTCTTCCTTTATGCCCTCATTCCTTTCTTCTGTCATATTATGTAATCATTGTGCTTTTATGGTGTTTAACTGCAATTGTGTTGTCTGTCATGCCTGTGTAAAGCACTTTAAATTGCTACAGTATTTGACAGGTGCTATATAAATAAACTTGCCTTGCCCTGCCTGTGGAGTTCCTGAACCTTCTACACAGCCTAGAATTAACTCAACATGTTACGAGAACACCCACTAACATGGCGAGATTCTTGATTTAGCTATCCTCAGAGGGAAAAGTGTCACTGACCTTTTTCTGTCAGATGTCACTATCTGATCATTACTGCATTTTTTTGATGTTCTGTTAAACAGCACAAGAAACAAAACTGAACTCACAATGAATAATGACATTTCATGCAGCAGCAGAACTACGCTTTGCTGAGATAACAAATTCCTTAGATCAAAAAGTATTTTTAAATTATTTGATAGATGAAATGGTGGACGCTTTTGTAGTAGGATGATTGGATGGATAGAAATATTTGTGATCTTTCCTGTAGGAAAGCTTAAAGAATGTGGAGGAAAACTAAACTGGAGATTCATCTTGGAATTCTGAAAGAACTAATTGCCACTTATAACAATGCTGTACACACAGAGACGGGCCCACTTTTCGAAGATCAGCAACGTTAGCAGAAACTCTAGGGCACTGTTCTACCATTGACCACTTACTAAATCCAGCACCCTACGACCTACTCAGCCAAGTCTCAGGATTAGCAAATTATCAGCTGGTAAGCTCCATGACGCAACTCAAAATAGCAGCACTGTAAGATTGTATTACAGACTAAATCTTCTACATGCACTCTCGATCCGGTTCCTAATCAGTTTAGAAATGTCTATGAAAGTCTGTCTTCTTCTCTTCTAAAGAGAATTAACATCTGACTGGGAACACTGCCTTTAAAACAGCTGTAGTGAAACCAGAACTGAAGAAACCAAATCAAGATAATAATATCCTAACTTCAGGCCTATTTCTAGCCTACCATTTATGGTACTTCAGGAAGTGCTTTTTTATAAATAAATTTATCTTTGGGAACAGTATCCTAGAGACGTTCTAGTAAGGTTTTAGAGAAATCACAGCACAGAAAAAGATCTAATATAAATATTAAATGATCTTAGATTTCTTGAAGATACAAAATGGCAATTCTCATCCTTTTAGATTTAAGTGCTGCCTTTGATACTATCGACCTTCAACTGGTTTGGTCTCTCAGAAAGTGCTGTCATCTTTTTCAAACCTACACAACAGGGTGAAAATTCTATGTTAGTCTCAGCAATCATAAAAAAGTCAAAAAAGTCAAAGTAAAAAAAAAGTAATCTTGAACTCCACTGTAAGTCTTTTAACAAAAACCAGACAAAGAGAGTATATTACTCCAGTTTTAGTCACCCTGCACTGGCTCCCAGTTTATTTTCAAGTGATTTTTCTCACACAAAGCTCTTAATGGTATAGCACCTTCTTTTTATCTCTGAACCCCTAACATTTTATCACCCAGCAGCAAGCCCTTAGGTCCTCTGGTGCTGGTCTTAAATGTAGCCAATCGACTCACACAAAAAAGTGGAGAAGGAGCTTTTACCCTCTGTGTCCCCTTTAAAAAAATGGAACTTTTAAAAGCAAATTCAAAACCTAAATATTTACTTAGGTTTTTAAATCTTTCTTATAATAATAATAATAATACTACTAATACTACTACTACGACTACTACTACTACTACTACTAATAATAATAATAATAATAATAATAATAATAATAAAAACAATCTGAGATTGTAATATGAAATAAGAAGAATGTAAATATAAAGAAAAATACAATTTTTCAATTGACTTGTTTTACTTTGACTTAATTTGACAGACTCATTTCATAAAGTGTATTTATAGAGCCCAGGTACATGCATATAAACTAGATGAACCACGTCTGTTTAAATACATATTTAGTAACATAAAAATTTCACACATTTCTTGTGAATCCCACACTTTAAACCCCCAGACAGATATGAATTCACACTTCCAACAATCACATTTTACATGGATTAAATAATTTATAAACCAAGTCCCATGAAAGAACGTTCCACAGCAATGCATGTGTACATTTTATCAACACAGAAGTATCAGAAACATCTAATACAACAATAAATCATCCCCATAATAATTTTTTGGTTATCAAAACATCCTGCTCCATTACTCAACTGTGTTATTTTGAATACTCTGTAGTGGTAGTAATATATGCCACATTACACTCCACAAAACTGTGTCATGGACACAAAATTAATACACTTAATTCTGGAAAATGCAAATGCCTTCTTCAATTTGTCGGATAATACAAAGCAAATTATTGTTTCTGTATAACAGATGAATTTATAAGTACATTACATTACTGCTCTTATCCAGGGCAACTTACACAACTTTTACATTGCATCCATTT
Source organism: Anguilla rostrata (assembly GCF_018555375.3). Classification (NCBI taxonomy): domain Eukaryota; kingdom Metazoa; phylum Chordata; class Actinopteri; order Anguilliformes; family Anguillidae; genus Anguilla; species Anguilla rostrata. The sequence goes on from NC_057944.1 coordinate 4,351,608, forward strand.
ATACAGTAGGATATATACTGAAGCAGTATAGGTTAAGTACCTTGCTCAAGGGTACAATGGCAGTGTCCTACCTGGGAATCGAACCTGCGACCTTTAGGTTACAAGACTTGCTGCTTGCCCATTATACTACACTGCCTTATACAATTGTAAAATAAAAATAAAAATGATAAACTTACATAAAATCAAAGCCTTCTGCTTAAAGGTATCCACAGAGCCCACACATCTTAAATCTAAAGGGAGGTTGTTTCACAGTTTGGGAGCCACTGAGGCAAAAGCCCAGTCTCCCTTTGTTTTAAATTTAGATCTGGGGATTGCCAGCAACCCCTAGTCCAAGGACCTAAGGGGCTTATTGGTGGCATAAGGGCCAAGAAGCTTGCTAATATAGGCCGGTGCTTGACCATGCCCTTTATACCCAATGTGTAAACGCAATCATTTTGAAATTGATCCTGAATTTAAGTGAAGCCAGACTAAAATGGGAGTAATGTGTGACCATATATTAGATCTTCAGAGAGAGATTTACTGACACAAGAAAAGAGGACATTGCAGTAGCCCAGACGTGAGGAAACAGAAGCATGGGTTATCATCGCCAATGCTTATTTAGACACAAAAGTCTAGCAATGCGCCTTGGAAAAAAACAAGAACGAATCAACATCTTAATGTATTGGTCAAAATTCATGGACTGGTCAAAAATGATACCTTAGCTAAGCTATAGACAGGGAACTGAGGCTTAGCTTAACACTAGAAATCATACCGTCAGAGCCTATAACTGGAATCTCAGTTTTATGTGAGTTTAGCTGCAAGAGATTGTTAGCCATTCACTTAATGGCAATCAATCCATTAAAACATCCAATGCAACTGGTCTGGTTTGAATGAGAAGTCCAATTGTATATAATCTGTGTAACAGTGGTAAGAAATGCCTGTAAATTGACTAATAACATGCCCTAGGGGGAAGCATATATAAAGTGAACAGAATAGGACCCAGTACAGAGCCTTGGGGAACACCACATAATAGAGCAGCTGATGATGACACATGACTGCCAACAAACACTGAAAAACTCCTATCTGAAAGGCATGAGGAAAACCAGTCCAGGACCGTGCCAGCAATACCCACCTGTTCCCTGAGCCTCTCAAGCAGGATGCTATGACTAAAGGCAGCACTAAGATCCAGTAGTATTAGAACGGAGCATTCTCCAGCATCAGCACACATTAGGGTGTCATTAGAAACTCATTGGATGAGGGCTGTTTCAGTGCAGTGCTTCTGTCAGAAACCAGACTGGAATTCATCAAAGATTATTATGCACTTCCAAGACATTCATAAGCTGTTTAGTGACTACATTTTCAAGGATCTTAGAAATAAAGGGCAATCTAGAAATAGCATATAATTCTTGGGCAAAGATGAATCAAGATTAGGTTTTTCCTAAAAAGAGGCAAAACTACTACCTGTTTAAATGAGTCAGGAACACGACCGGATTCGAGGGAGTGATTGATAATGAATAGTAAGCAAGGTCCAGTCCATTAGACCCCAGTACATTTTTTAACAGAGAGGTTGGTAAGATGTCGAAAGGGTCTTGAAGATAGCTTCATTTGAAGCACCAAATCAGTAAGGCCTTGTAAATAAATGGGTGAAAATGAGTCCAAAACTACTGGCTGAGATGGGCAGCTGATTAGGGTTGTGTCTTAGACCTTATATCTCTGATGCTGTCAACATTAAACAAGACACAATCGTTGCAATCAGAGATTTGAGAAAGAAAAAAAAACATACTGCAGAAGATGCAGGCAACACAATAAGATTGATGGTGTTGAACTATACTTTCGGATTACGCTTACTGGCAGCGATGAGATGAGAGATCTAAGCAACGCCGTGCTTCCTTAAGCATGTCATTAAAATTAGGCATAAGATCCTTCAAATGCAGGCGGCGAACTCGAACTTTCCAGGATTTCCATAAACTCTCCACCTTCCTGCACTCACGCTTAAATGAACGGATATCATCATTAAGCCAGGGGGATAAAATAACAGAGCGAACCGTTCTGGTGGTTAAAAGAGCCCCATCATCCAGCGCTGACGAGCAAAGAGAGTTAAAAGGCCGCAGTAAATCTTCAGTGCGGGCCCGGGGATTCAAAACCAGACCGGAATCAAAAGCTGCAGAAAATTTCACTGTTAAGGAAGCGTGAACGAGTAACGTGTTTACAGGATAGAGAATGTGAGTTCAGAGAGCTCAAGCAATATATGTTCGTGCTTACCATGGTTTCACTTTGGTATTACAAATCATTACAAATGATTACCAGGAATTATTAGGTGATTCTTTGGGAAGTGCACTGTAATCTCCCTGTAACGTATGCACTTTTACATAAAGTGCTACCAATGGGTTGTTGAAGAATTTAATTAAATGTTTAAGTATATAAATGGCAAGTCGCAACAGTAAAATATAAAAAGATATTTGACAGACAACAACATAACCTAGGCGTCTTAATTAATGAGGCGATATAGGTAAATATGAAAAAAATATCATTTTTTTTCGTTTTGTTTGCGTTTTCAATTATTTTGTATAGATTTTTTTTTTCATCTCTGCTTTTCTCCTACCACCCCTGCCCCCATTTTTATAGACCATTTTGCATCATGTTATGGCTTGACTTTGTCTAACCTTCCTAAATTAAACATAAAAGAGATGTGTGGTATCCAGTGTACTGCATTGCAGTGACCAAGTGCTTGGGTAATCAGTACTAATTTGGTTTTGGCAATGATAATCAACCTCCTTTATCTTACTAGACATTTATTAATGCGGGGTTTGCTTCTTGATTGTTTTTTTATCGACTTCTTATTTAAACTGATTGGTGCAACTCTGTCTGTGGAAACAGCAATATCGATGTTCACAAACACCTCCCATTTGTTTTTCTCCTAAATTTGATATTGGCAGTTGGACCTGCCAAGTCACCACCACCGCAAATGACTTGGAGGCTCAGGGCACTGTTCAGACTTCTAAGTGCAACATTGGAGGAAACCCTATTTCCTGTCAGTTTCAGGGAAGGAGGCCTTTAAGGTCACGTTCTTGCAGCGTGCAGGAAATGACAACAGATCAAACGTGAACTTAGGTCAGTCACAGAATAAAAGAAATTGCAAATTCAATTTAACCTTGTCTGACCAATCGCATTCCTCTGACTGTGCATAATATTTCCAGACGCAGAAGAGCACTTCCTCGGACCAGCACGTTAGTCATATTATTGGGTCAGTTGCAGTGTGCAATAAACCACAAAACTGCATTACAACTAGAAGAGCTATCCAAGTCTGTGGAATAAGGATGAACTGTTCCAGTTGTAATGCAGTTCTGTGGTCTCGAGGTTGAAACCTGAGGTTTAGCTAAGCACACTGCAATTGACCCACAGGGTTTCCCTGACTTGACCTTTGTTTAGCTAAGTACACATTGCTATACAATGGGATTTTAAATCGGTTCACTGAAAAATAAATAAATAAAACTACATTATTGTTTTTTTTTAGACAGACAGCCTTAATGTAAAAAAGGATGCTTTTACATCTGATATTTCTGGGCAAGTTTCCACACAGTTATTTGTATGCTCAGATTGGATGAATGTGTTTGACAAGTTTAAGTTTCACTTTATCTACCCCATGTGGTAATTTATCCTCTATATTAACCCATCCTAGGTACTTATTGGGCAGTGGGCAGCCACAGTGCAGCACCCAAGGACTAAATCCAGTGGCGAAGGTATACATAACCTGACATTCATGTCTTTTCTGTAAGTAAGTCCACGCAGGAAGGATCCAGCCAGCCAGGACTTGAACCCAAAATGGCCTTATCGCGAAGCAACGATGCTAACATCTGCGCCACCGTGCTGCTAAATGTTTCTTAATTCTGTTATGAAATGATGACACAAGTCAACACTATTGTATGGGGAGTGACAAAATCAGCATTTGTGAACACAAATAAATCTGATTCAACCAGTCAAACACATGACCAAGTGTCAGATTTGGTACTGATTTTGGACCATAAACAGTATAAGCAATATTAGTATTCAGTAGCCATCTTTGAATATGGATAAGATGTTAACATCAAAGAGTGCTGGCCTTTCATTTCCCTGCATTTTAAGTTCCTTCTGGGAGAGTCACCGGAACTGCTGCAATTCTTTTGGTAACTGAAAACAAACATGAGGTTCAGGCAGGTGAGGTGCGGCCTAATCGCTCAAAACAGACAGGCAGACCTGTAGGACAGGTTAGAATAAGAACGCGATGTCAGAAATGACAGAGTGTAAGAATTATAGGGTTCCAACTAAATTAATTTTTTCAGAAAAAATGAGTAAACGTGGGAATGCTCTTTGGCATCCCTTTTAGTCACTGCATAATTACATGAAATGACTTCTTAAGCAGGTTAAGACTACCATGGATGCAACCAAAAGACCAAAAAATTTCTTTTGAAAAGTTCTGCTCATAGAACCGTGAAATTGAAAGTGTTCGATCTGGATGACCGAAAGCTAAAACCTCGGCTTGAGGGGACCAGTGATGTCTGTCATAAATCTGGGATAAGATACAAGCAGCCCTGTCCGTCTTGTTTATTCATCTGGCTTGCCACAATGATTGCTCAGCAGACTGTTCTATTTTTCAGTACCTGCTATATCTAGGTAGAAGGAGAAGCATGTGGCATTGAGCCAGCTGAGAAGTTTTTTGACTTGAAACAAAGAAACTTAACTGAAAATGAAAAAGTTTAAAGAGAGGTTTTTTCAATTTCTACCCACAGTGACACAAAAAGATGAGTTTTAGTAAAAAATGATCTTAGACACAACTTTCCTCAAAATGGCCTCTTTTGGCTTTAATTACAATTACAAATTATTGGACGTCAATCTGATCATCATTTTGTGAAGTGGGCGGGGGGAGGGGGAGAGGGAGTTAAATTGACTGAAATCTTACAGTAGGTTCAAGGTTTTTGCTCTGCGTTACATCAAACTTACAAGGCCTATAGGGTGCACTTGCTGACGTGATTGGACAAGAAGAGCTCATTTAGCTGCAGTGCTATTGGTGGGCAGCTGCGGACAGCATTGTGGTAACTCGAGGGGCAAAAATTTCCCACCACGTGGAAGTATGCAGTTATTACACGTATTCACAAATCAGGGGAGCAAACAGACATTAACTACAGACCCATAAGCATCCTCTCTGTCATGTCAAAAGAAAATGGGTAGCAAAATCAGGAATAACAGTTCCATCTTTCTTCATCCTTTGCAGTTTGGTATTAGGAAGCTCTATTATAAATAAACTGCCAGTTGTTTCCTTTTGGAACTATAGTCCATGATTTGAGAAGCATTTGATACAGTAAATCCCAGTTTTGCTCACTAAGTGGTCATACTTTTGACCAGGTACAATGAAATGGATGAAGTCTCATTTAGAGAATAGGAAACTGTGTACGGGTCTGCAGTTCAATATCAGGATATTTAAACTATGAAGCTGGAGTCCCACAAGGGTCATTTCGTGGACCATTGTTGTTTAGTTTATGCCAATGACCATCCAGACGTCTGACCTCCTGGTACACTCTGCCTGCAGACCTGAGAGACCTGACAAACACCAGCACATTCACCAGAAATGTAAAAAGTTGCATTCTGGATAATCAAAAGTGTCAGCATCTCTCCACATTACATCTAAATATGCTGTCAGTATTGGCTTCTATGTCTTCTTATGTCTGTCGAGTCAGTACTGAACTGCACATGTGTTGTATAACATTGTGGAGTCTTTGCATGTCAACATGCAAAGCATAGTCTTAGTACTGTACTGCTCTAAAGTCTTTAATGCTTTAATACCCTCTATATGTGCCTCTTTTGTACAGTATATGCTTGCCTTATGTGCTCCATTTGTGTCTTTCCATGCACTTGCTCCTGTGTTGCTTAAGTCTGCTTACAAGTTCTGGGTGCCTGTTCTTACGTGCTTTTAATGTTGTATTAAGGCTACATGTCTGGTCTTTGTTGTTATCAATGTAAATCATCCTTCCCAGGGACAGCAGATAGAAATTAGGCATTCGGCTGAATCTGGCGCATTTGTATCACAGAATAGTGATGTTGATCAATGTGTTCATTTGTGTTACAGTTCATTCACCCTCTGAGTTGTTCCCCTTTTTAATCTGGGCATTCAGTTCAGTCCTGCTGATTTTTATGTTTTTAAGGCTTTAGTGCTCTTGTGTAGAAACCATAAGTTCTTTACAGCTGTTGTAACCCCTTCACTTAAAAGGCAAAACAAAAAAAGACAATATGATGTGACATTAACATTAATCATATAGCACTTCCTAGCAATTGAGTCATAAACATCCTACTTAATGTCATCCATAATTTCTTTTACACCTTCATAATTTACTCTTACTTTCAACATTATATGGCTGTTATCATTCAGATGGTTTTATTCAATATGCTTTTTTTATTCTAATTCTTTATTGCTGTAAGTATACTTTTATTGCAGTAAAGAGCTGTGCAAATGGCTATTATTCATTTTAGTAGTCATTAGTCATAATGTTTGTGCTGTAGTAGAACAGCATAACACTATTTCTTTTTTTCAACCTCAGCTTGCAGATCTCCATGATACAGGAGATATGATAATCTGCATATCCAGAATTCTCAGAATCCCCATAGAACTGTATCTTCGTGTGGGGTCATTCAAATCCTTCTCCATGCTTCTCTGTTCTAATTATATAGTTTTTATAAAACATAAGCTATTCTGCAGTGGATAAAGTAACACACTGCTCATGGTTTCAAGGTAGTGCTTTCATTTCTCCCTCCCTTGATGTTTCAAGCATCTTGTGGGTTAATATCACATCTAAGAAAACTTTTTTTTTCCTCTATAAAAGCCTTCTCTCAGTCAGGAAACATTGGTATTTGGGTACTGCCACATCTCTAAACGCCAGCAGCAAGTATAAGGAGTGTCTTGTTATTTCATTTCAACACATTCATACTACTGTGTTCATCACTCACATGCTTTTTCAGAGTTGGGCCAGTTAAGTCCTGTTATGCTTTTGAATAGCATAAGCTTGGAGATTTGGCACTGAGGTTTTTTTTCTGTTTGATTTACTGGCTGAGGACCAGGTTTACTTTCCTTGGCAGACTCTCCTGAACATTAAAAAAAAAAAAAATGCTAATTTCATATTCACCGCTGTCAGGTCCATTCTTTTGTGTCTTAAAAAATTTGATCTCATGGTTCAAATTCTTGCCTTTTAGAGAAATTAAACCATTTTGTCTCATGATTCACTTTTCAGTAGAGATCTTGCTGTTTTCCTAAGAGTGTTACAGTGGAAGCCGTTATCTTTGCAGTAGATTTAACAATATTAGTCATAGCATGACATTGTTTTCCCCCTGTTTTGTGACTGCTAAAATGGAAAAGAAAAATCATTCTCTTTCACTCCTCTCTATTTGTACGCATAAAAAAATAACAAAAAATGGGCTGATTCGACTTTAAATTTAGAGGAAAGGGAAAAACGTTAGACTATTAGGGAGATTATTAATTGGAGAGGAGAGGAAACTCTTAATAACTGATTAACTTTTTTGTACCTCATCAACAATGGGTACACATCCTCAATCTAATTGTCTTTCTTAGGGATGACGGTCAACGAGAAGGAACCTACATTCACCCCACTGGACCTAGCCACCTGGTCTGGGCTTTTTGCAGGTCTGCTTCCTGGTTATGTGGCTATTTTGAACTCCCCATATGTGCATGTGTAACTTGGAACTGGTGCCATTTGAAAGCTCTGGTGAAATTAAGACAACCTATTTGTTGTGTCAGAGCTGCTAATTGCAGGATTAAATATGTCATTTTGCTGTTCAGAATTTTTATTTCTTTTTACAAATCTCATAACAGAGACACATTAGTCATACTTAAACTCTTAGACTCAACTCCTTATCTCTTCAACTCCTCCACTGAACTTAAAATTAAAAGAAGATATTTCTTCTTTTTCTTCTTCTTTAGTCAGTATTTTGGATATTTTAAAAACTATGCCCCTGGAAATTTTTTTTTAAAAATAACCAACATTTGCATTTGAGTGAAATCAAGGACAAGTGTTTATCTTTTTGTTTACAAGGACACTTCATTCCGTGCTTGCTTGCTTACAATTTTAGCTTGATAATGACGGGGTCTCATTCTGCTGTGAAAGGTCTATGGCAAGTTAAATGGACAGGTCAGGCAATCTGGTGAAGCATTGACACTCTGTTCTTTTGCAAATATTTCAAAGCAGAGGTTTAGATTTTAGTCTGAAAAGCTTTCAGACACTTGAAGGAATCTCCTCCTTGCTTCTCTTTGTAGTGCCGACTACCCGTAAACATTTAATATCTGTTGAAGTACTGACAGACCTTGTGTACAATTCATTGCTTTGCATCTTTTAAAATTCAAAGCATCAATGCCCGCCTATTAATTTGTCAGATTAACTAGCAAGAGAACTCAGCCTTATAAATCCAATCAAAGGGATGGTGCCCCCAGTGTCAGGCCAATGGAAACTGCTGCCAAATCTTTCAGCTGCTATAGAAACGGCTTCACTGTTTTCAGTACAAGTGTAGTGCCAACTGTGTTGGAACACTTGAAAAGGCATAGTCTCTTTTTGACAGACTTTTATGAGAAAGTCTGTAGGCAGTCCAATTCAAAATGTGAAATACCTAAATGAAAAGATTCTTGTTCGAGAACTTCCTGTTGGAAGTAGCTAAGCTAAGTAAGTTTGACCAATCACAGTTACGTGGTGTGGAGGTAAACAGAACACATGGTAAGCACCATATGGCGATATTGATTGTATTGATAAGCAATGGCTGAATTGCCAGAAAAATGACTTCCTTCATAATGGACCAATGTGGGCGGATAAATAACCAGCACAATGGCGTCTTCTTGCCAGTAGTACTCAGGAAAGTCCTTGGCTAGTAGCGAGCAAGCTGGGGGCCATGTTTAATGCATCAGATTTTTGCCTTAACCTGTCGGCAGAGAGGCAAATATGTCCCGCTTTTCCAGTAAACATCTCAATAGAAGGTGTTGCAGTGGTTTGAAACTTTGAATAAAACGTAAACAGCTAGCTAACAAATTTGTAAAATAGTCCTGTTGAGAAGTTTGTCTGTATCTCCATTGCATTATCATTTCAAGAGTTAGCTATCGGACTACAAACACAGTGTTAAGGGCACAACATATCACCGTCTCATAGGACTCAGTGTTAAGGGCGGCCCACCCATCGCTGGTAATGGCAATGTTACAGATAGCACTAAGGTTCGATTTCAGCTTCCCCACTTTGTCGGAGAACTTGACAACCAAGTATAAACATATCAGGCATCCCCCTTGAGCCTGGTTCCTTCCAAGGTTTCTTCCCATCTGTCACAGGGAGTTTTTCCTTGCCACTGTTGCCTTAGGCTTGCTCCTGTGGGGGTTTAGGCCAGGGTTGTCTGTAAAGCGTATTGTGACAACTGCTGTAAAATACGCTATACAAATAAAATTTGATTGATTGATTTGATTTACATAGCTCAGGAGGTTAGAGCGGTTGTCTGGCAGTCGGAGGGTTGCTGGTTCAATCCCCCGCCCTGGGCGTGTCAAAGTGTTGAATGGTACCTTGCATGGCAGCCTTTCACTGTTGGCGTGTGAGTGTGTGTGTGAATGGGCGAATGAGAGGCATCAATTGTAAAGCTATATAAGCGCTATATAAATGCAGTCTATTTACCATATCCTTTCTGTAGATATTCATCAGCAGTTCCATACATTCATTTAAATGTGTTGCATGAGACTATTTTTGTTATTTGAGGTGACACAAAATTTGAATGACCACATTATCTTCAGATGGTAAGATTAAAAAACACTGGAACTGTGAAAGTTACTTGGAACAACTTGGGTAGCATTGCTTTGGAATACAGCTTGTTTAATTTGTGTGAGCTAAGATTGCCAATATTGCGTATTGTATTTTGGCGTAATTGTGATGTCAATACTTCTAATGGCAGGCCTAGAGTTTGCCATTTTGAATTAATATCTTTGTACATTGAAAATGTGTTCTTCATCAGGTTTCATTTCTTTTTGTACTGTACATAAACTTGTGAGGGCCAGGCACACTACATTACACAATGTGCCAGCAAGGACAGAAGACTTCATAGCTCTTACTAAATCCTGTATTCCCATTGACATTCTGTTGGCCACCGGTGGATTGAAAACCTGCCTGTGGTAGAGAGGGCTATACAAGACTGGCCATCGCTGGTGAATTATGTGGATGCGGTGAGAACAAAAAAGCTGCCAAACTCTGGAGCAGCGTCGTATGATGCCAATGAAACAGCCCCCCAAAAAATCAGCTCATCTTGGCTAAGCTCCGTTTTGTCATGGTCATCTCCAGAAATCTTCAGTCCCTTTTGACAAAGCACCAAGCTGATGATTCTTCTTCAAAGACTTGGCTGGTTTGTTCAAGGTGGTTTTCTGTATGGTACAGCAACACTGCACAATTTGGCATTGTTATTTTATTAAACTCTCTTATCACCACTGATTAATTTTCTACTGTTGATATGAGGCTTATGATAGAGATGATAAAGTTGTTTGCAGTGTTATCATATAGTAACAATATAGACATATAGTAATAACAATATAGACATAGGCTATTTAAAGGTACACTTCTTACTGTCTGCATGCTTTGTTTACACATTTTAATGGAAAATAAATAAGCATTAATTCATGAATAATATAACCTATGCCCATGAACTTCATAATTTAAAATACAAGATTGTTTCACTGAATTTTTTGTTTATATTCATGTTGGTATCTGAAATTAAAACATTTGCTTCAAAAAAACGGTTTAATTGTCATAACATGACATACCATAACAACACAATGATGAGAACAGGCCATTCCACCCAACAATGTGTGCTATTTTCCTGACTAAATTAGTGCTCTGATAACCTACAGACTAGATTGTAGAAGCAGAAACTCGGTGTTAAATACTATGTGACCTGGCAGGCTATTCCACACATTGACCACACTGCGTGAAAAAAATTCTTCCGAATGTCTGTACGGAATTTACCTTTTGCTAACTTTCATTTATGTCCCCTCGTTCTACTAACGGAACTCAACCTGAAGAAACTCTCGTAGTTCACTTTGTTGATCCCCTTTATGAATTTAAAAGCCTCAATCAAATCACCCAGTCTCCTTTTACTAAGCTTGAAGAGGTTAAGCATCTTAAGTCTTTCCTCATAGCTTTTATCTTTATATATATACATGTCATCAGCTATTAGCCATGTCATCCAGAACACAGACTATGAATCAGAGAGTTTTTACCCTTCTCCAACTCCATCGCGCAGATTAGAAAATAAAGCGGTGTCCTGTTGGGGCTGTCACTGCAGAGTTAAATGCTGTGCCTTTAATCACGAGGTTAAAGGGGGGATGACGAAGAAGGAGAGTGCTGAAAAAAGAGAGGAGAGGAAAGGTGCAGCAGTCGGCCTAGAGGAGCTTAAACGGGAGACGGAAGCTCTGCTGGAGGTGTCTGAGAGCCTGGAGAGAGATGAAGACAGGTCTGGAGAGCACGCGGGGGGAGAGTCTGGCACCCTTATGGACCGGCTCGTTACAAAGTCAGACACCCTCAGGAAGAGAGGGAAGGAGAAATTTCAGAGTTGAAACAATTTGAGGTAGAGCTGGAGAGTAAAGCTGAGGCTCATGACGTGATATATGTACAGTGGCGTGAAAAAGCATTTGCCCCTTTCCTCATTTCCTCTGTTGTTAGGTTATTATTTGTCACACACAGAATGGTTTCAGATATTTCGACAAAACATAATGGTAGACAAAGGGAAACTGAGTGAGGAGAAATCACATTTTAAAATGATTATTTAATTTTATTTAGGAAAAAAGTTATGAAAAACCCATGTCACCCATGTGAAAAAGTAGTGTGTCTCTCCCCCTGTTGGGACTCGCTGTGTCTTGCATGGTGATAGGATTCTGTATGTGTGTTTCTGCACACATTTTCAGTGTCATTCTACACTCACAATATGTGCAGTATGTGTGGTGTGTGTTGTTGAACCCTACATCCAACATTAATAAACTAATATAATTGGTGTCTTTTTACTTGTACTGTCCAATAGTCATTTCAGAACCTTTAGCACATTCAGTGAATACTGGTTTTTCGTTTGTAATTTGTGTAGCAAAATCACGTTTCATGTGGCATTAAAAAGGGCTTTAAAAGTCTTAAAATTAACTACGCTCCTTTGTGAAGTAAGAATATTGTACACTCTCTGGTGTCTGTAAGTTTGAGTATTTTATCGTTATTTATTTATTTTGTCAAGGGAATGCCAGATTCAGCTTCCCATTTTCAGCGAGTGTCTCAACATCTGAAATGTACTTCTTCTTTCGAATGACATCATCTTAATTTGAAATTCTTAAGAGGAGCCAGACAAAACCAGTGTCATCTATTTTCACAACTGACATCAAAGTTGGTGTTTATTGTATGTTTCCTAGAGAGTTCTGACACTCACAGCTGTATAAGCACTCAGATTGCTTGAGCTTTGTCAGTTTGTCTGTCTTGAACGTCTTTGGTGCTCATTGGATTTCTCCCCTGATGGACCTCAAAGCAAAGTTCCACAAGGCAACATAAGTGCTTTCCTTTTAAATTAAAAAATGAGGAACTGGTGCTCATAATCGTATGTTTTCACTGTCAGTGGAAGAACGTTTTGATGGCTACTTTTTAAATTGCAACTCTTATAACCTCAGTTTTTTTTTTCCCCCACGGTTAGTAGCTGGCTCTGTGGTCGAATCTGGATTTGAAAGGAATCTGTAGATACAGAACTCCTAAATAGAGCCTGATGTTCTCTGAGATTATGGATTATTGGTGATGATGATGATGATGATGATGATATTGAAAGAGCTGACATATTGTTTAACCAATGGCAAGAAGCACACAAAACAGTAAATACATAGTTGAAATTTTTGATGGTCTTAAGCTTTTCATTCATATTGTCACAGTGCATGAGAAAAGGAGTTTCTGGAAGATCAAAACTGTTAAAATTCTGTGAAATATGGTTTGCGTTGGTCATGAGCGGTAGTTCAACCCGTGTCAACACTTGTATTTCTAAAAAATTCTACACACTCCCAGACCATATTACCGATTAATTCATTCAGACTAGGCCTGCACTGAAATTTCACGGTGTGTCCTGTGTTTATGACATTGAAACATGTTCAATCAATCAATCAAATTTTATTTGTATAGCGTATTTTACAGCAGTTGTCACAATACGCTTTACAGACAACCCTGGCCTAAACCCCCACAGGAGCAAGCCTAAGGAAACAGTGGCAAGGAAAAACTCCCTGTGGCAGATGGGAAGAAACTTTGGAAGGAACCAGGCTCAAGGGGGAAACCCATCCTCCTCTGGTCGGCTCAGGGTGCCGACTGGTGACCAACATGTCAGCCAGTTTTATAAGGTTTATGAAGTGTTGCACACAGCAGGAAGTGCATCCAATGTTTTTTGGATTTTCACCTTCCCATGCAGTGTCAGAATTATCGCTGTGAATACGACTGAGTAAACCAAGCAGCTCAAATGCGTATCCCGGATCCCCTCAAGTGTGTGCTGGGTCCCACCACGGTTCAGCTCTTAAACTGATTTAAGTCTTTGTTTTAATATAGTGTATTCTCAAGGCCCAAATCGGCTGCAGATTATAAAGAAACAAAAACCTTTAGACATTACAGCCCTGCAGGACTTCAGTAAAACCTGCTGATATTATGGCCCTTTGGGATTGACGCATGAGGTCTCTGGAGTAAACAAATAACTCTGCCTCATAAAAGCAAACAGTAGAAATAAGATTCAGGTGTGTCCCGCTACTGAAGTCCTTAGATGACTGGGGCCCTTCCCTTGCTTTGTGAGTACATGCCTGTGGGAATAGATTTGATTTCTGGCCTCAAGTCAACTTTGAGAACAATCTCTGGTTCATCTGAACAGAAATTTTGTGAGCACTTTCTTTTCAAATGGAAATTGAATGTCAGAAGTAAACCGGATTCATATCTTACTTACTTGCCTGCCTTATGGGGAAATTGGTTATCAAGATAACGCTCTCTGGTTTGCTAACTTGTCCGGTGACAGTGCCTGTAGACTTCTGTTTCTGTATTAAAAGAGTTCTGTACCTGAATGGTAGGAAAGGGATGGTAAACACATCAATTGATTAATTTCCCAGCAGAATAGTTTAATTCTGGGAAAAAATACTATAAAATATATATTTTTTAAACTTTTAAATACGTCAAATTGACTTACAACATAACAGGGAGCTTTAACCTATGGTATATCAGTGTAAACCGGTAGCTATGAACTTATTTTAATATTCAGTTATTATTATTATTAATAAACCAAAATCATTGCAGTAACAAATTATCATTATGAAGGTGTGAAGCATTCAGTAAATACTTAAAATAGCACCATAGTGGTGCAGAGTTGTAGTTTGAATGTATTAAGCATTAAGTAGCTATTTAAACCTACAGCATCGCATTTTGGAGCTACAGTTATGAATTATGAAGCATTCAGTAAATATTCAAACCAAGAGTATTTTTTTAAATCAGATTCATTGCATAATGTAAGTACATAGAGTCTGCAGTGTGCAAAATGCAATTTGTGATAAAGCTGTAGTATATTCACCTCGGAGTTAGTTACAGCAAATGGGAGTTTTCGAGTGATTAAACCGATAGATTTTAACAAGACAAAGTATGAGTGTTTGATTGACTCAAAAAGTATCAATCAACACAATGGACAGTGCTCACATGTAAAAATGTGAGTTTCATAAACATACAGACACTCACCACACATAAGTTGAGGTGGAGAAGGAAAGGGAGAGAACAGTTTTTAGCCAATTAAATCAAGTGTGTGTTCCCTGATTAGTTCTAATTATTGTATTAATTGGGTTTTGGTTACTGCATGAGTTTGTCTTCTCAGCACTGTTCACCTGTTTCCCTTACTGTATACTTGGGTTTACTGCAGCATGCTGGAGGTTAACACGGGATTTCTCTAAACATTCTGTCACGCCTGCAGATCAAGACCAAGACCAGGCCTTAGTCCTGACCGCAATGTGCTCTCAAACTCGTTAGTGTAGTCCTGTGCTCCTGCCGATTGCAGCATACTTTATACCTATAGGATACAGACTTTTTAAACCTGGTGCCGACCAGGATCTACGAAAATGGTTGATTGGCTTTTTAATAAGTTTTAATCATGTGTGCATTGCTTGGGAAAGTCCCAAAATTAGCAACTCGCCATACACTTGTTGCAACTTGTCCCACAGACCTGTGGTGCATTCTCGAATCACAGACTACGTTGACACCAAAACTTCAAAATTGCACTGCATTATTTGATCTCAACTTCTCCTCACTTGATTGTGTTACCACTGTGACCCTGGCAATCGCTGGCTTTACATATCAAGAAGAAGCAAGCAGTAATATTGAGGGTTTCATTGGAACCTTTAGTAGATGTTGCATATGCATAAATAGTCTTGTGTGGTATTATAGTTCGTGGCACTTATCAGTAAATGTTCTTTGTATTGTGCTAACAGATCAGAGCTCCATGTGCTGCAGAATATACTGCATCATTGAAGTGGTCTAACATTTGAAATCTTTAAAAAAAATATTTATTAATATACATGAACTACACTTTTATAGGTTGTGCTTTTACCCATCATTATAATCATTTTAATGGGAAGGGCTGATGTATCCTGAAGCCAAGGAGTTTAATTTTTCAGCCCTCTGAGTTGACCTTTTTTTTAATAACCTTTCTCTTGTGCCAGTTAAGTTTAATGTGAGGGAATATTTAGCTTAGTAGTTAATTGGGACCGTCAGCCCACTTCAAAAACAGTGCAACATAAGATGCCTTCTGAAGGCAAGATAATTTTATTTCTCTGTTAGAAAATATTAAATAATTCACACACAGATTGATTTTGCTACATAATTAAAGTGGTAAAAAAAGTTCATATACTGTATCGCTGGAGCCTGGAGGCTATATTGAGCTGATGCTGATGTCCATCATACTCCTTTTCCAATGAGCTGACAACACCTGGAGCAAAAGTGCTTTGAAGATGAGGCCCGTCACAGATTGAATCAGGCAATAATTATGATCTAATTAAGTAACTGGATCCAAGAGTGAGACCAAGACTTGTGAATATTCACTTGAGAATGTCACTGCAGACTCCCGTTGCCCTTTAATTTCTGCGTAGTGTTTGTTCTTTTCTAACATTAATTTAAATATACTTACTTCTCATAACATTTCTGCTACGATCGCACAGTTAATCGGATCTTCACATCTGAAGCAGGTCTTGATTGCAAGCTGGAAACAGAGACAAAATCTGAAGGCAGTCTGAGAATTTTTGAAATAAATGAAACAAATGGAAAAAAATAAACATGCTCATAATCCAATTGATGAAAAATACTTTATTTTCAGTGCTTTTATTTTTCAGCAGCCTCCATTTACCTGCTCATATTTACTCACCCACTCGCAGCTAGAAAGGCTGAGAGAGAATCTTGGGCCTTGAAGGTTCAAACCTGAGACAGGTGAGTTTCTTCTTTACATGCATTATGTTTGGTCACCTCTTAAGCTCCTGAATACAATGCATTGAGATCTCAAACACAACCACAATGTTTCAGAATGGCAAGGTCATCGCATTCTGATGATGACACTCATATCAAGCAAAATTATCATACTTTAGTGTCTTGAGCCCAATAGAGGAGACATTTGAACACTACCAAAAATGGGCAATTGAGTGTGTAATGACTAACTGGAAAAGTGTAATTAGTTTACAGCTTTTGTCAGCGTTTGAATTGTAAATGTAGGGAAATATATAGTTTTTTTATAAACTGGTGGGATACATACAAATGTGTGAGAGGGAAAATTACAAAAAGGTACTAAAAATACAATTGTTCTAAAAAAATGGCCTCCCTCTTGCTCCTCAATACCTTGCTTTTAACTAATCTCATTAGCAGTTTAAGGTAGACTGGAGTTACTACACAATGGACGAGTTTTACATACAAAGATTAAGTCTTTTCCTAAACTGAATTGAATGGAGATCCTCCATACAAAACTCAGTTTAGTCCAGGACTAAGCTTAATCTGTGTTTGTCAAATCGGCCTAATGTGTTGTGAATAGAAGACAAGTTTCCTTAAAATATTTTTCAAAAGTTTAACTCATTCAGACCAGGGGTCCACAATCTTATCCAGAAAGGGCTGGAGTGTTTGAAGGCTTTTGTGTTTGAAGGGGCGACATAGCTCAGGAGGTAAGACCGATTGTCTGGCAGTCGGAGGGTTGCCGGTTCAAACCCCGCCCTGGGCATGTCGAAGTGTCCTTGAGCAAGACACCTAACCCCTAACTGCTCTGGCGAATGAGAGGCATCAATTGTAAAGCGCTTTGGATAAAAGCGCTATATAAATGCAGTCCATTTGTTTCAACCGAGCAGTTACACACCCAATTCTACAAATCAAGGTCCATAGCAAAGACTCTAGTGGTTGATTGGTAAAATCAGGTGTGTAACTGCTTGGTTGTAATGACCAACCCCACCCACACCGGCCCATTCTTGATAAGATTAAGGACCCCTGATTAAAAAATAAAAATAACAAAAACGGTATATGAAATTGCTATTTATTATAACAATCAAAATCTCTTTTCTTCCGTCTTTACACAAGGAAATAGGATGAACAGTGAGCGGGCGATGGGGACCAGTCTAATATGCTTGGACTGGCAGGGACACTCCAGTTAACACACCTTACACCACACCACTGAAGACAAAGTTTCCCAAAAGCTGAAACCTTTCTCGAAGCTGAAGCTTTTCTCACAAAATCAGTGATTGAGTGAAGGTGTAAATCCAGGTTTACTGTGTCTATGCCAGAGCAACTGACAAATCCCATTTTCAGCCAGCACAAGCTCTGAGCCACAGCACACAGAGACTGTCCACTGGCCACTCACAAGAGCTGGGATTACAGCAGCTGATTGGCTGGACCAGAGATATTCATCAGGTGGCCTGATTAGTGGGTTTATCGATTGTATATTGCTAATGATTGCCTGAGAGCTTGTTCATACAAATGAAAACAAACTAGTGACACTGGTGGGGAATTGCAACCAGCCAGGCTTAGAGGAGTTTAAACACCAGACTTAAATCCCAAGACCACAGAAATTATATGACAACTAAAACATGTGTTCATTAGCTCATGGATTAATAGTGAGCATTCTACAATTCTGTGGTCTAGAAATGTGCACCCTGTCCAGGGTGTATACCTGCCTGTCACCCAATGCACGCTGGGATAGGTTCCAGCACCCCCTGTGACCCTGCCGAGGATAATCAGATATAGACAATGGATGGATGGATGGACTAAGTATGCTACATATGCCCCAGGGAGAGGAGAGAAAGGAAAAAGGACTTGGGAGTTGTAATAAACTGACACCTTCAGATATCCAAGATGCAATTACACCAATATAGTGTCATCATGAATAGGCATATGAATAATAAATATGGTTTTTGAATATGCTCATAAAGTATAAATGAGGGGGTGCTGAGAGGGTCATCCCATTGAGGCACTGATGTTGCTCTAGTGGATTGGCCCGATGGTCCGGGATCGAATCCTGACCATGCTAGTGCCAGCTGTGGGCACTAGCTCCATAGGGAAGCCCATAATTGGAGATAGGTCCAAGGTTAGGGAGGGTTCCGTTTGCAAGAATACGCCTGTCATCATTGTCTCAGCCAATCATGTGCCTGAAAGCCCGTCTGTTACACAGTGCAGGAAGAGTCTTCCTCCAACGCGTGTCTGTGCAAGCCCAGCTGGTGAGCTGCGGTGGCATTGGAGATGGTGCTTCACAGAAGAGCATATGCTTGTCTGTGCCCCTCCAAATCAGCGAATCAGCAGCCAAGGATGCACTAATGAACTCTAATATATGATTGGGCATTCCAGATTTGGGATAAAAATAGGGGAACTAGCTAAAATAATAAAACAAAAATATACCAGCTGAATCAGAAAACATTCAACCAATCAACAGTTCATAACTCAATTAATTTTTTTTTACATTAGCCTTGTACTCTTGTAGCCTCGTACTCTGCTGACATTTGTGACCTATACTATAGATGATGCAGACCTCTCCCATAGCTTTCACATTAACTCTATTATGTTTTCTTTGTAATATGTTCTATCTCCAAGGAAGAATGCAGACACATTTTATTTTGATTGCACTTACTTTGCTGACTAGCCAGGAAAGGTCATGGCTATTTCTTCTATCTCTATTTTCCACCAGGACAGGGATCTATTACCACAAAGGCACCATTTTGGTGTCTGGGTTTCCCCTTGCTCTTTTGCCCTAAATGTTTAAATGGGTTTTATTGAATGTCGGCAGCTGATAAACAACAATGAATAATGAATTATACCCTTTAAGTGGGATTTGCAGTTTGAACTTTTAAGTAACTTTTCTAGTCCTCGCAAAGGCATCTATAAATGTCACTATCATTTAGAGATTGTTTATTGCCCTTAAAATGTATTTTAGGCAGAGATGTGCTCTACTTAATTGCTTCTAAATGCATTTTTTATGCATATAAAGTAATAACGTAATAGCTTTAAAACATATACTATCAGGAAACCCAGCCAAACAGACTGCCTCCTTTTTTTGGTTTATATCTCCCTGGGAGGGAAAAAAGTAATGGAATTGAATGGAATGTAAATGATATTTTGACAGATGATCGCTCCACTAGAGGGCAGCAGTTACACATTGTCAACTTTAGTGGGGTTCACATGAGTTTGTACACGTATAATCGATACCAAAAATTTCAATGCATCACTTAATACAGGGTTTCTTTAACAATAGGGAGCTGCAATTATGCTGTTTCGCCATTCTTCACGGTTTGCTTGCCTGAATGATTACAGTACAGAGCAGTACAAGAGCAGCTTGAGGCCCTGTTAGGTTCGTATAGGACTACAAGCTGAACCAGCATTAATGCTGCATTAAGCCCTAGATATGTCCTGCACTGATGCATCCTAAGCACAACACATCAGCAGCCTGCTTCAAATCCGAGTATGAAGAATTGCTTGCAGCATGTCATGAAAGACACACACGGACAAGCACACACACACACACATACCTGTACTCACAACAGGATCCAAAAAATGAGTCTTTTTATGATATTTCACACAAACTCTCGACATATATTTTTGATCAGGCTGCCTCCTCTCTAAGGCACAGAGCCATTTTCCCATCGTCTTCAGATGAGCATTTGAGTCTGTCGTCGTGAGAGGATTCTCATCATCTGCGAAACAGCGAAATGCAGTCAGAGTGTTTTCGCCCGCATGCCTGGCCTGGCCTGGCCTCATTCTGGACTCAGGCTGGATGACGAGCCCCCGCGGAACACATTTACCGCACTCGTTCCCTCATATTACTGCAGCTTCATTCAGGATCATCTTAAGCATCGTCTGCAGCCGCTAAACCCGGGCTGGCAAAATGGAGGGAAGAAGAAACGATCACAACAGCCTCCGGTGTGTGGACCAGTCATAACCAGCAGAGACATGGTAGCATTACTTATGACTGACATTCATGATACCAACGCAGGGGTGGAGACAGGGGGGTGCGGGGTTGGGTGTTGCCTGCCCTAGCCCCCGTCTTGCCCAACCAATCATAAAATGAGAAAAAGAGGTTTGAGGGATATCGCTGGCAATTTTATTTTTTACTTCGGTCCAACTCTGTTTTTTGACATTTTCTCACCCCATTTAATGTTCAACCATGAGGTCATTCATTTCAGTAGTGTGCTGAAGTCATTAAATATAGCCCAGAAAGACATTTTCATTTTCAGAAAATGCAACCTGATAGGACATTGCCGTTGTACCCTTGAGCAAGGTACTTAACCTGCATCGCTTCAGTATATATCCAGCTGTATAAATGGATGCAGTGTAAATACTATGTACATGTTGCGTAAACTGCTCTGGATAAGAGCATCAGCTAAATGCCTGTAATGTAATGTAAAAAATAAAGATTCGTGAAGATTCTATGATGACATAAATTATCGGATTCCTAGCCCACTTCAGGGAATATTTCATCAATATCCTTTCCTCTCCAAATCACTCCTTTCTGGCTACACCACAAACAGACTTAATCAATTGATTATGCTAGTGTCAATCACAACATTATTTATCAGAGAAAGAGTTTACTACTCCTTCTGACAGATAGGAAATACATCAGTCTTTACTTGATTTGTACTACAGGATTGTGCCAGCAACCAGGAGTCCTTGAGATGGTAGCAAATACAAGCAATAATAATCAAGTGCACAATAATGTTGGTTTTCTGTCCCCTAATTCGCAAGTATATCAATTTATGATGCTATAACTGCCCTACAATATCAGTCTCTTTGAAATTATGTTGCTAATACCTATGCATTTAACTAGCTGGCTTGCAGCTAGCCGAAGCCTGAAGTTTCATTGTGAATTGATAAAAAATGCTAAAAGGCTTGTTGGCACACATTCCTCATTCCTAAACAGAGGACACCGCAGACAGCCATCTAACTGCCAATCTAGCAAATACCCCATTGATTTCTTCAGTATGGCTCATTGAAGCCAAAGCCATCAGTCAGCTTGATAAGCCTACATTATCTGCATTATTTCAAGGAGCCTGATGGTCAATTATTTTTTTTAGATTGATCTGAGATGAATTAGTGGACACAAATGCCATTGGTGATTGTGTACTTTGGTATTGGGACTTGATTTGCTGCCATTTCTGTAGAACAATGTCACAAACACAATAACATTTAT
This sequence comes from Anguilla rostrata, assembly GCF_018555375.3. Taxonomy (NCBI): domain Eukaryota; kingdom Metazoa; phylum Chordata; class Actinopteri; order Anguilliformes; family Anguillidae; genus Anguilla; species Anguilla rostrata. The sequence goes on from NC_057944.1 coordinate 4,373,301, forward strand.
TTGCCCAAATAATATAGGAATCATAGGAATCCTGTATCTGTTCAAAGGTGATCGACAGAAACTGAGTACGACCACAGCCAATAGAATTGTGTGAGTCCACATCAGGTGCTGCTCTCTCTCTTTTTTTTTTTTTTTCCTCACTGGCATTCTCAAGCCAAAAGGAATCCCCATAGCCCAGAGAAATAGAAATGTCTCAGGCAGATCCAATCACTATCTGAAGACAGGAAAACAGTCAGGGCATGGTGAACCTGCAGTGTGTTCCCCCAGTCTTTGTCCTGCCAGCACTGTAACCAAGCCAGCTCAAGTTAATAAAGGAGGTTATCTTTCGTTGTTGGAAGTCAGGTTTATACATTGGCTGCTGTTGTGGAAATGTGAATTCCGTATGTTGGACTGAACATTGGGAGTTTTTTGGGTGTAGTGTTGTAGATGTGTCCCATCAAGTCATGACTTAACTATTATGACAGCTCTGGTGGTGAACTGGTTTTATAAGGGGTTAATATTATTAATATGATTCTAATGATTATTATTTCAGGTTTTCCATCTCTGTGTCCTATTATTTGAAGATCAGTTGGATGGATCTTTATGATATGTCATGGCTGTACTGTAGGTGTATAGACGGATATAAGACCATTGTATAGGATACTGTATAATGCCTGTGCTATTGATGGATGAATTAATGGAAAATGAGAGTCAAAATGAAAAGGGTCTGGACAGAAAAGGATTAAAAACTTTATAGGCTATTGATAGAATGTTTATAGGACATCAAAGCAGACAGAACTCAAAATATAACTTTGATCAGGAAAAGTCAGAACAATACCCTCAGTCCCTCAACTACATAAGAAATACAGTGCTTTAGGGGTAAGGATAAGATTATTGAGTGATACTATTAGAAAAAATAGGCCTATTGCTCTTTTCTCATAAAGCCAAAAGCTCATTATTAGCTACCAGAACTGTAATGTGTGTGTGTGTTTGTGTGAGTGCGTATTTCATACATAGGTAAAGTCTGGGGGGGGGGGGGGGTGGGGGGTGGGGGGGGGGCACTGCAGGGGGTGACTATAGATGTGATTTCCTTCTTTTTGTTTATTATTTTTCCCTATGAGAAATCAGTTCCAACCACCCGCCACCCCCACCCAGTACTAATACTAGTAACAGCAATGTTAAATAATAGGTACAGTCCCTCTCCAAAAAAATAAAATAAAATCATATAGGATTTGAACATGGATCAGTAGGTTTTTCATTTCCCTGACAGTTTTCTCCCCTCAAAAAATGTTCAGAAGAAAGTATCATGGGGAGTCTTCACCATGATGGCTACAGATTTTAGTGATGACTGTTCACCTCGTCCACACTGCTCACCGCTCTCAATGCTGACATCCTCCAAAAAACTGTAAATGGATTTCAACTTTCCTGACCGAGGGAATTACCTTGCAGTGGCGCTTTTGTTTTGCTGAGAGCAAGCAATTCAGTTGTAATTTTCGCAATGCGGTCTCCAAGGCTCACGGAAGCACTGTCGTCAAAGCAGGAGACGCTTGTACTGTACGCCGTAAATGTGTTTATGATGAAGATGCTATTCCCTTCAGAAGTGAGCCCAAGTTGTCTCAAGTGGTCTTTCCTTTCTACTGTGATTAAAAACACATTAAAGCTTTACCAACAAGCATCTTATTTAACCATGAAGACTGGAGTTTACAGTATATTGTAACCAAAACAACTTACATTTTCAGACTCATTCGCAGTAAACCCACCTCACCATCAATGTCTGAACCGGAGGCTCAGTCTCAACGATTTCTCTTCTTTGTAGAAGTAATGTTCGCTTAATTCTTTTGGAAATGTGTCCTGTTTGGTAGATTTTTCTTAATCTCTTCAATGAGGGCTTGTCTGCCTTTCTCCAAGTCAGTTTCATCCCTCCCTTGAGGATAGTCTGAAAGGTAGTTTGTGTCAGATCTTTGAAGCTTTTTAAGATTTTATTTTATTTTTTTACTGCTGGCTGTCCTTGTGGGCCATGTTCGCCTTTTTTTCCCCCCTCCAATAACTACGTCATCAAAGAATCCAGCTTTTGGTAGTTTGGGTCTAAAGTTGCCCATTATAATCTTTCCTTTGGGCAGCTGCAACATTGTTGTAGTCTTCATCTGTAAGGAAAGCCATATAATAATAAATTGATTCAGCTAGCTTTTCAAGTATTCCATGTCTCAAGACATTCAAGTTCCACCTCAAGTATTAAACGTGTCCTTGCAGAAATCTGTAAGTTATGTCCACCAAGAACGTTGGAACATCAAATGTCTGAGGCCATGGATGTTTAAGAGACAAAGGTGATGAGTCATCTGCTGTAGAATCTCTGTGCTGGGTATTCCTGGAGCAGATCAGTGGTGTTGACACATCAGTTCGTTGAAATATTAGGTGTTGACACGTCTGGTGTTGATAGTAAATGTGGGATGATTTTAAATATCACTTTTTCTACTAAGTCTGATATGTCATTTAGGTTACCTAATGCATTGTTAAACCCTGGATCTTAATACTGTATAATGAAGTTGTACAGCAATCCTAGTTTTCTATGCTAGTTTCTCTTTCAACTGAACTGGATGTGCTTCAGTCTAGGCTGGTTATTTGCAGTTATTTTCTGAATAGCTGCTTCATTTGGAGCAACCCTCAAAGCAAGCCTTTGATCCACGACAATGGGTTTTCTTATTTTTTTTAAAAAGGGACATTATTAGGACTCTACATTAACACTTGTTAGTTAACACAATATCTAACGCTTTAGTGTCACAAGTAGCATGCCACTGATCCTGTCAGCTGAAACGGTGAAGACATCATGCAATTCAGACAACTACGTGACTGAGAGTGAACTCAAATCACTGCTTCAAAGTGCATAGGCTCATAGATGCTCAGGATACCATGAGGTCACAAGCTGCAGACAAACATGACATCTGTGTTGATCACCACAATACTACGATTTGTCGTAAATCCGGGAGCCCTGAGCAAGAGCCAACAGAAACAATCATATCTTCAACACAGACAGGAGAGGCTACAAGAATGGAGTTTTGCTGGCCATACATCTGATAGAGACAATTCTGCACATTATCAGGAAAATGAGGGTAATGGTGTTTGGGGTAAGGTTTTGATTTGGGAGATACTGTATGGAATAAATGTCTGTGGTCTAAAATCTTACCATCTAAGAAGGAGACTGATTCTTCAGAAAAAGCATGATGACATGTTGGCTGCCCCTATTAGCCGACCAGAATTAGAAATAGTCTGAGTAGCATGCAATTTTCATGACCATTTTCTCCAATTGTTGTCTTGGAGGAAAACATCTTTGAAATTACCTGTGGCTGGTAAGTTTTATCTGAGAATGTGTGGAAAAAACTCTCTGATAACCTGATTCAGGGAGTCAAGTAAGAAATATGTATTTGCAATCAAGTCATGCAGATACAAAGTTCAAAAAGGCAAACATCTTCCAAAAAGTCATGTACATGTCTGTCATGAGATTCTTTCCTCCTTAGCTGGTACAAGCATGGTCATACTTCCTTGTCCTTTATTTCCTCTCATGTAGCCATACCTAATCTTCATATCTGAGCAACAGGGAGGCTGTCATACAACCCAGCCAATGAGTGAGCAGCCAAATGATCTGCTGCTACGTACAATACAATACAGTACAGTGCCCTTAATGCTGGCCCCCAACTGTTATATATACACCTTGCTTCCCAAGAGACACAATGTCCCAAATAAAAGGGTAAAGAACTCTGTCACAACCATGCTCTTTGGCCATGTTAGTCTTACAAAGAAGGGCAAGCAATATGGAATGGAGAGAGAAGCAATATTTTGGATACAGATTTAGTACTCAGTAAACAGCACACATGTTATTTCTCTGATGTCCCCAATTGGTTTGCCACCTCCAAGTCATCTATGTCCATGCAAAGTACAATCTGGAACTTTTCTTCCATTAAGAAAGAATTCCCAGTAAAGATGGAACTATCTCTGTAAGATCTATATCCCCCTAATGGCCTTATATGAGTTGCCATAGCCATAACCAAAATATCCCTATTACTTAATACTGTCTGCAGCATTTTAAGTATAGGGACATAAGCAAATATTTGCTTTTGTCAATGTTATACTTAACTAGAATTACAACAAGAAATTCTCACAAACATATGATTGTCTCTTGGCAGATGTGGACACGTATCCCTTTTTAGTTGTACATTTCAGGAAAACATTACTGGCACTAAGTGCATTGACTACCTTGCTGACACCTCAATTGTCAACATGACCACAGTGTTGCCTGAGAACGTTCTGAATGGTGCCATGTAATATTGGCTGTGACAGTACATTAATCTGGTTTATCTCTTGAACTCCATCTTGTAAAATACTTGAAGGTATATGGAGAATTGTGGGCATTTTCAGAAACAGTGCAGCCATTTTATGCTCAAACTGAACATCCAAGTTTTGCTAATCTTTGCTGGATTCATTTACAGGAACTTCAAGTGCAATATCATCATCGAAGCAAGGGATATCTTGAGGTTCAGCATTATCATCCAGTGGTAAAGTATCTGAAACTATTTCAGATTTAAACTTCCTGTTGCCAACCCAAAATTGTGTCATTTCAAATTTCAAAAGTCCTCTATTTAAAGTGAAACAACTCCTTCAAATTAGGCATACATTCTTCTTTTGAATATAGTAAGCTTATTTGCAGTTGCAGCTTAGAATATCATGCTGTTTTCACCCCCCAAAACTTCTGAGAACCTAATCAAATCAAGTATTGTTAAAACACAAATAAAGTGTACTTAAGCATAGTGTGTTTGGACACTTATCACCATTTGTAGTGTAACATGCTCTCCATGAGCTAGGCTACATACACTGTAGCATTTGTAGATTCCCCAAGAGAACCTACCGGGAGATAGACTGGTGGCTAAAGCTAACCACACAGGAAAAAATACTGGTAGACCAACTGGCAGTAATCAAATGCCATGATTGGCTTGCAAAACACCACCATATTGGGCCCCTGGGTCGACTCATTCATGACACTGGTTAATTGTATGAATGAGTCTATTTCCAATGATGGGGGAGCTGCCGGCTGGTTTTGTAATAGGTGATATATGGAAAGTGTGTTGTGGGGAATCTCATGTTTACCTGAACAGGTGAATGTTGGGTGGGGGTGCAGCACTTGATTGGCAATGTGTAATTTGTGGCAGAATTGAAGAAGTACTGGGTGCGCTTCATTGGTGAAGTAGTATTTAACTACTGGCACTAATTATGTTTTCTCTTTGTTCAACTCAAATAAAAATGTCCCCATTCAAGTTCCATCTTGTAAACCATATAGGAAGTGTTGCAATTCAAAAGTGATTTAATTGGATACATTTTGTTGGTGCTGACATCAATGAAAGTGTCTGTTTTAACCATATTACTAGAGTGATTGCATGCACGGCAACAACGGTAGTCTGTTAATATATAAAGCAAAGTTGCTTTCTTAATCTATTCCTGATAGTGGGTGTGCGTCTATAGCTACACCATGCAATGAGTTCTTGCTATTTATGATGTCCAAATTACGTTTAAAAATTAGTTTAATTCATTCTGCCTATAAAATGTGGCTTATTGTTTGACTGGTCAGGTATGCAAAGTCCTGTGAATCTTCTACAGACATAAAGGCCAAGCCACCTTTTTTAAAAATTACATTTTGTAAGCATAAAGCTGACTATATTCTTTATTGAGCACACATGTGGGGGCCACTAAAAGGAGACAGTGTGAACTTTATTTTTTAATGGTGGTAATTCTGAATATTCAATCATCAACCCATTGCACCACACTATGTCAGATACAGTATATTATATATTTTAATCTTGTGGTGAATAATAAAGTGAAAATAAACTAATTAGCAATTTGTTAAATATGTACACTGTCACATAGGCCAACATATTTATAGATTATAGACATTTTGTGGGTACTGAGATTATTAATAATCCTAACTGCTTACATATTATATTTGAGAGTACTGTATATAGCACATTCACTGCTCTGGGGAGGCATAACTTCTCTGATTTCTTATTTTCTTTCCATTTTTTCTCTGTGTTGCCTGGAATCTGAAATTCCAGAGACAATTAAACACCTACGATCATAGGATTATCCTTGTTTTAGAATGAAAACTGGAGCATTTCAGAAATGTAAAAAAGTAAAGATGTACTTCTCCAAGCTGGATGAATACACAAAGCTTATTAAATACATCGAATGTGAAGCCTATCTGAATGCCAGATGTATCATTGGGTAAATACAGGCAAATGTAAGGAGAAAGCAGAGCTGGCTCCTGGGGTTGAATTGATAATAGAATATATGTTGAAAAGGAAGATTAAACATTTGTTTGTACAGATATTTTCATCCTGCCTATTGTCAGTCGCCCCCGCATACATGACGAGTGTCAGTGAAATGATTCTTCTCATAGACTGCCACTTCCACACATGTCCCCACGAAACCTCCCGCCTTTTCTCCTGTAACACGCTTCTACTCCCACTGCCAGTGTGTCCACAAAAAACTTTACTGGCCCTCTCTGAACCCCTGTGCGTCCCCATAAAACCTCACCCAGCCACACCCCCAAACACACATGCCCCTGTCACAACACACGTGCCCCTGTCACAACACGTGCCCCTATCGCAACACACATGCCCCTGTCACAACACACGTGCCCGTCACAATACACACACCCCTATCGCAACACACATGCCCCTATCGCAACACACGTGCCCCTGTCACAACACATGTGCCACTATCGCAACACACATGCCCCTGTCACAACACACATGCCCCTGTCACAACACACATGCCCCTGTCACAACACACGTGCCCGTATCACAACACACGTGCCCCATATTATTTTCATATTATGGTTAATAGCATTATTTAATGTAAAATATTTTCAATTAAAGTTATTGCTGGAACTTCACAAACATTTGTTGATCATATTGAATTTTTTTCCAGGGTACCCAGACACCCACTCGTTTAATGACAGGGCATAAAGCATCTTAACAGATCTTTTTTTCTCTGTGGGCTTCGGTTGAATTTTCTGTGATGCCATTTCTCTGTGTTCACGAATTTTCACGCATCCAAATTTGGAATTGTTTACCCATTTGTCGTGAGTGTTTAATTGTCATGAGCTTTTATCACCACTTTTTTTTTTTTTGCTTTATTTCCTCAATTTATTGTGCGGGCCAAAAATTGGCTAAATCGAAAGCACTTTATAAATTATAATCATTGTTAAGTTCCCACTTTTAGCAGCCATTTTAAAATGCACGTTAGCCTCTGCCAGCTGCCTGTTCTGCTTCCCGGGTCAATTAATCAATCCTGGGCCTGCCATTTTCCCTTTTCACTCACAGCCAGCTACACCGATGCATAAAACACAATGCTAATGGTAGCGCTCTAAAAGATAAAATATACATTAGATTCATTGAAGTGTCTGAACTTCTAGAAAAATAAGAAGTAAAATTTAATTCCGTATTGGGTTGCTAAACACAACTGTGAAGGAGTCAGACATCAGAGAGAAGAGAAAAATATTGATTTTATTCACCAATAGTGACTGGGCTATTACACCTCTTGCAGTCAGCAATGGTGTTCTTTAGTTAGATAATTCTTTAAAACTCCTTTTAAGATATACCATAGACTTGAAGAGGGTATGCACGCACAGTGTGTGTGTGTGTGTGTGAGAGAGAGAGAGTGTGACAGGATTAAAGTTTTGATGGCCCCATGGTCTTGTAGCATTAACTGACTTCAACAATACTTGCTATATATTGTTTATTCAGGGAATTTTACCATTATAGTGAAATGGAAAAGCAACTCCCACTGGCCTTGCATGGACACCAACAAAACTTTACAAAGGCCAAAATATTAAATAAATACCTCATAACAAAATCACTCCATAAGTCAAATTTCATGTTAAATTACCAACGCTTGCTTTTCAGACAGTCCAGAGCCTAATGAAATTCAATGTGCCACAGCAAAAACAAATCCATAATCCACAATTCTCTCTCACAACCCAGACAACCTCTCTCACAACCCAAACTCACCCTCAGTTTTCTCATCTGGTAGATCGAATCCAAGGACGTTCCTCCCCGCTTCACAAATGGGGTGACTGACTGCAGTCATGTGTGATTTCAGCCCGGAAGTCCTAATATGGTCAGGGGGTGGATCCACCAGGCATAATGACCTTTATTGGCTGATGCTACCTTTATTTGCGCCTCGTTAGGTTCCACTTGTGAGTTTGGAAGTCATAATTAATTATGATGTCACAATTTCAACTGCTCTTGGTCGGGACACCCTATGGAAGCAATTTTATTAAATTTTTTTGTGGCTCGTATTTTATTTACTAAAGCAAGCAGCAAGGCACACATATTTTTTCATTCAACATCTCATGAATTATGGCTTGCTGAAATGTGAGAACGATGTATAGGCAGTATTTTCACGGATACACTGCTCTGCTGACATGCATTGGCTGGCTAGTAGCAGACTATAACCACTGGCTTCATAGTAAAAGTTAGCTTTCATCAGCTAACAGGTGTCAGTGAGCACATACATGTGAGACAACTAAAAATAAAACAACTAAAATGTTAATACTAACAGAGAATACTAAATACAAATACAAAAAATAACAATATACATGATTCTTACTCTTAACTTGACACAAGCCAGTTCACCATGACAACACACCTGCAAAACGTCACAACACGGCAACTCGAGTATCATAAAAAAAAAACCTTCCCACTGAGAGTTTCCCACTGGTAATTATGACTTATGTTTGATTGTTCATGTGTGCACGACTTGCAAATACAATATTTCCGGCAGCACATGAAGGCCCTTCCTCTTGCCGCAACATTTTTGGCATGGCTTGGATTCTGAATGGCTGAAAAGTGTACAGATTACACTTAGATTACAGAAATCCTCCTTATAAAATAACATTCCATTAAAATATGGCAAAAATACTGCCTACATAAGATCAACATTAAATATCTTTGGGAATCATAAACAGGGCTTCAAATTCTACCACAAATGTAGTGCAGTGCATATGTTTGTTCAGCTGGTTAGCTCTGCCATGGACATACAGTACATTGCCAGGTCAGAAAGGCTGTGCAAGAGTTTGCAAAAGCAGCAGGTCTTTTGGTTTGCCTGACTTACATCAGATGACTGAAACAGTGCTGCTGTCTTCCAATTTTCTCCAGAAATGCATCAGCCAACTTCAATCTATTTCCACTGGCTTTGTAGATGTTTTTGGTATAATAAGGTAGTAAGCGGTAGTCTGGGGTGGGGACAGCACTCAGCTTTTCAGACTTACCGCATTACCACCCCAGACATGTGTATTTAACATTAGAACCACACACACATAGACACATCCACACACGCATGCACACACACACGCATACATTCACACAGACAAGCACAGGCACATATACACACACACACTCACACACACACACACACACTTGCACACACACACATACAGTACACTCACACACGCATGCACACACACACTTGCACACACACACATACATTCACACAGGCATGCACACGCACATACACACACATACACACTTGCACACACACACTGTGGTATTCAAACATTTGGGCACCCCTGCCTGGTCACATTGCATGACTTGTTGATTTTCTAAGTGAAAATGAGTTAACACAACCTCTGCTGGGAACAAACTTCAACTTAAAAAAAATATTTCTGCAAATTATTGTGCAATTGCTTACTATTTACTGAATTTAATGGATTGGAAAAAAATAATAAAACTATGTTCAACATGGGCAAAATTTTTGAGCACCTTGTCAATGAGTATAAGATATGTGGGGGGGGGGGGGGGTTGTGGTCTGTGTGTTTGTCTGTGTGTGTATGTGGTCAGAGAACATTTTTTCCTGGTATGCTGGTCATGGGAATTTCATCTGTTAGGCCATTATAGGCAGTGTCCTATTGCAACGTGCAATGTGCCAAAGAGGCTACCGGCAATGGGATTTCTGCATGAGGAACAGCGCAGCACTTTCCCAAGAAACTGAATCTGCGAGTGCTACAGGGTAGCAGTGCCGATCTAGGATCAGTTATGCAGTAGCTCACAGTGGGAAAAGGTTGTGTGCTCATGGGCATGTTATATAATAAATATGAACATGGGCAGGTGTAACCTGATCTGAGATCACCACTCCTGTGCTGAGTAGCTTCATGAATCCAAGCCTAGCTTAGCTGACAGAAGGAGAAAATGATAACTCGGGCATAATTCTAGAAGAGCCCATAAAGTCTCAATACAGTTCAGTTCTTATGAGTGATAAGAACATATTCCAGTGATGTCATTGTCATGGTCCATAGAACACTGGGGACTCTAAACAACATGTGCAATGGGCCTGAAGTCATTGAATTTGACAGCACCCCCTATACCTGGAGTTGCAATTATTTTCACATCATCATTTACTCGCAGCGTTGATTATAATTTTATGGTTGCTGTGGACAGAGGTGAAAAGTCCAGGGGTCAGAATGTCAAAGTCCTACACTGTGTTTCTTCGACCCGTGGACTCGGCCAGCTGATTTCACTAATTTGTCCTAGCGGCTCGTTGAAGAATGGTGCTAATTAGCACATTCACTGCAACAAAACACATTGGGGGTGGGGGTAGGGGGACTTTTACTTTCTCAATTGTCTACCTCTGGCTGTGGATTAACCCCCAGATGTACCCTTGTAGCTGTGCTCTACTTCATGCACCATGTCTTTTTACATTTTAGTTCTTTTAGGCCTTTTTTGCTTATTGATTATGTGCAGACAATACCACCATAAGATAACACACACACACACACAATGTGTAGTCCTGTCCAACAGCAGTAGCCATTTTGTCTTTGGGAGGCAGAACCAGTGTTACACTTATAGGATTTTCAGAAAAAGGGGGGTGGACCCCAAATACTGTAGGAAAGACAATTTTGTAAATTTCACCTGCTAAATGTATCAATTAGGTGATTTTTGAGATGAAAACTTTGGGCATCACTTATGAAACTTTGTGGGAGTTCTGCACCAAGTTTACACATTCCCAAAAGAAGAAAAGTGTGTATGTTCGAAAACATCATGATTTATAAGACCGTTTGTATGCTCAGCTGCATGCAGTTTTCTCTGAGTGAGCCTAGTCTCCCACCCTATTAACTCCCACAATTAACTGGAAATGCTTAATGAAACACCCATTGCGTATATTGGCATGCATATAAATCAGCTTGTGATTCCAAGGAACTGTCAGGGGAAAATTGAGAAGTCAGACCACAAAACAAACAAGAGAACCTTAACGTGTAAAATCGAGACTCTCGTTACAGGAGGCCAAGGCCTGATGGTCTATATTGTTTAGTGGAAATACGCTATATGACCAAATAGTATCTGGACGTACCTTGGCTTAGGGCTGTTTTTCATGGTTTGGGCGTGGTCCCTTAGTTCCAGTGTAGGCAAATCTTGATGCAACACCATGCAGTCAGATTCAAGATAAGTGGTTCCAGAAAGGGCCGGTGTGGGTGCAGGCTTTTGTTCCAACCAAGCAGTTACACACCTGATTCTACTAATCAAGGTCCTTAGTAAAGACTCCAAAGGTTGATTAGTAGAATCAGGTGTGTAACTGCTTGGTTGGAACAAAAGCCTGTACCCACACCGGCCCTTTCTGGCCCGAGTTGAGAATCACTGATCTAGATGCTACTGTGCTTCCCCAACAGTTTGGGGAAGGCCCTTTCCTGTTTCAGCATTCCCGGGCACACAGCGAGGTCCATATATAAATGGTTTTGTAGAGAACAGTGTGGAAGAACTTGACTGGCCTGGACAGAGTCCTGACCTCAACCCTATCCAACACATTTGGGATCAATTGGAAAGCCAACTACGAGCCAGGCCTAATTGCCCAATCAGTGCCCAACTTCACTAATGCTCTTCTGGATGAACGGAAGCAAATCCCTACAGCAATGCTCCAACATCTAGTATAAAGCCTTCCTAGAAGAGTGGAGGCTGTTATAACAGCAAAGGGTGGACCAACTCCATATTTTTGGCCATGTAGTGTAATTCCGGCAATAAAAGAAAATAGTTAACTCTTCAGTCGATGACATTATGCAGGTATCTCCCTTGAATAACATCTGTATATATAATCTTCTACAAGGTACTGCAATACATATGAAACTTACCTACAAATTTCCTTCTCCTGAATATGGAACCTTTATTTTTGAGCAGTATACTTTATATTCTTATTTCTGCATTCAACATCTACAATTTATTTAAATACAATCCTTACCGAATGGCACTCGGGGCAGGCCTTGGGCTAAGTACTGTCTTTTGAGTACTAGAAAACATAAAACATAGATGTTGTAAACTATTTCTGCAAGGATGAAGCACACACACACACACACACACACACGTGCATGCATGCATACAGGCATGCACACAGATTCTCTTTTTCTCACTGTCACGAATACACGAACGCAGACCTGGCACATAACCAGTACGCACACTTGCACACACTCCTACGTATGCAGAGCAAATTTCTGATCCCGCCAGACAACTATGTGGTACCAGTTAAACTCCTTCATCTGCTTAGACTAAGGGACACAGCAGGAGAACGTCAGGTGCTCCCGCGACCTGAAACAGACTTGCCTGCGTCTAACGCAAATGCCCGGCCGCGGTTGGGGTTCACGGTCTCTGCGGGGGTTACGGAGCCGTGCCTGGACATCGTACCCCCGCGGACATTCGGCAGAAAGCCTGGCTGCGAGGCTGCGGGTGGTCGCGCCTCCACACCTGCTCCCTGATACACCATGACGGAGCACACGCACAAACTCCCCCGCCTTAAGAAGCGGCACGTAGTATCGATCGGAAGCCCGGCCGCCGCAACGTTGCGAATCGCTTTTGGAAATGAAGGCCCCTCGATCCCCCACCCCACCCCCCCCCCTTTGTCTGAGGAAAAGGGAGCCATTTTAAGACAGAAGCGAAAAATAGTTTTCATGTGACAAGTAAAGCAACGTTTTACATGTCCCTCACTGCCGGCTGCTCTGTGCCCACTTGTTTACAGACAGCTTCCCGCTTTTCCAAGAGTCAGAACGCCGCGCTGATGCCAAACCGAAAAAGGGTGTGCTGTCAATTAGAATAAGAACACACTGATATTTTTTTCTCGAAGGTGTGAGATCTCTCTGGCGTATGATCTTGGTATTTGTCAAAGGGAAAAATGTGTGGGATTGAGTATACAGTAAGTAAGGGAAGGTGTTCTTTTTTTCTCCCGCTGAAGGACAGTTGAATAAGTTGATTTGTGGTGGGCAGTATGTGATTGCTTTGAGACGGTTGAGGTTCGGAGAAATGGCACGCGTCATCCCCCTGCAATAGGGAAGCCAACTGTAAGTTACAGAAGAGCGGCAGCTAGCTTGGAATAGCGATGTGTGTTCCAGCCTTCAGAAATCAGGTCATACCAGCTCAATCGTATTTTCTTTTCTGGAATGGAAAATTCAAACCGAAGATGTTTGCCTGTCAGGCAGTTTTGTCATGTTTTCATTTGATGACCAATCTCCAAAATGGGGGGAGTTTCTATTTGATATATTATCCATTTATAAACCTGGGAATGCGACCGAAGCTATTCAGATTATATGCTGCGCTTAAGGGTACAACCTAGCAGGGGGTCACACCACATGTCGAAAGACCTTCTCTAAGCCAGGAAATCTAGTTTTTTTTTGGCTAGGAGTAATTGAACTTCAAAGCTAGTCAGTAAATCTGTACGTTTGAATTGGCATCAAATTTATAAAAATGTGTGCCACCCATGCTCTTGCTCAGAATACTCCTTCCAGGCCTACTCACAGGAAGTGAGGTGTATCAGTGGCCAGGAAATCACTGCGGCAGAGAGAGTCAAGGTTGAATGGAGGTGTTTAACATCGTGGAGGCAGACCTCCTGAGCTCCTGGGGGTATCAGGCATTTATTAAAGCTCATTATGGCAGCACAGAGTAAAACCTCTTATGTTTCAGTGGACCTTGTTCTCCTCAAAATCTCCATGAAAGCCTCTTATTTGTATTCTTGGGCCTGGCTTGATATGCAAATGCTATTATCTGCCAAGCCTGCATTCTCTCCCCCCCTCTCTGTCTCTCCTCTCTCTTTCTCTGTCTCTCTCATTCTCACTCCCCCTCTCTCTCTTTCTCTCTCTAATTCTCGGTCCCCCTCTCTTTCTGTCTCTCTCCCCCCTCTCTCACTCTGTCTCTCTCACCCCCCTCTCTCTCTCTTTCCCCCTCTCTCTTGCTCTCTCTCTCCCTCCCTCTTCCCCCCTCTCTCTCAACTCTCTCTCTCTCTCTCCCCCCCCCTCCTCCCCCCCTCTCATGGGTTCCTGAGGTAAGGGGAAATTCTTCACGCGTTTCACTGAGTTTTCCAAGGATGCAGTCCCTGTGGGCCGCCAGGTTGGCTGATGATCCCTCCCTGGCACTGACTCCAGAGCGAAGTGGGTTATTTATAACAGGAAAAGCAAAGGGAGCCAAGGAGCAGATGAAACATTTCTGATTTTAGGTTAGCCACACACATTTCTGCTCATTTGTGGCAGATGCACCCTAATTAATTATACAAATCAAGTGTGTCACTCCACTCCAGTTTAACTGTACAATGGCCCAGATTCAACAACATTTGAATTATGAAATAAAATAATGTAAAAAAATAAATAAATAATAAAGAAATCCCAACTGATTTTCCTTCCCAGTTTTGTATTGCCGTTTTTTTCTTCTAATAACGTGTTTTTAATAATGTGTAAGTAATCAAGTTACAAAGTAAAGATGGAATTTTCTCAGACTTGTTATATGCCATAATGGACACAAGTATGATTAGTCAAAATTCATTACAATGCCTGCTGGACACTGTTCAAGTGTGTTTACAGGCCCCATGGCCTGGTACCAAATCCAGACTGTCAGTGCCAAGGGGTGAAGCATGATTGGCCGTAGCATAGCAATGCCAATGCCCCGCCCCCCACCCCCCATCAAACACACACACACTCCTCCTAAGTTGAGTGCTCGCAGCTCGCTGAGTCTGCACGTGGAGTGCCTCATCGGCTGCTCATGCCTGTGCTAGCTCAGAGACAGTCAGCTTGACATTGCATGCTTTGGAGCACAGAACACTATCCTGCCTACTCCTGAGATGACAGTGGAGGCTGCAATAAAGAGTGTGGCCGGATAATACAATTAGTCATTCCAAATGGAGAGAAAATGGAACAGAGAAGCATTAAAAAGAATATTTACTGTGACTGGGTCCGTAAATTAAACGATGTGGAGATGTTTTATTCCTGGCAACAGTCTGAAGGGACAGTCACGGTAACAAACGAGGCGTAAATTAGTAGCAAGAAACGTCCAATTCCTAATAAATTCCATATGAGATCAAAGTTTCAAGGGTATAGATCCATCTCATCTCCCTATTCTACAGCAATCTGTCACGGATTACTCCCCTGTGGAGTGGATATAACTTAACCGCCTAGCGGAGCTCCTCTCCTAAAAAAATAAATGCGAAGGCCCCCCTGTGGTGTGGCCGTATATCGTCAGCGACGTGGCTGTGGCCGTCGGACTCCCTCGCTCGTATTTCCTCGCGTCCACCTGTCTCCTCCAGTGATCTAAGGACTCCGTTTCCCATGATGCCGACTCACCGTCCAGGTCCCGGTGTTTTATGGGTGACCGGCTGAAGAGTGCTTGGTCACTGATCTGCTAATGCTGTTTTTTTTTTTAAAAACTGGCAGCTGTACTTCCACTGCAGTGGACTGCTGATGATGTGTGTTTTGACAACAGCGTAGGGTTCACTGGCTTGGAAGAAACTCCACTTCGGGTATGCGAAACACAATAAGACATCTGCCATTACTCATATATAATGGCTTTTGTTTTACTGTGTTCAAATAGACCTCCACCTTATGTAACTCTGGAAAAGGGTAAGATAAGGCTCCTTAGTATTGGTTTTACTGCCACTGGGTTTTATTTTCAATTTTTTAAAATCTATGAATCATGGGACTGGAGCATGGGAAGGTGCTAGAAGCTTGCGGTGCATATCAAAAATTAAACTGCCTGTCGCATTGTGAAACTCTCCAAGTGTTTGTGTTTGCTTTTGTATAATGTAAACACCGCAGTCATAACTCTCAGGTGCAGATGAATTCCATGTTCCCCAAAAGGTTCGAGTGGTAAAGAATAAACTGGCAGCACTTGCCCCAGAACAAGTTCTACTTTATTTGGCCATAAGGTTTTATTTTATATAATATTTTAACCCTATATTTGTATATAAGTGTTTTGGTAAGGTGCTGGGCCACCACAAGCCACCAGAACAGCTTCAGTGCACCTTGGCATAGATTCTGCAAGTCTCTGAAACTCAACTGGAGGGATAGAACATCATTCTTCTAAACAATATTCCCTCATTTGGTGGTTTGTTGTTGGTCATGGAGAGTGCTGGTCTAACACATCGGTCCAAAATCTCCCATAGGTCTTCAATTGGGTTGAGATCTGGTGACTGTATAGCATATCATTCACATTATTTTATTTTTTATTTTCTGAAGAAACCCTGCAGCGACTGGCCTCCAATAATTTCAGTTATTTCCTCTGTCTGTTCTGCCATATCTGAACTTTCATAATAGCAGCGGGTATGATTGCGGCAAACGCAGCAGGACTTTGGCAAGGACACATTATCTACTTTTAAATCTTTTCGCTTTGCCATTGAGGTCTAACATTTGTTTACTCCTGCTGAAGTGCTTTTGTTATCAATGCAGATTCCAGTTGCAGACAACTTGTGGACTTATTTGGGGTATTTTTTTTTATTACAAAAGAAAGCCAGGTGCCTTTATTGAAGCGGACCACCGTTTTCAATCATAATAACTCCACGGGAAGCAAAAGAGCTGTTTCAAGTAGCGTGGGCAGCATAGAGCTTCGCATTTTTTCAGATTTTGTGATTAAAGGCTTCAAATAAAACATCCAAACTAATAAAAAACAGAAGAAAACAAAAACATAAGATCAAATCGCAATACCTCAAGGAGACCGACTGTTATTTATCCGGTTTTGCAGGGGATAAATAACACAAATTGTTGTGGTCAAGTTGCTATACTTGGCTGCTTAAAACTTTTTCTTATTCCCTGGCAAAAACAGGAAGTCGACCGCGGCCCGCCTGTGAGCTCCAGTCTTTGCCCCACAGGGTCGAATGGCTGCTTCATTACTGCACCTTCAGGTTCCATCAGCGGGAAGGCTCCGCGGAAACGGCTCGGACAGTTTCTCTTGGCCTGCGCTTCACCTGATTTCCCAGCAGCACACAGCGGTGGGCTGAAAAGAAAGCCTGGTTTGAACCGGTAAAAATGCGGGTAGTGCCAAATTGTATCCAGAATATACAAGCATAACCTCAGTCGAATCTTCCGACCGCCCAAAAACTGCTTATTACTCCCCTGAGCTGATACCGCTTTTGGGATAATGCTCCACTCACACGCACAACACCACGTAACACAAACTATATTTCACTCAAGGTACTGTACATCATGGGACATCAACACATCAGGCTCCCCATTCCTTTTGGAAGTTATTACAGCAAAGATACAAGTGCCCAACTGGTGTATACCAATATATCTAGGTTATATATCTATCTATATAGCCTAGATTTTTCATTATCTTTTAACAGTCAGGAGTTGTGTCCGTGATGGCAGATTTTCACAGACCCAAACAAATCTTTCCTTGGAATTTTCAATATGACATTGGACTGTGTGGTAGGTATGCTATCTGTGACACTGAAATGACAATGAAAGATTTTTATTTACACGTGCCTTCATACCTAAATAATGGACTGAAATAAAAGCAATGTCCCATCACTGTACTAAAGCAAAACAACAGACAAAAGAAAAAAATATGTCTAAGAACATTTTATATCTCTGAGGAGCCTTGCATACCCTGAGTGAGCTGAACCGGGCCCAGACGGGGAGGAAATGCACTAACCAAACCGGCCCCTAGGTGGCAGTGCAGTCTTAAGCACCGCTTGTGCTTGCCGGTTCCAGAGACTGCATGCGTCAGTTTGTCTCGCGGACGGCTCTGCTCCTTCCTGTCTCTCACAGAGAGGCCGGCTCCAGTCCTCATGCTAATGCTGACCGCTAACAGCTTCCCCTGCGCTGGGCTCACACCGGAGCCGGGTTCGTCCGCAGTGCACGCGCTGCGCAGCCTCACCGGAGGTCAGCTAGGAGCACGTAAACGGCCGACTCTTAGCCGACGTGTCACTTTTATCACAGGAAAGACTCTCGCATGCATTAAGCCCTTCCCTAGATCCTCCCATTTCCACTTCAGACTTAACTACAGAAGTACTTTCAGCTGAATTACCCAGCAGACACTTGTAAGGTCACTCAACAAATCCATCAGACTCAGAGACATTCAAATCTAATGCAATGTATTCATTTCCAATGATAATAATGCAGAAAAGAAGTAACACAAACGGGTGTACAATTGCTCATCATCACTTTATAAATATGTTCATATATAAATATTAATACTTTAGTCTTGATGGTTCACATGTCCCCACGAAGAATTGATTCTCTGATACTCCAGGTCACTCTGGAAAAGAGAATTTGCTGAATCACTATAACATAATGGTTGCAGTCTCCTATTGTCTTTCAATACTACCCACATTCTCCAAATGATTATGACTGCAGTACTTATTTTTTACTCTTATTTTTCCCCACACACATATTAATTTAATAGCATAATAAATGTATTCAAATGAAATACTTCAGAAAGCCTTTAATTTGTTTCTAAAATTTTGGATATGTCGTTGTGGGATGAAATACCTATATAATGAATTATAAACCTTATCACTTATGGAATGTCATTGTGAGTATGTGTGTCTGTGTGCGTGTGTGTCTGTGTGCGTGTGCGCGTGTGTGTTCTAACTAATCTGATCTCCAGCAGGCTGAATTTATTTTGGAAGGAACAGTTCAAAAATAACTGAAAAATAAAACTCATAGTGCACTTATCAGTTGATACAGCACAAACACATTCTCAGCGATGTGTTAGACATATTGAACCCATGTTTGGCAAATCTTCCCAGACTGGAAGAGTTTTGGCAAGTCTAAGGCGTATGTGTGGTGACTACAGTAGGTATACCTGTGCTGGGACTAGAGCTGGTTTGTGGCAAGCGGCCACGAGAGCTTCTGAAGCTCATTTCCTGGTCTTGTTGAGAGACGTTGCTCACTAGCGCCACTGTGGCTGGCTCCAGTACAGGTGTTTCAACTGCCCGTTTCAGTGTCAATGGTAACAATACGATCAAAATCAAAAAAGTAAATAATTTTTTCCCCACAAGAAAATGTAGTCGAAATAGGTGTTTTTTTATCGTCTAATGTCTCCCCATGTCCAAATTTGTTAAGTTATTGAGGTTATTTTGTGGACGAATCAGGGACATTTTGCGTTACTGCAGAGTCGCTGTATCTCAAGCACTTAGTGGACGACCGGACTTCATGCCCAAATAAGGGTCTCCCCTTTTCCCTACCGCGCATTCTCTGGCTCTATTTTGTACAACATGGCGGTGCCAACAAACTGCATGGCTTCAAAACGTTTTTTATCTATTTATGCTAGTATGCTTCTCTCTGCTGGATCTCCACCTATTTCCTATAGGGATGGTCATAAGGCAGTGGTCTCCAACCCTGGTCCTGGAGAGCTAAAGGGTCTGCTGGTTTTTGCTTTCACCTTAAAATCAGCACCCAATTGAGACCCAAGACACCAGGTGAGTTGAGTTAACTGTGTAATCAACTGCTCTAATTGATTCATGAAGTGCAGAGTCACTATGGAAACCAGCAGACCCTGTAGCTCTCTAGGACCTGGGTTGGAGACCACTTTCATAAGGCATATGTTTCCCAAACTTTTACATGTAAACTTTAGGTATCGTATTGCCAGTTAACTTTTTGACCACTGTCAAATGCTTGAAAAAAATGTATCAGCCAAAGAATGTACATGTATATAAACAGATATTTACTGTAAATCACAGTGGGCAAATCACTTGGTGCCATTTGATCTAATCAGTGCACTGATGTTTTTAGAACACACCATGGTGCTAATCGTTTTTACAAAAAATGGACATATCAATAGACACTGAAGTGGAAAAAAAAAACTAATAATAATGTTTTATAATAATAATAATGCAATTTAAAAAAGAATGTGCCACCAAGAATGTCTTTTGAAGTTCAGTGATATTTCTACGACCCCAGGAAGTCATTTTGCTCTTTTTGTTAAGCTGACTGTTAAAATGAGTAAGAAATTAATTCATTACAGAACCTGATATTCCAACAGCTTTTTATAAATGGTTTTTTCTAGCTCATTCAGACACACAATTCATCAACAACAACGCCATATTTTAATTGGACACAACAACTAGATGCTATACCCATAGCTGTATCTTTCTCAAAACACAAATTATGTATGTGACTCACAAGCCTTGTTTTATCAATTAGCTACTAACTATAATGCAATGTGATCCAGATCAAAAAGTAGGTCATAAGGAAAAATAGTAAATAAATAAATAACTCTGCATGTATTACAAGAGGAGAAAGGTTAATACCTTCAATCTATTTCCTTCTGTGAAAGACCTGAGTCACGATTTCAATCACAGGGACAACTAGGTGTGTGTGTGTGTGTGTGCGCGTAGGAGACTCGGATACATAATTCAAGGAAGTTTCTATCTTTCCATATAAATGAAAGAGCCAGCAAGATCTGAATGCTACTGAGTAAAGCCATTATCATGTGTCCGCAGTCTCTGCAGGGCGAAAGCCATTACTGACTGCACATACCTGCAAGGCCCGAGGGAAAAAGATGAATCACATTACAAGTTGCTGTCGGAGTACGAAGATCCTTTCAAGATGTGGAAAAACAGGTAGAGCGATAAATCAACAAAATGTAAAAAAAACATTCGGGGAGTCATTCATAACACTGCATTACTAGTTTGCATACGAATATTATAGAGAATCATACGATCAGGATGAAAAAGCCTCTTTTTTTATTTTGAAAAAGTCATACTCTCCCAGTTTGGAACACCGAGTGCAGTTGTGTGACCTCCTCTGTCGGTCCAGGGCTAACGAGCACACGCTCTCCTTCAAAAACACGAGAAGGCAAACCGCCGCTCCCTTTCTCTCGGCAGTCACGGAGAGCTCTGCGAGCGGACGGCGGGCACTCAATTATCCCAGGGCTTGGGGGAGGGCTGTCCCTCCGTGGGAAACGCTGCCGTCAATTACGCACACCCCTGCAGGTCTGCCGGCCTCGGACCGATGAGACCATTAGCGCTACGCTAGCTACGGTAGCACTAGCTTTATTAGCCTTGCTTCTGTGTGTGGACCGGCTTGAAAAATGAGGATTCTGCGGTCAGCAAATCAATTTAGACACAGTTCCACAATCTGGGATGTGGGAGTGGATAAGAAGAAGCAGGGAATCTAATGATTGTGGCTCCCACCACAGTGACTTATTTTAAGAGATTATTTGGATTGAAGGATATTACCCATCTGGACAGTTCAACAAGGACAAAGCTTGGGCGCACAACCAAATTATCATGGTAGAAGTGGCCTCGATGAGCTTCATCAGAAAATATACTCAGCGCCTGGTGATGTCTGTGGGTCCAGACTTCAAGCAGTCATTGTATGGAAAGGATATGCTGCACTAAAGTACTAAACATGACTACTTTCATGAGTATGTCCGAAACGTTATGGTGCCTTGAAATGGGGGAACTATGTATAAAGTGTTGTAATTTATACACGGTGAAACCAAAATGCATAAAAATACCCTTTAATAAAATCTGCACATCTTTGATTACAAATCTAAAACTGTGGAGTACAAAGCCAAAGTAAGAACAATTATGTCTTTGTCCCAAGCGTTATGGAGTTCACTGTATGTGCTGTTCACTCGTATATGAATGTTCTCCCTCCAGGTACACTGGTAACCTCAAAAGACATGCAGGTTAGGCTAATTGGAGGCTCTAAATTCCACATAGGTACAGGTGTATGAGTGTGTGAGTGAATGGTGTGTGTGCCCTGTGATGGATGGAGAGACCTCTCTATAGCGTGTTTCTGCCTTTCGCTCAATGCATGCTGGGATAGGCTCCAGCACCCCTGCAATCCTGACCATATGTATGAGCTGAATTACCTGATAAACTCATGAATGACAGCTGATCATAACATAACATAACATAACAATGAGAACCATTCAAGAAAATGCCATTCAGCCCAAGAATGCTCACCGAGTTCCTACCATTAAAGGTACCTAGTTTTCACCATTTAACCTTCAAACTAAATAAATCCTACCTGTTTTTTTTTTAAATGTGCTTTAATCTATGAATTAACTAGAGTTGATGCACTGGGCTAATTAGCTAATTAAGCAGAGGTAAAGGTAACAAAAAAAGTAACATGGAAACAAGAACCTGTGTACCCACCAGCCGTCCAAGACTGAACTTGCATATCACTGCATTACAGACTGACTGACAGAATCCAGGCAACTCTATATATGTATCTAAATTGTATAACATTCTGTAAAATTGTTTAAGCTAAAGATAGTGCCTATGCGGGATTATTCAGGAAGTGTGCTGTCATCTAAAATGCAATGTTCAGCTGAAATATGAATATGCAGTATGAATATGATGATATACAACAAAAATAATGTTCGATGTGTGAGAAATGTTTCACAATGATGGTTACAGAATAATATTTGTAATAAAAGTAGATTTGTGGTTCAGGTGCTCATGAAGGCCATGCCAAGGACACTGTATGGCTTCAACATCAGCGAGGCAGAGATGAACCAGTTTAAGTGGATTCCACAGCTCTATGACAAAATAAAGGCAGTTATTTTTTATACGTTCATTAGCGATGCTTCATTGCCATGGTAACCCACACAGACCTTTTCACATTAGTCAGAATTTAGCATGGAACACCTGCAGTATTGCCCAAACTGAGATTTTATTTTAGATGCATTTTTATTCTTAATTTTTTCTAATTCTAACACATTTGACATTGAATTAGAGTCAACAGATGTGAGCATGATGAAAACAAGCACACGCGCGCACACACACACACACGCAGAAGGTTGAGCATATAGAAAGTTCAGGATCATATAGAAAGTTCAGGATCGTATAGAAAGTTCAGGGTCGTATAGAAAGTTCAGGATCATATAGAAAGTTCAGGGTCATATAGAAAGTTCAGGATCATATAGAAAGTTCAGGATCATATAGAAAGTTTAGGATCATATAGAAAGTTCAGCGTCATATAGAAAGTTCAGGATCATATAGAAAGTTTAGGATTATATAGAGTTAAGTGTACTGTAATTTTTCTTGAACAGATTTAATTAGAAAGCTGTGGCTGATTTATACATAATAAGCAGCCAATAAACTACCATACCATGACCCGCTCGTAATTTATCCTGAAAAGTAAATGCAGTGCATTTTAGGATGCCAATACTCACAGGCTCTGGAGCGATATATTAAAACATATGAGAGATGTACTTGGCAAAGTCCAAAAATAGATTAATTTGCCGTCAACCTCTACGTTTAATATGTAATTTCAAATGTATTTGCATTCTCAGATTTAAAAAAAAAAAAAAAAAAACATTTATTTAATGATGTGCCGTTTTATTTCTTGTGAGGTGCTTCTCTGTGTAACCAATAAATCCAGTGACAGAGCTGCCATGAATGCCAATGAGAGAAGAGTGTTTCAGGACTGAGGAATACAGATTCCGCAAAGCCTGTAGCTTAGCATCGGTTAATGAGCCAATACATATGCATCTCCTGAGGCTGCACATAGTTTTTCCCTGTGTGACGGTTCGTCTGCCTTATGATTGATCATCTGATGGAGCACTGTGTAATCAAAGAGCCCACCTGCCTAATACAAAACTGTATGGAAGCCTCCTCCTGTGGTGGGGCCTGTCCACTCCGAATTCTTTATGTACCCACTGTGAAAAGCGTGGTGTAAATACTTAAGCTCACAGAGCTGTCCAGGCTGGAAATAAATAGAAATGTGGGACAGAGCGAACATAGATTGATGGGCTACTAGGTCTGGGTACACAGACTAATTTTCCACAGTCTTATACGCCTTTAAAAAACGTAAACGCGTTTAAACGCAGAGACAGACAGAGCTAGCGTACAAGGAAATGGATGCAGACAGGCAGGACCAAAGTGGTTCAGGTTAGCATACGAGTAGCATTATTTCAATTCCAAACGGAGCTCAAACATTTATCGGAGATAATCGTTTGCAAGTTGGCGCGACACCCCTCTTCATCGCACCAAACAGCCGGTTACATGCGGAAAAACTGCGGCCTTTTCAGTTAAGGGTGCTGCTGGAGGACGCCGCGCTCAGACAGATTCCCGTAGGAGGGAGCGAGGTGGCTGTTAAAGTGCTTTTCGAGTGTGTGGAGCCTGGGCCCCTGGACCATGACAGTGCCAATTACAGCAGTCCCACGGGCCGGCCCCTAATTGGCTCTGACATCGCCCGGGGAACGGCGGCTCTCTGTGGGATGACTGCGTGTCACTGTGCGCCGCTGATCTGGGCTAGTCGATCGGCCGTCTGCCAGGGCGGGCTGCAGATGAGGCGTCCGGCTCGCTCAGTGTCTGGGAGAGCCAATCAGACGAGCCGCCTGCCTGCAGCTCGGGGGAAAGTGCGTGGCGGTCCGTTCTCTCCTGAGCTGGCAGAGGGGGATGCATCGATGAGCTCGGCTTACAGGTAGATTTGGGTCAGAGTCGTCATGCGCATCCAGGCTGCACTCCTGTGAAGGCATTGCAGGCTAGCATTCACAAGAAAGTACTGCTTAATTTCCAGCAGCCACACAACACTGCGTCCTTCTCATGTTAAACTGTGGAAGCTAAGCATCCGTACCACCCTGTGCCCTTCTAATGTTAAACTGCTGAAGCTAAGCAGCCATACCACGCTGTGTCCTTCTCATGTTAAACTGCTGAAGCTAAGCATCCATACCACGCTGTGCCCTTCTCATGTTAAACTGCTGAAGCTAAGAATCCATATACCACACTGTGTCCTTCTCATGTTAAACTGCTGAAGCTAAGCATCCATACCACGCTGTGTCCTTCTCATGTTAAACTGTTGAAGCTAAGCATCCATACCACGCTGTGCCCTTCTCATGTTAAACTGCTGAAGCTAAGCATCCATTTACCACACTGTGTCCTTCTCATGTTAAACTGCTGAAGCTAAGCATCCATACCACCCTGTGCCCTTCTAATGTTAAACTTCTGAAGCTAAGCAGCCATAGCACACTGTGTCCTTTTCATGTTAAACTGCTGAAGCTAAGCAGCCATACCACACTGTGTCCTTCTTATGGTAAACTGCTGAAGCTAAGCAGCCATACCACCCTGTACCCTTCTAATGTTAAACTGCTGAAGCTAAGCAGCCATACCACACTGTGTCCTTCTCATGTTAAACTGATGGAGTTAAGCAGCCATACCACTCTGCACCCTGCTAATGTTAAAATGCTGAAGCTAAGCAGCCATACCACACTGAAACTTTTTCATGTTAAACTGTTGAAGCTAAGCAGCCATATAGCACACTGTGTCTTTCTCATGTTAACCTGCTGAAGCTAAGCAGCCATACCACACTGCACCCTTCTAATGTTAAACTGCTGAAGCTAAGCAGCCATACCACACTGTGTCCTTCTAATGTTAAACTGATGAAGTTAAGCAGCCATACCACGCTGTGTCCTTCTCATGTTAAACTGTTGAAGCTAAGCATCCATACCACGCTGTGCCCTTCTCATGTTAAACTGCTGAAGCTAAGCATCCATATACCACACTGTGTCCTTCTCATGTTAAACTGCTGAAGCTAAGCATCCATACCACCCTGTGCCCTTCTAATGTTAAACTTCTGAAGCTAAGCAGCCATACCACGCTGTGTCCTTTTCATGTTAAACTGCTGAAGCTAAGCAGCCATACCACACTGTGTCCTTCTCATGTTAAACTGCTGAAGCTAAGCAGCCATACCACACTGTGTCCTTCTCATGTTAAACTGATGGAGTTAAGCAGCCATACCACTCTGCACCCTGCTAATGTTAAAATGCTGAAGCTAAGCAGCCATACCACACTGTGTCCTTCTCATGTTAAACTGCTGAAGCTAAGCAGCCATACCACACTGTGTCCTTCTCATGTTAAACTGATGAAGTTAAGCAGCCATACCACTCTGCACCCTGCTAATGTTAAAATGCTGAAGCTAAGCAGCCATACCACACTGTGTCCTTCTCATGTTAAACTGCTGAAGCTAAGCAGCCATACCACACTGTGTCCTTCTCATGTTAAACTGATGAAGCTAAGCAGCCATACCACACTGCAACTTTTTCATGTTAAACTGCTGAAGCTAAGCAGCCATATAGCACACTGTGTCTTTCTCATGTTAACCTGCTGAAGCTAAGCAGCCATACCAAACTGCACCCTTATCATGTCCCTGATTCCCCTTTGACCAAATTTAGATCAAATGGCCCAGTACTGTAGTGGGGGCATTGTGCAGTGGGTGTTATTCCCCAGTGTCCATGCCAAACTCTTACATAAAAACAGGCTCCCTACATCCGGCTGCCCAAACCACCCCTACACCTGACTGACTGGCTACACAGTCTCTTGCATTCCCTGCCAACCACGATTCCCCAGGTCATCACCGCAAAAGAAAATTCTGTCTAATAAAAGTTCAATAAAAATAAGGCTACACAACTCGAGGTGGCAGTCACTGGGATGAGGTGATTACAGCGAACTTTGATAGAAAATCTTGCGATGCCCCAGAGTGGCACAGTGAGCCTTACACTGTTAGAGTGCGTTAGAGCCCGAAACGCGAAGGCGAGCCGAAATCCAGCGAGTGGGCGTGAGGTAATGAAATCCGCCCGTTTCGCTCCGCGTTCTCGACGGCCCGTCCCCCCCAGCGGAGACTTCCCGTGTGGTACAGGAACCTGACGCAGAGACACAGCTGTAGGGGAGATCGCGTAGATTGAGTGCGATTTTTTTACTTGCCGCAGAGGAAGATTCCGGAAGGCGATTACCGGAAGATTCATTAAGCCGCCGCGTCCCATCCATCTTTCTCAATTCGTTTATCTTGCCCGTGGCACCTTCGTTTTTCACAAATCTGTCCCTTTTACTCGTTTGTTTCGTCTGCTGTTTTGTGTTGGCCCTTTTCGTTGGCAACGGAAATATGTATCTTTATCATATATTCAGTGCCAATGTTTTCACAATTTTGAATTATCCTTTTTTTTGTGATAATAGCAGGCTATATACCATAGATATCAAACGGAACTGGCTTATTTGTAAAATAAAAAAATTGACTTGAAATATACATCACTGAAATTTTAATAGAGAAATGTACCAAATCATAGAAAACAAATACATAGCAAAATATACCAGTTGCTGATTTGGTCTCACCGTGATGCCTCTGAACATAACCAACAGACTAATTCATTAAGCTAAACAAAGTGTATTCAAATGAAACAATTTTGAAAGAAGGCATCCACGGTGAGAAAAAATGTTTTTGTTTTGGTTTCGTATTATCTAATTTACCCATTTTTCCCCAAGCAAGCTTCCTGGTCCCCAGAATACATGTAATACATGCAATACTAGAGGTAGCAGTTTCTGATGATGCATCAGTTTGCACAGAAACGCATTAATTCAGAACACCAGCACCTGCAGTGGTGACTGTGTGGTGTCTGGGAGGAGTCTCATCCGTCAAGACAATGCAATACCTCATGCAGCAATCCACAGCCACGGCGGGTTTTTACCCAGTCGAGCGCCGCAGATGCTCAGGCGACCTTAATTAACCTTGGAACGGGAGTGCGAACATGTAAACAGGGTGAGAAAAGCACGCAGGTGGAGCAACCGGCCAGCGGGTGGCGCCAGAGAGAGCCTGCGCCTCGCGAAGGGATTTCAGCTGCGGTGCGTCGGCGGAGAGCACCTGTGAGTGAGCGCGCGCGGCGGTTGCCGTGACGCCGGGGATCCGGATCCTGGTTGGCTGGGGACGGAGAAGCCGCCCCGCCACGGATGTGTAATCCACTCCTGGCACGCTCTCAGCCCAGGGGAACTCTGGGATAGAGCTTTACTTATGTAAGGATCAGGGGAGGACTACCAACCACTGAGATTGGGACTTGGAGCGGGAAGAAAGTAAACACCTGCCAAAAACACTCCAGCGCAGAGTGATTCAGAATTGAGCTTTTCAGCGGGAAAAAAGGAGACGTGTGAGAGAGCTCTGAAAACTCATAAAAATAACCTTTAAAACATAATCGCGTCTATGAAATCCTCAACCATCCGCATTAAATCTCTTAAGTATCCTATTGCCGGTTCCATGAGCAGTCCCAAAACACTGTGCCTAGCAGCTTGGCGCACATTAGTCAAAAATCTTAAAGGCTCTTGCCGCTTCCTGATTTCAGATATGAGGGGTAAATGCGCATTCATCAGAGTAAGGCAGGCGAAAGCGGGGCAATAACAGCCCTTTTTTTATCGGGATTGTAAAACAACGTGGGCTCTGCTCGCAGTTTCCTCGTCCGACCTGCGCTCTGCTCCGCGTCGATTGGTTAATTCGCCGTCGCCGCGCGCGTTGAAAAGGGGCCGCTTCCCGCCAGAAACGACGACGGGGCGGCGGCGGGAATAACGCAAGAGCGGTTGGACCCGTGCGTGTCAATCACACAGAGGCTGGGAATAGCAGATGTCCAATCAGTAATATGATGGTGAGGACCCCCATCCCCTCCTCTCCCCACCCCCATCCCCACCCCCCCCTGACCTGGTTCGCCATGCCTACCAAACCCTCCATCTGTGTTCCTGTCCTGCTGAGGGAGGCAGAGAAAGCAGACCCCCGGCCTTTCCGCTTGCCTTCGCAATCGAAACGACTGGCGTATGCCCACCACCGGCGTGATGTCGCCTGAATAATGGAGAAAGGATGCGAGTTACATACGGTGCCTCTCCTTGTTCCTCGTCTTCTCGACACAACTTCTTGCTAGTGGCGGGGGGGGGGGGAGACGTAAGTGCCGTCTCTCGTCCCGGGAGGTGAGCTCTCCGGACCCGTCTGCTTCAGAGGGCCCCTTAGAACGTTCCGGAAACGGAGCTGATGAATCGCAATGGCCCGTGGGCTCGTGGCGGGGAAGGCGTTGAGCGTGAGTGACTTTCACGCTCTCGGCATCAGCGCTGTTTGTTGGGGGGGGGGGGGTGCTGTGTGCGGAAGAGCAGCTCGGAGCCACGTTTGGCAGAGGAATCCTGGGTTCGGGTGTTCCCTGACAGATGGACCCAGCGGGGTGAACGTGAAGGGGCCTCGCGACTGGACGGCGTCCGCGCTTTGATGCTAACGAGCATACGAGTCAGCAGGAAACTTTTTATTTATACTTCCTCTAAACCATGGCACAGCTCAAGGTGGTGCCCAGACGCACAGAAATAAAGCAATTATAAACGAGACCGCAAAGGCCAATATTTCATCTTGCCATGATGCCTTTCGTCCTTTTAGTTGAATGCTCTTCAGCACCTTTATATATACAGTATATTACTGCACCATAGGCACCCAGGTGAACTTAAATCATGAGTCATTCTCTTACAGATTATTACAGTGGTGTGATATTCAATAAAGTTGGATAGGAACCCACAAAATTATGTGCATTGGTTTTGTGGTTTTGAATTTATGTGAGTAGGGGCTCGGATGCTCATATATTAGTAGAAAGTATTGTTGATACAGCCCAGAAGCATCAGATTTTGTCATGACTAAATTCTTATGGGCATAACAAAGGGACGAGATGTGTTCACCGGTTCTTACTAAAGTGTACGGTTTCATTTTCACCAATTCTGAAATATCAAGGTGTCCTTTTGGACAACTTTTTTTTTTTAATGAATGAGAACCAAACAAAATTAGTAGTTGAGTACTCCATTTCATTCTAATGTCAGGAGACACGGTTGATTAAGCGTACCCTGTCCTTCTTATTTAAATCTCTGTACTCTGTAACAACAATGTGGTGAATTTTCTGGTTTTGGTTAGACTAACCCCTGCCCTGTGGTAAAGGGCCAGGTTTTGGTTAGACTAACCCCTGCCCTGTGGTAAAGGGCCAGGTTTTGGTCAGACTAACCCCTGCCCTGTGGTAAAGGGCCAGGTTTTGGTCAGACTAATCCCTGCCCTGTGGTACAGGGCCTAGTTTTGGTTAGACTAACCCCTGCCCTGTGGTACAGGGTCTAGTTTTGGTTAGACTAACCCCCTGCCCTGTGGTACAGGGCCTAGTTTTGGGTAGACTAACCCCTGCCCTGTGGTACAGGGCCAGGTTTTGGTTAGACTAACCCCTGCCCTGTGGTAAAGGGCCTGATTTTGGTTAGACTAACCCCTGCCCTGTGGTAAAGGGCCTGGTTTTGGTTAGACTAACCCCTGCCCTGTGGTAAAGGGCCTGGTTTTGGTTAGACTAACCCCTACCCTGTGGTAAAGGGCCTGGTTTTGGTTAGACTAACCCCTGCCCTGTGGTAAAGGGCCAGGTTTTGGTTGGACTAACCCCTGCCCTGTGGTAAAGGGCCTGGTTTTGGTTAGACTAACCCCTGCCCTGTGGTAAAGGGTCAGGTTTTGGTTAGACTAACCCCTGCCCTGTGGTAAAGGGCCTGGTTTTGGTTAGACTAACCCCTGCCCTGGGTCTTGGTTTAATTAAGCATTTAGAAATTGGATTCAAGATGCAGGACATATACTGATATAATTTGCAGTTAGCAACACTTAATCCAACTGTCCAGCTAATTCAACGGAAAGACCTCCAAACCCAAGAAATCCAAAATAAAAAAAAAAAGCGATTTACTTTGATTGGGGCCTAGCTTCCTGATGTGTTCAGAAGCTGGATTCCAGCAGCCATACAGTACATGGCCTGGCATCCCGATATGCTGGTTATTCCACCTGTTTTTCAAAGTCTAACACTGGCGGTTCAGCTTCAGGGCTTTTAACAGCCCAGGGCTCCATTTAAACGTGAAGATGAAAGCACGTTGTCCGCTAACGACGTTGGCAAATTCTCAGACTCTGAATAATTCCTCAAAAAGGCATTTTGGGATATAGAGTTTTGTTCAGGTGCATTTCATCTCCTGCTTTAGGGTGATTGACTCATGCAGAATTAATGTCTTGTTAAGGTCTCACCCACACCCCCATCACACTCATTTCATGATGCTCTTCATGCTATATCTGCCCTACAGGTCTTCTCTGAAAATTAAATGCTGCATCTCATGGGATACACCCTGTTAATTACATTTCTGCAACACATAGCAACAGCAAATAACAACAAAAACACTGGTGACATTCTGCTCAAAGTCAAAGGCATGCTCTGCCCCGCCATTGGCTATACTCACACATGCCTGACCAATCGCTGTGAACAACGGCAAAACAGCAGTGTGTTTGTGAAAACTGAAGCATGATAAGATGTCGATAAGATGCAGTAACTGCAATACGTTTTTTTTCCAAGACAAGTTTTGTTTCAAATATCATTCAAATTGTTAATGCAATGGCATGGGGTGGAGGGGCACACTAATCAATTTCATTTCCCATTAAAGACACATTTGAAACCCGTGCACGTGTTCATGGCTATACTAATACACAGCACACAGTAGAAGGATCGTCGACATCATATTTCATATCTATGTCCTTTAAGCCCCAGGAAACTTACATTCTCTGTATTAACGGTTCCATAGACTCCAAGCGTTTCTTCACCTCTTGCTCTGAACGGTTGGGCAACGCCTCTGTATTACCGGCTCCATAGACTCCGAGCGATCCTTCATCCATTCCTCTGACCGGTTTGGGAACGTGGGCCTTGCTTCTTCGCTGCTGTTTTGTGTCACTGTAATGGCCGAAAGGATGAATGGATGTATTGATATGTACTTAGTAACTGCCGCTCAGCGTTATCCTTTGCGGGGGCACTTTGCTCCTGATGTATGTTTTAGTTTGATAAATAATGCATGGAAATGACTTACCCATTGACTTCCCATTTACTTTAGATGACAATGCAGAGAGGGACAAAGCCTTGTCTAAGAGTTAAAGAATCATTACATTATAAACCCTTCTGAGGGACCTCTTGTTAAAGACGGTTTAATCTCAGTGGGGTCTTTGTGGTTACATAAAGGATGTTTAACTAAAATAAAAACATTTGGGTACATATACATAACACAGACAATTTGGTTTATGTGTGGAGCCTGTGGAAGTATGTTTTCTTCATTCTTTTAATGTTTTTACATTTCTTCTTATATTCTTGATCAGTACAATCTTTAATATTTAAATGTATGTGATTATGGGATGGTCACTGAAGAACAGTAGGTATTCTGTGTTATGTCTAAGAATTTGTAACTAAGGAAAGACAGTGGCCTCCTTGTACACTGATGCTGTCACAGTTGCTGTGCAGGGTAGATCATTTTTCCGTGCCTGCACTGGCTCAGTGGTTAGCATTCCGATTAGCCACTCGGCTAATCGTTATTTTGGTGTGTGGGGACGATTAGTTTCGAGCTTGCAGATTAGCCACTCGGCTAATCGTTATTTTTGGTTCCTGTGGGATGATTGTTCCTGCTCTAACATTCCTTGCATTCCTGCAGGATTACCTCTGATCTGTTTCACCTGTTGGTTGCTCACATCTTCTGCTGATTACCAGCCACACCTGTGGCTGGGTATTTAAAGCGTCAGTAGGCAGTGGAACGGTGCTTGAGTGTAACGTGTTTTGCTCTAGCCAGTTTCCTGTCGCTTTTCTGAACAAGGTATAAGGATTTTAGGAACCAAGGAATTTAAAAGAATTCAGACTTCAGTTTGTTTTTTTGGGAAAAAGGTATTAGGACAGTATTTGTCCAGATTCTGAGTTTGGTGGTTTTTAGGGGTTATTGTGTCACCTTCGGGGCACAAACCTTTCTGCCTCTTACTAACCAGTTTTCCCCCTGGTTTTAGTTGGCCTCAGAACGTCTTCTGTTTGTTTTTGAAAAGACATTTTCTTTTTCTCAGCTTCGGTTCAAAGTCGTTTATTCTTCAGTTCTCATTTCCCTGTTCCTTTATTTTTTTTTATTTAATATACTCCTTTCTCAGTTACCCGTTTAGGGGTTTATTATTCATTATTTGGGATACGTCCCTTAGGAGTATAGCACCCCCTTATTTCGTCTCTCACGAGACTTGGTGGTTACTGGAGTGCCCTTTGGTAACTTATAGATCCCCTGTTTGGTCGCGTCTGGTCTTCACACTTCCCCTCCCTCACAGATGCATACTACCTAGAGAATCTTTGAACCCCAGTTGCAGGAGGGAAAACTGTAAACATTTACTTAGTGGAATTTTGTAAGTAACTTCTGTTGGGAAACAGTCTTGTGCAGAAGACCTTTGAGTTGCAAGAGAAGAGAAAGGATACTGAGCTAGAAAGAACTGATTTGCTATATCTAGTAAATGTATAGATTATGTTCTATTAAAACGAATGAATGAAAATCAAAGTAATCACGGCAACGGTAATGATATAAACATAGTTTGTTAGAACATGGCGGTGTGTATATGAGTCAATATTTCAGTTGGATTAAGCATGTAGAATGCAGAAGTGCATGTACTTTGGAACTGGAAGATTGAACAATTGTTAATCATGAGGACAAATACTTGTTATTCAAGTCATGCATATACATTCCTCTGTAAGTGTGTGTAGTGGAATCTGTCATTGATTAAAATTGAAGATTATATAATGGTTATTGTTAAACTAACTGATGAAACATAAGTTTGACCTAGGCTGGGATTGGCCATTTTAAAGGGAAGATGCATCAGGGTAGGAGGAGATCTGGATGTATAAAAACGATGTAAAACACAATGCGAAGAAGCTCTCTGTGTCTTTGTGGTACTGGAGACCTCCCGTAGGCCTACGTACATGAAAAGGATTATTGATTGAAGAGAATAAAAAGGTTATTAGAAGAAATCATAATTTCTAGTCTTTATTCTTGCATCACCGACTCGCCCACCAAACCTAAGGGGTTTTCCTCCACAAGCCAAAGCAGAGACAGTGCATTGTGCTGTGAGAATATCTGTCATTGTATTTTGAGTTGAGCCCGTCTTAATTATTTTGATTATTTAAGATTTATAGGATTGGGAACAGCTGCTGTTTTTGATCAGACATATTACTTAATTATTGTTCCCACAGTCAGTCTTCCACTGGTGGCATGGTTCTTCATAAATATAGGAATGGTGGAGTGAAATGTTGTTTTTGCTAAATGCTTTAAAAAAAAAAAAATTAAAAAAAAAAAAAAAAACTGGACCCACATAGCAGAGCTGTAAGTGTTGGTTTTAGCCTTTGTTTTTGCATTTGGAGTCAAGACATACAATGCACCATCATGAAGACCAGGAGACTATGCAATGCTGAAAAACAACTTCATTGCAAGCTTACACACACATACACATACACACACACATACACATACACACACACACACACACACACACACACATACACATACACATACACATACACATACACATACACATACACATACACATACACATACACATACACATACACATACACATACACATACACATACACATACACATACACATACACAAATGCAAACAACCTATTCTATAAACATTTTTACATTTCGCATTCCAGCAATGTGCCACTTCTTCCACCGCCATATGAACAACGGCTGAGTTATAATTCCATGAAGTTTTCCAGCTGTGTGTCTAGGCCCGCTGTCAAATGTGTACTCATACAGTAGCGATCTTTTGATAGCGGAGTTGTGAATCAGCCGTTGGATGTGGAAGTCACTGAACACTGATGTCTTGTATCTCCAAACCCCAAACCAGGAGATGTTTAAGCCACTTAAAAGTGTTCGTGTTGTGTTCCGAGTCTCGCAATTCTTTTTGAAAGTATGTTTCTTATTCCGTAGCAGGAGCAGCTGAAAGAAATAGTATTATCTCAAGTTTGCAAGTCCAGAACAGTTTGAAAGATGATGAGTGAGAGTGTGCTTGTGACAACCAGGAAAATGGGCCACATTATGTGTGTGCGTGTGTGTTTATCTGTTTGTGTGTATGCTTGTGTGTGTGCTCTTCCCCTGTGTTTTACTACAGAGCAAACTTTTTTTACAATGCAAAATAAAAGTCAACATAATTTCAAGATGAAAACGGACACTTTGACAGCTCATATTTCTTCATATTGAGGTGTTAAACATGACTGCCTTTGTACACGCGGCAAATGGTTTTTCAATTTGCACTTGAAAACTGCAATAATGTAAATTCCATGCGTCTGCATTATTTTCCATCGGTGTCCTTTCACGCAGT
Source organism: Anguilla rostrata (assembly GCF_018555375.3). Classification (NCBI taxonomy): domain Eukaryota; kingdom Metazoa; phylum Chordata; class Actinopteri; order Anguilliformes; family Anguillidae; genus Anguilla; species Anguilla rostrata. The sequence goes on from NC_057944.1 coordinate 4,408,462, forward strand.
GTCGTTTTTTGAGGCCAACAGACTTTTTATTGTTGAAACAGACATAAAATATTTGATGGGGAAAAAAGAGATTACTCCACAGAACAAAATACACAAAGCCTGAGCATCCATAAATGTTGCATTTACAATGGCCCCGTCATTCCGCTATAATAGGGTACTGGGATTCCAGTGGATATGGAACTGTAGAGAGAGACACACAGGAGTCATTTATACATTTGACGCAAGAAAATATGAATATTGGATGCCAGAAAATATTGCCAGATTAATATTAAGATTCATAACTGCCCATTCTTTAGGTTTGTATGTGTCTGGACCAAGGTGATGTATGAGATCAGGGACTCTCAATGTGGAGCTTGAGGTAATACTGCTGGCTCAACAGTACTGCTGGTTTTTCCCCACTGATAAGGGATGTATTTGGACCTGAGGCACCAAGTGAGTGGTTTCCTTGACCATTCACTGACATTAACCAGTCAATTAATTATCAGGCAGAAAACAAACCTAGTACTACAAGCCTCAAGAGACAGATTTGAGCAGCCTTGCATAAATCTCATATTGTGACTCTTTTACAAAATGTTCTCTTGTGTCAAACATTTTGTAATATGCTTATGATTGTTGTCCTCTTAGAGAAAATTAGGTAACAAGACAAACACATGTAATGCCAGTGTTTAGATTATATGCAAACGTGCAAAACTTTTATTTATTACACCCTTTGATCTTGTATCTATCAGATTAATGATGAATATGTTACTTCTTAAAGGCTACAGTAATTACCAGTCCGTAATATGATGGAATATATGTACATTTATAATGCATTACAAGTGCATTAACTTCTCACAGAAAAAAGCGCCTAACTATGGTCAGAATTATAAAAGACAAAGTAAAACCCTAAATTGACTGTAAGCTTAGGGTTGTAACTAGGTAGCTGTTTCGTAGGTGACTTGGTTAAATGCACTCGTCTTAACTACTGCTTGTATTTTTGCATAGACTGCATTGTTGCTGTCTCGTTTGTGTTAGTGTTAATCGGTTGAACCTACAGGGTCCAAGTTGAACTATGCGGTTGTTCCCTGCACTTGGAACGGTACTTCTCTCTAGGGGTTTCGACACACTTGTTCCTGGTTATGGTTATACACTTTGTTGTACGTCGCTCTGGATAAGAGCGTCTGCCAAATGCCTGTAATGTAATGTAATGTAATGTAAAACTACCATTAAAGGTGGGGAAACTCATCTGATTGAGAGCAGTTGCCTGTGGAACTCTGGGTTGTTATCTTGACGTGATCATGCACCGTTCTGAGCTTCAAGAAAATTTGTACCTGATCTCAGATTCCACATTTAAAAATTGGCCCTGTTGCACAATTTAGCAAAAAAAGCAATACATATATGCAAACCTCCACAGAATATATTCCAGTTACTATTTTTTGATAATAAACCATATCATATTTTAATACACGTACAGTATTTAGGAGTCTCCTGTTAAATCTTATCTTGGGTTATCTTTAAGAGGGATAGGAAAGGGGATAATTAATAGTGGACTGAGCTGGAGTCAGACCGGACACGCCCTAAACTATGAAACTCACACAATCTGAGATTCAAGCTAGACCAGGGGTGCACAACAAGGGCCAATCCATTCCAGGATTTTGTGCCAACATTTCCCAACATTTATTGAATTGGCCCAATCATATCTTGATCTGAGTTTTGTAAGAACACCATATCAATTTTTGCCAGTTTTCGAGTTCCTGTCTCAATCACAGGGTGATTAAGAGATAGTTATAAGCTGTAAAAAGGGATAATCGGTTGGAACAAAAGCCAGCACGCAGATCGGCCCTCCAGGACCAGAGTTGTGCATCCCTGAACTAGACCAGTGTCCTCATATCAATCCCGCTCTTTGCTGGTGGGGTGTCAGCCATATTAATCCTTAGTAGCAGAAGCACAAAGCACTGTGTCAGTTTTGTACGTGTCCACGTTCCTCTGACAATTCAGCTCCTTCAACCTGCTTTTCCGTTTTTAATCCTGGTCTTTCAGGATCTGACGTTAATCTTCAAAATCCTCTTTGGTGTCCCTGGCATAGGTGCTGACATTATTTTTAGCGTTTCATTTGAAACTGGGAAAGAAAGCGAAATCCTCCAATTCCTTCACTTTTGAATCTTTACGCTCGGTACATGGCAGGTCTTTGTCTAATGTGGGATTTATTGCACAAAAGACTGAGATGAAATGACTAAGGAAGGGAGAAACGGGGAAATAAACGAGTAGACTGCTATTGGCGAGTGGAGGGACGTTGGATTTGGCCCTGGAATTATTCTCGCGTAAATTGTGCGTCACTACCATGTGGGGGTGGGACTATCCTCACTAACCTCTTCAAAGTTTAGTGTCAAAGGCAGACTTTCTTTCGCAGATTTTCTGCCTGGAGGAAGCTACCTTCTTTGAGACCCACCACAAGGCCTTCTGTGCCCCGAGGTTTTTTTTTTTTTTGTTTTGTTTTTTTTGGCTCTCTGTGCCGGTGTTTGTTTGGCCTGCATTTTACCTGTCACCTTAGTGTAAGTGTGACAGGCCCAGACACCGATGCTGTCAGATCCGTTCCCCTGGCTCTCTGCCCGAGTCCCCTCTGGAGGACGGCGGCTGCGGTGAAAATAAAGTTGTCAGCGCGCCTCGGAAGGGAAGTGCTCGAACGCTTCTGGAGATTTCGGGATGCGATGTAAAATCCCCACAAAGTGAGCCAGAGGCAATAGTGGCAAGGGGGCAAAAAAACCCCAAGAGGACATTTAGGAAGAAACCTGGGACAGAACGAGACTGAGTAGGGGGTCGGGAAAAAAAAAGTGACTATTAAATAATTCTCCTCTGCCTGAGAGAGATTAAACAAGTACAGGTTAGGTTTCACATGAACAGATTCCCTCTATGGAAGAGGGAAATACTGGTGGGTAGGGGTGTGGCCTTGTGCATATGCAGTCTCTGTGGGCCCCCTTAAAATTGCAGACCAAAGCAACGTTTTTCTCCAGGCTTTCGGATGCCCTCCATGCCTTGGGGTCCTGGGTAGACCACTCCCATCAGGATAGAAATGATGGCACATGACCATGATTGCTAGCAGCCTGCACCTTGCTTTTTCATATCAGGCCAAAGATTTCAGTCTGCTGCGTCTACTGCTGTTCATGCAGTGAGGGATACTGAGAGTTATTTTGTTCACATTGAATCGCTTATATTGATCATAGCCTAACGACGTGTGCATGCGCCTTTATGACTGGCTGTATGGCTAATTAAGAATAAAGAGCAATTAAGCAAAATATAAAAGTCACGAGCAGAAGGCAGTATGGTACTTAGAGAATTTCATCGTTTCCTCTTCTTCACTCTCGCATTTGTATAAGGATGTTCATGTGCCATTTTACAGTGAAACAATGCCAAAACAACAAGTGTAAGAGGTCTGGGATCATAGAAACCAGGCGGTCCGCAGATTAATCCCTTCCGGGTTTAGAGAACATGGAAAGCAGGAAAAGAGAAATTAAATTAAACGTGGTATTTATGGAAATGTAGAGTGCTGATGTTGCAGATATATCATAGGTTACCTCCCACAGAAGGGCCTGGACATCAGCCACCATGAGGAGGAGGAGCTCTTGTATTGGTGGAATAGCACACGTTTAACAAAACATAAACATTATAAGATTATTATAGGACCGGAACCATTCAGACAATGACCCTGCATACAGTTCCCACTTTTCCAGAACAAGCAAAAACTGCCACACCTTAGGCACCGGTGGTAAGACAGGTGACGGTAATTTATTTAAATGAATGTCCATGCATGCACACCTGACATAGATTTTAAAATATTTAAAGTTAGAATACAATGGGCCAAGGTTTGTATTGCAAATGTTTAGTGTACTCATGCTGCTGGAGTTTTGACCCAGTTGATCCCTTCCTCAACAGTGTGCTGTGCATCTCGAGACGGTGTGTTTTGGATCGTTTCCTGCAACATGAGAAGAAGATTGACTACCGCAACAGTTAGCACTACACACCGTGGACACACCATCTTCATCAAAGCAGCTGAAAACTAGCCTACGTTGAAAGAATATATTCTCATATATACCTGACCTTTGATAATGTGTTCCTCATCCTCAACTTGATGTCTGTAATTCTGGGGGAAATGGACTTACACGCGTTTGTCATCAAGGAATAATCAACAGACGATTGAATGGAGAGCATTCATAAGAGTAAGATCGCATACAACCTAGCCTCAACAATGAATACCGGTCCTGGACCCTGGTGCAAAATCCAGCTCCAGAATCCATTCACATTCTAGCAGCGTGCATCATTTTACTCCACACGGTTTGTTGTTCCCGTCGCCGAGGAGAGGTTTTTTGGCGATGTAGAAGTCCTCATAGATGCAGAAACTCTTTTGTGGAGTAACCCCTTCCCCGCGTACTTACGATGCATTTACTTGAGTGCATGATGATCCCGGCCATTTTCGCCTGCGGACCGGAGCGTCATGGACTGAAAGCTCGGTGCTTTTAAGGATGGCCTAACGCAGAACAGTGAGGATAATAGATAACAGGATGTGTGAATATGTCTCCCTCTCTCCTCCGGCACGGTATTTAGCAAATGAACGATCGCTCTACTGTCCTACGTCCTAATGGTTTCCATCTCTTTGGACAAGTTGAACAAAAAAGGCAACGAAGCAACAAAGGACGCCTTCCCCATTAACCATTTACTTCCCCTAATCCCACTATATGTATTTATGTCTCCATCTATTGGCAAGGTCAAAAATTTCATATTTGTTTTCATATTTGTATTTGGAGGAAACCCAAAAGTAGGTAGGATTGATTACACATACAATACAAACACTAGTTATGATCCCGGCCGCAAACAAGACACAGGCCACTTGATAACTGTTCTGCCACTAGAGGGAATTTTATGAGTCCATTGATGATAAAAAAAAAAAAATGATTTAACAACTGGCATGAGAGTGCTGGATCAGTTGAACACAGCTCTGCTTTTAGTAAGGGACTCCAATGATGGCCTTATTCTGAATGTTCTGTTAAATAGCCCGGCTCCCTCTCGGCTCGACCCAGCATCTTTATTTTGACCACACCGCGTTGTGTTTCATCCTTTGATGGTATCTATTGATGGGAAATGAAAAAAATCCATTGGCAGCATTCTTCAATTTTGAAGATAAAAGCTGGAAAGGTTTGCTTTGGCCCGGACCATTGGACCCTGCTGTTTCCCGTAAGTCCAAAGCTCAGCCACGCTACGTTTTAGGGGAGGGCAAAACATATGACGTTGTCACTGTCTTTGATAAATACACACAGCTTTTCTTTTTCTTTTTTTATCAGTGGCTCAGCATTCCTATGACAACGGTCGGCTCCTTTTATGCTTTTCTTTTCCGTCTTAATCCGGGCCTTCTCTCTCCTGGAGAACTGTGGCATGACCGCAGGAATGAATTTTGGCTGGGTGATATGTGTGCTTTTCCTGTTTAAGTGCCTGTAAGAAGTTCCCTAGATTTGCCATTGCGCGACACAGACGAGACACAGGAGGGCACAATGAACAACCAGGCCACAGAGAGGGAAGGGAAAACGAGACAACCAGCAAACCATAATGGGATAATAGCAAACAATAATACAATTAAATAAGACACAAAGCAGAAGTGCCGCCATCTGGCGGCCCAACAAGGAAAAACAGGGAAAACACAGAACCCTGACATTCTTGGCCAAACTGAGTCGTACATGAAAATCCAGTGAATTTCATTACCAAGGCCAAGCAGAAAAATACAATGTCACAATCCTCCCTGTAGTACAGCTCGGACAGTGGGGGAAAAAAAAAAAAAAAAAGTTTTATTTTATTGCTCTGATAAAGCATTCTTTACATAGTTGTCCTTCTACCTTTATCGGACATAATCTCACACCATATTAAGACATTGTGTGAACTTGGCATTTTCATTGACAAAGCCTTGGTATTTAAACATTTATGCATTGGCCGTAGGTTTGATTTGAACATTTTAACACTGTCGTACAGGCTACCAATACCCCTGCAGCCCTAATATGACTGCATGCATGCATGTACACTCATGCATGCACACATGTGCACACGCACACACAAACACACGCGCGCACACACACACACACACACACACACGTACACACATGGTCTATTTAATGGGATTTTAAGGTTTACTGACTCAAACTCGGTTGTTGCTGACTATAAGGACCTAAGACTCCTGACAGACAGAGGTGGTACTGCATCACTTTTTCCTCTGAGGACAAGCTTGAAGCGAGTTGGTTGAAAGCCTAAACCAAATCAGATTGTCTGTCTTTGAGGATAGGGGATGCTGAAACAGAGTTTACCGTTTGCGGCTTGGATAGCAACGACTGGACACACGCTGTTTTGGGTCTAAGGAAATTAATGGCGGTGACAACGATACGGTTGCGGTCACTTGGTCCTGGGGATATATAGCCCTCATCCCTGCCTAAATCTATGCCTGTGAAGGGCACGCTTTAATCCAGAGAGCTCCGCGACCTTGCCTGTGAATTATTTGTGATTCCACGGAGTACAGGAAAGCGTGCCTGCTTTATACTGGCTGGATCAGTTAGCTACCCCGAGCTAAACCCATTCTCCAGGTTTCACCCTCAACTAATACCTGGGATGATAGACTCTGAGTTCTGACTCAATAGGCTGCTCCATGGGAGCGAGCGAGACTCACGGTTTATCGCCAGACCAGGACTCGCCGACCCGCCGAAACAGCGGGGGGTTCGGGATGCGCTCCAGCCTGCCGTCCTGACAAACCCTGAGGTCAGACTCCGCCCGTCAGCTCCCATTGGCCGACTCTCCCTCCGCGGCAGAGGTCTGGCTCCACCCCCCGCGTCTCACTGCCTTTTTTTTTTTTCTGCGAGCGCTGATGCTTCCTCTGGGCCCGCGCCAGCGAAGCGCGTAACCGCGCGGCCAGACAAACCCGCTCCATATGGAAACGAGGAGACCGCGGAGCCGTAGCCTTTTTTTATTTACCCGCGGTGCCCCGGGGACTGTTTACTGCGGGATGAGCGTTGTCACGCTATCGGTTTGCACCTGCTTGCCTTTCCGCCAGACGCAGCAGCTGCAGTCGAGCGGCTTCTCGGAGTTTCTCTGCGAGGCCTTTTAATGCCTAAGCCCTGCTGAGAAGCAGGCGTTTGAGTGTAAACTCATAGCGCTACTAGACCATGTCTGCTCGCTACCAAGCTGCACTTCCTCTCTCTGTGCTGGCTTACAGCAGGGCCCACTACGCTGGATCCTGGACTCAAAGGAGGCGCTGCCTTTCACTTCGACTCAGCGGATTTACAGAATTTATTTATAGGGTCACCTTTCTGATTTTGAGGTGAATGTCAGCATACCCAGGGCCAGGGTTTGGGTACTGTTACAAACCACCTTGGGGTCTAGGGGTAAAAGGGAGTAACTTAAATGTGTTAGAATGGTAGGCCGGTTATGCAATGGGCAAGTACTTTTTATTTACAAAATGGTGCCTGAACTTTAGTGTGAGCCCAAGCCAACACAACGAACAAAACCAGAGCTAAACTAGCTAATCTACCATCTAAACCTCACTCCTTAAAGTAAACCACACCCCTTAAACACAAAGACAAAAAGGGTAAGCATGGCAACCTTACGAGCACACACGGCGTCAGGGGCTAAGATGGCCGAAAGGCCCTCAGCTGGGTTGGAGGTGGGTCTTCATACAGTGTGCTGGGCCGTTATTGGCTGCAGGTACTTGAAATATGTCAGCCAATCAGAAATAACAGTAGACACAAAGGCAGATACCTGTAGCCTTGAAAGAGAATGGGAAGAGAACAGAGACTAAGCACCCACAAGCCACTCAGGGCCATAACAAGGACAATGGGCTTGAATAACAACGCAAGATAAAAGCTGTAATCTTCTAAACAAAGGAGTCATAAATTTGAAACTCCAGCAGTTGGAATTGACAGGATGTGAATTGCCGAGGAGACCATTTATTGTGAATGACTATTGTGCGTGTTTGCCGATTGTGGGCATATTATTAAAAGGCCTCTTTATGCAGTTATTAATTCCAGGAAAAATCACAAACAGCACTTGGCCCATTGATATCAGCATAACACTGATATATTGCTATGTTTCACACAAAGACTCAGAATTGATTCATTTTGTGGCAGGGCAGGAAGCGGTTCGATCGTCCGTTTTCGCCGACGACAATCTGTTCTCCGCTCCGCCCAGATAGCGACACAGTCCAAGGTCACCGAATTACCATGTCCTGAATGAAATGACAAGTGGTAGATGGCGGCGTACTCTGGCAGGCCCCGCCACTGGCATTTCGGTGACATTTCGATGACAGGTGAGAGCAATAACATCCTCTCAAACCGATGTGAGGAGATATCATCACCGCCGCCCACCTAGACAATGGAGATCTCCTTGGGGAAATCCCCCCCCACACCCCCCCTTGGGCTCCCCCCCCCCAAGGTTTTATTTTAGCCAACGTTTGCTCTCAAAGGTAAGGAGCTTGCCATAAGCCTTCTGACTTCCATTTCAGATCCAGTCATCTCTGCGCATCGTCATTGTGCTTCTTCAGCAAAGTGGCCTACAACTTGACCCGCATGTTCAGTGGGCTAGGACCTTTGTGCTGAGACTTTGGTGTGGACATAAAGCACAAATGATGTACCATGTTGAACTACCTTCACTTAACGTAGGATCCATTATAATCATACACTTTAATTAGTACACTGTTTACATGCATAAATAAATGAATAAATGCACTACAAGATGATAGGAAATTATGAATAATCGTTAATGCGATTTTAATACTTCATAAAACTTCTGATTATATATCCATACGTCACATCTAGAGGAATGGTCATGGTTACTCCTCACTACTATTGAAGAGAGAAATGAATGAATATAACATTAATGAAGAAGAGGGAAAAAAATGTTCTCTCTAAATGACACAACCACACAAATGACAAAGCAATAAACCTGAGCTGCCATTCGAGGCGTGTAACAGAAATAATGTCCATGACTCTGACTCTGACTCAGCCTTGGTCTGTGTAAGGAAAAAAGTCAATACTATTAATCACTCAGCAGCTAGCACTGAAGTGATAAAAAAATAAAAATAAAAAAAACTTTGAAGGCATCAAATAAATGTCCCGTCATGTTGAAAAGTGACCTTTTCATACCTCTGGTGTCATTGCTGGACAAGAAACTGATTTTCAACGTATTCATTTGTCAGAATCCTGTTATACCCATAGAGTTGATATCAGCGTCCAAGGTCCTTGGGGACTGTTTGGAAGACTTTTCAATATAATCTTTTGTGTGTGTGTTTGTGTGTGCAGGGCCTGTTCTAGGTGTAGGTGATGTAGACGGTTTTGCCTAAGGCACCACCCGTCTGGAGGGGCACCTAATGCCTGAAGGGGAAGCAAGTGAAGTGACACAAAAAATAAATAAATAAATAAAAAATCCCCCCACCCCCGGGCTGCAGGGCCTCTGTGTGTGTGTGGGTGTGTGTGTATGCATATGTGTGTGCGTTATTATTGTTCCAGTGATTACTGAAGAGTTTCTCCTCATCATACGTTAATGTGCAGACTTAAAAAGGCCAAACACATTGTGGAGACAGTTGCACATGATTTGCATGAACATGTGGCAGCATAATGATAAGGGAACTGGGCTTGTGATTCAGAGTGTTTGGGTTTGATTCCCAGCTGTGATACTATCCCTGGAGCAAGGAACTTAACCTGAATTACGTCTGAAACATTTTCATTTGTATAAATGGGTTGTATTTTAACACAAAATAAAAATAAAAATTAATCTCTAAGTTTCTCTGGATAAAAGCATCTGTGAAATGCCAAATTTGATTTTCATGTAACTGAAGTCATCACTGAACTTATGCTTTGAGAGGTGGGGACAGCCCCAGTCATAAGAGAGCTGCAGAACCATGGACAGCACCAGCCCCACTCTCAGGGGAGCTGCAGTACCATGGACAGCGTCAGCCCCACTCACAGGAGAGCTGCAGCACCATAGGCATGGTCTCAGCTGTGGCTCATTGCCAAGCAGAGCAGCTCATACCAACTGCCTAATTATCTGGCTCTATAAAAGCCCTTGGGCTCATGTCTGGAGAGAGACCTTTTCCCTTCATGGTGACTCAGTGAGTTTGCTGCTCTGTCCCCTGGATCTTTTTTTTATGTGTCTATGATCTTATTTTTGTGGTCTTATTTCTGTATGTGATTTAAGCAGTATATTAAAAGCAGTCGGCCACCTGTTCCCCTGTATCTGTCGTCCCAATGCAACACAGAGAGCACTCCCTGCACTGATCCACACTGCAATGCACAACCAGTACTACATCTCTCCCGTAAGATTCTGTTCTTACAGGTGTCGTAGTAATAATAATCCATTCATCCATTATCTATACCTGCATATCCCAGCATGCATTGGGCACCCTGGACAGGTCGGCAGTTCATTGCAGGGCACACACACACACACCATTCACAAACACACACTCATAGCTCGGGTAGGATTCAAACCTAGGATCTTACCTTTTTTCTGTGAGGCAACAGTGCTACATACTGCACCACCAAGCCGCAATAATAATAATAAAAATAACAACAACAATAATAATAATAGGAGTAGTAGCAGTAGTATTTAGTATTAGTAGTATTTGTTGTAGTAGTAGTATGACATATTTGTATGAAAAGGCATTCAAAAATTACAGGCACGTGTTCCTTCCATCATGAACATACGCTTGCTAGTTTCCTACATTACTTTTAATGAAATACAGTACACTGTTAAACAAATCAATAAATAAAAATAAAAACTGTTGGTGTTTCGTGCTAATAAGCGAGAAAATATCCATCCAGAAACTCCTATGTGGGTTTGTACAGCAGTGTTACGCCTCCAGAGGTTCTACATGTTTATTACATTATTATTCTTGAGAAATGATATTTCATCCATCTTATTTTTTCTTGAAATTATATTCAGTTGTAAAAGGAACCTAGGACCGCTGCTCACAAGGATGTACCAGCGTATGTACAACCCCTGGAAATGTCATTGTACAAGCAGCTTGTATTTAAATTACTTGTGTATTTTCTTGCTTTAGATCTCCTAGACCAGTCATTGCAAAACTTGCAAATTGTAAAAAATACATCTTTAGAAATATCTAACATATCCATCAGACACAGATCTGTAGGGGCTTCACTGCACTAACTTTAAAAAAAAAAAAAAACACTAAATCTGAAATAATATGCATTATATAGAAATAATACATCTTAGGTTTTTATATCTTAGGCATATCTTTTTACATCTTAGGTGTACATCTTACATCTTATACTCGGGTAATAACAGAAAAAAGCTGAAAAAATGAGAAACACACTCACTAATGTATGAATCACATTTCCTTGTTGCTTCACTGAAGTCCACCTTTACAAAGGCTGGTAGCTGTAATATCCCATCTGCCAAACAGATGGCATTTGTATTGTTGCAGTCTTATTATACGAGTTTACATAATGACATTCAAGTATATGCATGCCAAGAATAAGACTTTGGGTGCGAACGGCCATGGTCACACCAAACAGTTTTTACTTACCATCGTCTGGCAAAAAGGCAGAAATCCACTGTTGGGCTGATATTTTAGGCACATATGACATTATAGGCACAAACAAATTATGTATGTATGTATTTATTTATTTGTTTATTAAATGTCAGGGGAAAACCTCTGAATTTTCTTTACCTAGGTTGGTAACACTTCACAATAAGGTCACATTCATCGGAATTAACCAGTGTTGTTGTTGACTACTAACTACTGAAAGGTTAATCTGTCCAGCTTTGTTAATGCATTTGTATATTGTGTTTGTATACCCGACTGTCTCCCACCCCAGTGAGGAGATGGGTATCCCAGCCAAATAATAAGTGATTATGTGTGGCTCTGTGGACCTGCTAGCTTTAGCCTTCACTGGTACATATGCCCTTAGGTTATCAAACTACAATTAACTCATATGAATCTCTGATCAAATATGTAGTCAAATATTACAGGGGCCAACATGGTTGTGCAGTAAGATGCTTATGAGCTTATCTTTAATGCAATTGTGTTTTCGGAGGTAGTATTATCGGAAGAAGACATGCCACCCTGCAGCCCCTCGTTAACACTGCTACTTCACCCCTGGGGTGAATGGATTGGTTCTGTTATTGGTGCTAAAAGAAAATAAAGGGCTGCGGTGTGGTAGCTGTAATATCTATCATATTTGGCATACTTCACTGTGCAGATGCTAATTATTCCATACACCTACAGCTCTGGCTGTGAATACCTTGCTTTCTTGCTTGTCCTATCTGGGATGGTAAGGATGTGTTTTCTTGAAGCTGTAAGGGAGTGTGGAAAAAAAAAAAAAAAAAATCTCAAATAATATGGCCTACCAACTAATTCAAATCTATTATTGTCCACCTATCCAATTACGATTTTAGTTCCCTGTGACCTTTTTCTGTTCAAAAAATAGCATTATTACCATATCTCACCTTATCACCTAACAAATAGGGACACCTGACCACTAGCAATTTTGCCTGTTCATGAGAATCCACAGCCCTTATGGAGTTACTAAGGGAAGCTGGCTCCTAATCAATGGCAAACGTGTGCATTATCAGACCTGAAAGGGGCAGAGGTTCAGTTTAGCAATTAAGTCAGAATTTGATTGATGCGGTCTTTATTCAAATGAGACTTGGCAAAATGCCGCATTTCTCTGCAACAATTACAAATGCGTTCAGTGGACCTCCGAACCAGTGATCATTACTCCTCAACTGCCAACTTGACCTTGTGAGGCCAAATTGTAGTGTGAGGCAACACATTAGTGCATGTGAAAACCTATCATGTCGCACACCCACACACACAAAAATATACAGAAACATGTTAAAAGCTTTTCTCTTTTTTTTTCTTCTTCTGAGGCTGAGGAAAAATAATGATGATGAATGACAACCTGCTCAGAAGCTCAGCTGATGAAGAGCAAGAATAGATCTGGCATTTAAATCACAAACCTTTCTTTCCCGTTGTCACATTTACGTAATTGGCTGAGACACTTCAGCGGGAGAGAAACCCCCATTCTCATTTGACATTTTGGTGGCGAATGGTGAAGGCAGTATTTTTACACACCGTCTCTCTTCCTGAGGGCACCAGTCATGACTCATTGCCTCATTCAGGCATTCGCAGTCCAGAAAGCCGTAAAGAAAGTCTCTCATGGGCAAATGCCTTGGACATCACAAGGAGAGCATGTTTGCTCTCTCCTGATTGGACATCACAAGGAGAGCATGTTTGCTCTCTCCTGATTGGACATCACAAGGAGAGCATGTTTGCTCTCTCCTGATTGGACATCACAAGGAGAGCATGTTTGCTCTCTCCTGATTGGACATCAAGAAGCATGTTTGCTTCTCCTGATGGACATCACAAGGCAGACATGTTTGCTCCTCCTGTTGACATCACAGATGAGCATGTTTTGCCTCTCTCCTGTTGACATCACAGGAGACATGGTTTGCCTCTCCCTGATTGGACATCACAAGGAGAGCGTGTTTGCTCTCTCCTGATTGGACATCACAAGGAGAGCGTGTCTGCTCTCTCCTGATTGGACATCACAAGGAGAGCGTGTCTACCCTCTCCTGATTGGATAACACAAGGAGAACTGGTCTACCCTCTCCTGATTGGACATCACATGGAGAGCTTGTCTACCCTCTCCTGATTGGACACCACAAGATGAGCTTGTCTGCCCTCTCCTGATTGGACAAGATTTTCTGTCTCCTGAGGAGCAGGCTGACACTATGAGCTCAGCTTACAAACACTGTGCTCCAAATCGGGGTAAAACTAAAACATAATTATAACAGATACTGTACAAACTGTTCACCTTGGGAGTCCATCCTGCCTGGTTTTGCCCAGAAAATGGTTCACTCTAACTTCAGCCAATAATTCATGACTGAGAGGGGATCTGTGTAGATAAGTATGTAAATATTAGAAGGATTACACACAGTATTGCTTATTACATATGTAGTACATAAGTACAGGTATGTAAGTATGTATTAAATATGTAATAATAATATAAGCACAGGTTTGTCAGTATGTATTACATATGCAGTAATAAGTAATAATATATCAGCTTGTAATAAGGAGGGCACAGTGTAGTAGAGTGTTAAAGAGTGAAAAAAGACTGCTGAGTGGCTCAAAGCACCATTCTAGTGTTTGTGGAATGGCTTCATGATCTGGTAACTTTAAAGAGTGTGGATGGGCCCCATGTTCTCTGTGGGGGAAAAGCAGGAAAATCGTAAGAAGAGAGTGAGAGTAAAGGGCGGATAGTGCAGAATAACAGTCAAAGAACTGGGAAGCTTACAATTCAAAAGCTGCTGGTCTGAGCTCCTGCTAGGCCACTGCCATTATACCCTTTATCAAGGCACCCTGAATTGCTTCAGTAAATATCCAGGCATACAAACAGACTGAATGGAAAAGTTGCAAGCTGTGTAAGATACAGCAAGAGGAGCTGCTAAATGACTAAATTGTAAAAAATAATGAACATTAGCCACAAACTGTTAGGCGTAAACAGCATATTACCAGTGCCTGTGCCATTAGTGGGGGATCTATTAAGAGGATACTTCACCTTCCGAGGCCTTTGGATGTTACTTCAGTGTTAATATGTGTTTGGCCAAGACAGGAAGCATGTGTGAGGAAGGCTACTTCACATACTTACAGAAGCTTCTTACAACCTGCCGCTGAACTATAAAAAGGAAGTAATCTCTTTAATACGCTGTATTTTATGTCATTGTTTATAAGTAACATCTTGCAAAGTTTGACCCCCATTTCAATTAGGGATCAGTAGGAAAAGCTGTTCTAAAGGAGTTATGAGGAGGGATTACAGATAGAAGGGGAGTTCAACCCCACAGTAATAAGATCAGTGAAAACTGAGCTATACATACAGGGCATCTGATCACAGAACTGTCAGGACATTTCGAGACCTGATCTCCCATTGGAGGCAAAGCCACCATAACATACTGTGGCTTCCCTGAACCCTTAACACTAGTGGAACCAAGCCCAGTATATCTCTGTTGCTTAGGGCGGATTCTGAGGTCTTTATAATTGTCAGTACACCCAACTCTACACACCTACAGTAAATGCAGTCCATCTACCCATCCCCCCCACCTTGGGGAGTGTAATTCATCACGCCGATTCCCCAGGGCGAAGGCACCAATCGGATCTCCCGCTGAGTGCTTTCACTCGGAAATCCCGCTGCCTCGCTCTCCCTTTCGCCATCCCTTCCCGTGTCCCCACAGGCTCGAGCTTACCTCACAAACCCCCCACCTCCCCACCCCATTCAGGTATTCGGCTCATGGTAGGTGCTCCTCAAACAAAGGACACAGTCCCCCTCTGGAGATGCACTGGCACGAGGCCCCCTGACAATTCCAATGTAGCCATAATCTTTAAATATACACATGGGAAACCAGCTGCGTATCATTACTTGCACATAAAACAATGGCCATACCTTCCATCAACCTTAGAGGAATTACTTGCTTCCCAATTACAGTTGGACATGATTTAAAAATCAGGGTTTTAGATAAACTACCAAAACAGAGTATAGTTCTATTTATTTTTAAGTGTATCCTATTTGCACGGCTGAAAGGGACGTCTGCTTAGGAGCCTCTGCTTCAGCCCTGCATTCTGAGGAGATCAGCTCCCTTTAGCCCTGGGTATTATCACATTATCTTCTGTTGCCTGTGAGTTTTGGCTACTGCTCTCCATTCATTTCATTGGATAGCGACTGGAGTTTGGCTGTAGTAGCGTACAGGGTCGTTTATGAGCTGTAAGCTTCCTTAGGGGCTGTGCAAGCCAGCCAGGTTGTATCCCCGGGCTGTGGTGTGAATTTGCAGCCGGGCTTAAAATAGGGTTACCATGGAAGCTTCCGATTTAAATTCTACAGTGTAAGCAAGCAGAGCCTTTTTTTCAGTGGGAGACAGTAGGAATAGAGGATTTTACAATGGTGATAAAGCTCTGTGTGGAAAACCACCAGCTTTGTAGACTGTTCAAGATAAATAGCGTTGCCTTCATGCTCAAAACAGATATCATTTTCAGTAATGTATTGACAAGTGGAAAAAAAAAAAAAAACATAGGCTTTGGGCACAATTTTTGGTCTTCTGTGTTTTTCACTTGTAATAAGTTTTTGCAAATTATACCCATTTTGAGCATGGACATATGTCTACTTATCTTATTTATAAGCACCAGATAAACTAATTTGTCAAGTCAAATTAGCCGCTTTTGAATTACCTACTGTTGAAGTCTGGAGTGTGTGAGCTAAACGTCAGAGGAAGGCTGGCCGTCCATATCTGCAACTCCTTTCCCCCAGTCACAAACAGGACTAGTGTCATTCATCCCCAAAGGAATCAATCGCTAACACTCGAGCATAAAACGGAAGGCTCCGGAACAAAGGGAAAGGTGAGACCCCTGACAGGTGGAAGAATGTTTGTTTCTGCTGTTGGAGAAGTAGGCCTTCCAGTGCCCGTGGCAACTCATCCATAAATGCCGACTGTCAACCATGAAATTGAGTAAAAGTCATTTTGCCGCACTTTGCTTAGCCAAGCATATTTTGGTTACATAAGCCACAGCTGTCTTTTCTTCCAGGCCCCGTCCTCGAAGAATGGCTTGTTTACTGTATGTCTCCGTCTGAGGTTTCAGTTCTTTTTCTACTCAACCTCTGGAGGGTATTCTACTAACAAAATTTGAACTTTGAACAGCACATTTAACCACGACCATGAATGAATCAAATGTGTATGAAATGCTAGTCAAATGTAGTGTTGTTTTCATGTAGCATTGATGTTGAATTCCAAATCAATAAAAAAAAATAAAACTGTTAAATTCCAGGGTGAATGACTGCCAAGCTTACCAAACTGTACATGAAGGGGGAAAACCTCCCCCAAAAAAACTTGCAATTATTTGCAAGTCAGCTTTAAGCTGACCAATCAATTTGTGATAACAAATGATGACATCACCTCTAGCCTTTCTAATGTTAAAACGACAATAAAGGATTTCTCCCATATACGATAAGTAAACTAAAAGCTTCCTTCTGGGAGATTTTCCTGTTAGCATACATTGTGTCAAAACAAGTAAGGATTTGTACTCACAAACATATCTATTCCAAGATTCAAATTGAAAGAAAAACATGACAATGTATGATGTACACTGTTTGCTCACTCACAATCGAACAAACAGAAAATGGAGTACATACAAAAAGTTAAATGCGGAGTACCACAGCATAACTACTAGGAGTGAGTAATGTGTAACACTGACTGGAGTCAGAACATTATATGACAGACTGTCTGTACATGCACAGACATTGACAATGTACAGACTCAGTGAGCACAGCCTTGCCATAAAGACCATTTGCCACAGGCAGACTTGACTGCCCTGACACTAAAGCTTGTGCTCCCACTGCAATCAATAAGAAACCGAGACAGGGCTGCAGAGCTGCACTTCCTCACTCGACGGGATGAATATAAAGACATTGGAGAACCCCCCCCCCCAAAAAAAAAAAAAAAAAAAAAACGTACATCGAAACTTTGTATACTTTCCTGAGACCCAGCTATTGCAAATCCTCCAGAGGGAGAAGAGGTGCCATGCAGATTTGCCAGCACAATACATGGCTGCCTTCCATAGGTGGGAGGAGATTAATGAGCTGTTTTTATTTGAATTACTTGCCACCATTTTGTTTGCATTTTAAAATATGTTATGCCAATAAAGCATTTTGAATTTAGAATTTGATAGACACAGAGAGAGAATATGAGAGAGAGAGATTAATTATATGACTTGCATGTCATTTTTAATCGTTTCACTGTGAATTGTTTTGGTAATATAGTGTATATACAATGTCAATAAAGCATTACTGAACTGAAAATTACTGAATTGAGAGAGATCAAAATAGACTGAATATGAAAGACTATTTGGCAGGTCAAAATAGAAGGGTATGAAAGGCAAACTGTGGTGAAAACTGGAGGAAAAGGTTGGATTTTTGACAAATCTTAGAAAGCAGCCCAGCTTAGCAGTCGATACATACTTTGCCAGCAGGTGATTACAGGCCTGCACTGTATGTAGCCTTTTAAAGTGTTATACACTGCACAATGAAAAGGCGTTTGACATAGGAAAGAATTAATGGGCAAATGACATTGGCAGGCTTGAATTTGTTTTAGCAAAGGGTTTGTCAGCATTAATAACATATTAAGCTTCATTTCTGATTTGTCAAAGTCCATTGTGTAGATTTGCCAGATCTGTCCTTCTCAATTCCTTTACAGATGGCATTAAGGCATGGACACCAGGGAGGAGACAATATCACATGGGGTGTGACTTGTGTTTGGTGATGTTTGCAGCAAGAAAATTGTACATGAAATGAGTTCATGTACAATTCTTCTCCAAGAGTGGATATTGGTTTGTGTTAAATGCTGCAAAATATCAGAGGCTCAGGGTAGTGATCCAAACAGAAAGATTGACACCAGAGGCAGAGGTGAATGACACAATGAAAAAAGTCTTCACTGAACATGAAGCTTGACCAACAAAATAACACAGTGCAAAACAGGAGGAAACATTGGGGAAAGACTAGGCCTCAGAGATACTACAGGCATGGATTACCTGCAAACACAACACTAAGATCAAGCACTGAAACACCGGCAACAAGGCAAGTATTTAAATATACAGGGGAACAGGTGAAACTCCTAATAAAATACAATCATGGAGAGAACATAACAGTCAAAAATGAGACACTAGGATATGGGAACTGGCAGCCTCTGGTGGTCAGAAGCTGGAATCGTGATAATGGAAATGAAAACGCATGGCATAAAAGTGAAGGATCTTTGGAAAGATTCAGTTTATCCATGGAAGTTGTCAAAAGTTTGAATAAGATCAGAGGGGGCAGGCTGGGTGAACGTTCTCGGATTCTGTTTTGAGGACTGGTGCCAGTCTCCTTGGATTTGCCTCCTGGAGTGACAATGCCTCTGATTTTGGCAAACGAGATTTGTTTCCGCTCGACAGATCAAACTGATTGTTTTGACAAACGTAATTATGATGGGACTGTTACAAACAGGCCAGACACAAGCGGCATGACAGTGCAATCAGTCATGGGAATGCCTGCAGACTCGTGACACAGCGAGGTGATCTAGTTCTGTACACGTACTGAACTGACTCGTTATACCAAACTTGGCTATAAGTTCTGTTTAATTCTTTACCCCTCTGTCCCCATTTTAATTGAAATCAGGCGAGATATATTAGGAATACATATTTAAGGCCAGATAAAAATTCTAAATAATCCATATTGAAATACAAATGACATTTTCAGCTATTGTTGTTGTTCTTCTTCTTAATCTTATTTTTCTTTACAATGATCCTTGTAATTAGTATATTAAAGTGTCAATCCTTCATTGATTTGGCAACATATGTGGTGACTAGTGGTCACAGCAGTTTGTTGTCATACACCAAAACAACATAAACCCCCCCAAAAAAAAAAAAAAAAAAAAACTTTAGTGTCAACAGATGTGGTTATATTTCAATAATGTTACTGCCATGAACTAAATAAAAAAGTGAGCTAATGTTAGATGACAATATCAGATCATGTAAATATCAGACTTGGAGGGAAATACATACACAAATTGTGATTCATATTATATTTAATAAATTTAAAATAAAAAGCACAAAACAATTCCTTCTATTAGACATATTTCAATGACTACTTGTATAAAGCAAAAAAACAAAACCTTTTTTTCAGAATTTGAAAAAAACTTTCAAATGCAATCCCTCATAATATTTCAAATAATTGTTTTCTCCAAAATATTTCAAAATGCACTAAAATACTTGGCCTAAACATGGTCAAATAACAAATGTTAGGTTATTAAGTGTTCACTATGAATTAATTGTAGGCTTTAGTCTCAGTTCTGTTAAGTGCATGTCATTCAAGAGATGCAAAGTCAAGACCTACATTTGTTCCAGAACCAGCACATGCATTCTTGTTGACTGTGCTCCAGGTCACACAGGAAAACAACATCTTAATTTCATATTTTTATTTTCAGACTGAACACATAGGTAAAGTGTTAACAAAATGCCCATATTAGGAATATCGGAGGAACATGACATTTTGTTGTCCAATCACATTCCTGTACAGGTTAGTGAGATAATTGAGTTCACCTATTGTCAATAAACCAATTTCCTAACTGATCCGCCCTATATAAGCTGACTCCCCAAGCAGTTTTGTGTGGTATGTGTTGTTATTGGAATAATCTATAGTGTGCATGGTGCTGCTTTAAGAAACATCCCTGGCTCCCAACCACTTCTTAGTTGAGATTCTTTCCTGGCTTTTGACCTACGCCTGACCCTGTGACACCACAGCACCCACAAGATCCAAGTTTATGCAACACTTCATCATGCTGGAGGAAACTTTGAGGCTGCAATACGAGTATATCATGTTCATTGAGAGGGCTCTCAAATCCGAATGCGCATATAAAGGCAGGCTTGTACTAATATGCCCATCTGTGGCTTTTTTAATCTCTGAATTACAAACAAGATTTTAATACATCCTCTGGGCAAGATTTAATCACTTGGCGATACGGCTGATTGGATGCCTGATATTGCCAAAATGGAAGCGGTTTCTTAGGCTTCCATCCTGGAGATATCAGGTGAACAAACAAACATATTGCCAGCGTATCGCCAAGACATCAAATCCAGCCCTTTGTCT
Organism: Anguilla rostrata; assembly: GCF_018555375.3. Classification (NCBI taxonomy): domain Eukaryota; kingdom Metazoa; phylum Chordata; class Actinopteri; order Anguilliformes; family Anguillidae; genus Anguilla; species Anguilla rostrata. The sequence goes on from NC_057944.1 coordinate 4,429,143, forward strand.
ACTTCCTTTATTGCCTGAAAAGCAATCTGATTCTGGAGCCTATTCAGACCCCTGGATCTTTAGAACATAATGAACGAAGTTCAGTTCATTCATTTTAATGGACAAGGCTTGCGTCGAAACAAAGAGGACTATTTGAGATTTCAATCCAAAGCCTGTGAAACTTCCAAATATGGTATTGAGGTGGAATGACTCTCTTTCTTTGCATTTATTAAGGTGTAGCCATTGGGCTTATGCTACTGACCAATAGAATACAGTACTTATATGACAGGCATAATATGGAGGCATTTACATATAGCATGTGCCCCTCTCCCCTCACCCACACACACGCACATACAGATGACCAAGGGTCTACGTATATTTTGGTATCATATAAACCTGTTAAAGGAATTACATTGTATTTCTCTCTCTCTCTCTCTTTTCAGAGAATGCACCCAACTGAACATGTGCTCATTCCCCAGCAGGAGTCTTTTGCTATAAGTGTCACGGTGCAGTGGAGGGTTAGGGCCCAAATGCAGAGGGGGGAAAAACTCAAACTCCAAAAAGGTCAGAACAAAAGACTTTACTCAACAAAAAGGGAACAAAAGGCCTCGCAGGGCAACTCTTCAAAACAAAGGAAACTTCAGAAACACAGGGAACACAGGAAAGCCAAAAGTCCAAAAACACGTGGAAAACAGAACATGGCAGGAACACATGGGGCAGGAACCAGATCAGAAGCATACGCGACAAACACAACCAACAACCAACAGGGATCCAGCACCTGAGACCAGGAGAAGGGAACTTGAATAGACAGACACTGACGAGACACAGGAGGGCACCATGAACAATCAGGCCACAGAAAGGGAAGGGAAAACGAGACAGCCAGAAAACAATGATTGGACAATTGAAAACAATAATACAATTAAACAGGGGGAGCAGGACACAAAACAGAATTGCCGCCATCTGGCAGCCCAACAAGGAAAACACAGACAGGAACACAGAACCATGACAATACGGAAATTCAACTGTACACATCCCTGTCAAATGAAGAGTATGGTTTGACTAATGTCATTGCATTGCCATTGAAAATATGATACCTTTAAGTCTTCTGGAAAGTTCTATGTTCAAGACATTCTGTGAAAGTTTGGATCCTAGCTGCTCTACACCAACTCGTAGGACCATGCCAGGCAACAATCTAATCACCTCCAAAAATTGGAGGAGAACCTCATGTCTCTTTTTGAGTCTGTATCCTCTGTCATGCTTGATCTATTCAGGTCGCTAGATGAAGTTGTACTTGGAAATAACCGGGCACTTTATACTGGATTGGAGTCTGCATAGCATTATGCTGGCATGCAACCGCTTCAGTGGCCAAAATACTGGAGAAAACATAGCAAGTGTATACAAAGAAGCCTTGTACCATACAAAAATTCAACACTGCTGTAACTGACTATTCAAGCAACATGGTGACTGCCTTCTCTTATTTTGAGGAGAATTCCTCCCCTGCAGAGGACATCACTGAACATCATGAGAAAGATCTGCAGCCTGTGAGTTCAGCTGCTCTGGACGAAGCTTACTGTCCCAAGCATGAAAGCTGATTCGCTTATATGGTGCAACGTCCCCTATAAAAGAGGGCCATCAATGAACCAATCAACAAAGCTGTCTCTAAAGCCTCAAACATTGCTCCTCCCTACCTTAAATCACCTTTAGCACAGGGTCTCTTTGAAGGTCAGAATCTTCTTCAGCCAGCGACTCTGATGAGGTAGACCTCTGTGATGGTTCCTCTGGAACAGTTTCCTTCCCTAGTGTTTCTGCTCACTTGTCGTGTTTATTAGTTTCAATAATTGTATTGGTGCTTGTTCTGTTTGCACGATTGGTCTTTGTGAGTTCTCCTGCTTAGTATGTCGGCTTCTCGAGTACCTCAAGTTCTCCTAGTCTTCTTATGTCCCTTGCTGTTTTTTGTTCTCTAGTCCTTGCAGTTCTGTTTATCTCCTTGTTGTGGTTTTGCATGTGGCAGAAAGAGCAAGCCACTAATGGACCCAGCAGAACTCGGCTAATTCCACACCGCTTTGACCAGCCAAGACGCTACCTTGGAGAGAGATGAAAGGTTAATCCAGTCCATCTCTGAGAGTTTTCACTCTTCACCGCCATAAAACACCAGTTGGCTCCTGCTTCTTCCAGAGAAAATGCTGCATCACCTCTTGACCTGCTCTAGCCACTAGAGTCCCATATTCCCCCTTCAGAGTGCTTTGACTGTCATCTGGGGAAATGTCATCTACCATGTGACCTGGAAGGGCCTGACTGGCTGCCATAACAGGGAACATTCTCAGCTTTTAATAGACAAAAGAAGAAACCATGATCTGCACTTGTCCGCTTCCTTCGATACAATGGTGCATCCTACGAGTCCCATGACACTTTGCTTCAAACAAGCAATCAAAACAATGATCACAATGTTGGAGTGGAAATATATCGAGAGACGGTATGAATGACACATATGTATGACTACCGAACATATTAAACGTATTGTATAACTGCTCAATAAGAAACTAAGAGAAGCCTAATTATAATTAAATCAGTCATTTGATTAGATTGACACTTTATACACTTTTACTAGTACACTGTTTATATGATTTGCATAATGGGATTGTTACAAAGCACAATTTAAATACAATGCTTTAGTGACCAATGTGATCTCAGAATGATAATGAATACAAGATAACCGACAGGGCCGCCTGAATTAAGAAAATGTTCTGGTGTCCTCGTTTTCTTGCCTCCTCTCCCCTTTCCTTTTCTTGTGACATATTCAAGAGGAATCAAGGAGAGAACATGCGGTACGGAAATAAGAAACCGGTTCTAGAATTAAAACTCACTCCTTGATCCTGAGGGTAAAGAAGGACACTAATGTGCATAACTGAAATAATTTTTCGCATGCAACGGTCTGATTATTACATTTACATCAGTTATCGTCTCTCTTATTTTGGGTTTCGTTCTTTGTCATCAAACTGAGGCCAGGAGGACAAAAATGAAGTTTTAGGCCGCTAACAGAAAAATAAATGAATCAAAGGTGCCGTTCACATTTCCACTTTATAAAACCGTCTGTGTCACAGCACAGAAGATAAGAGAGGGGTGAGAGTGCCAAACTGGGTCAAACCACGGGTGCCACGGTGTGCCCGAAAGCAGCCCCTTCACTCCGCCCAAACGATGACATTTCCTCTGGTTTCATCCATCGGTCTTCAGAGGGCAGAGCATCAGACAGCCATGACTATTCACTCTGCGCTTTATAAACCCATAACATCTGGGGATCTCGTCTGGCAGATATGGGATATTTGATTTCCCAGCACCGGCACATTGTAGAGCTGCAGCACTTACCCTCGGCGTTTCTAAAGAAAGATGCCGGTTCCCAAAGGCGTGCAGTTCAAAAAGGCCGGACGTCTCTCGGTGTCTGGAATCTTTGCGACTTTACGAAACTAACGCTTTGCTTTCGTTCTCCTTAAATGCACTCTTGCGCTTGATAGCACCTCTTTCTTGCAAAAATTTGTACAATCAAATTTTGCTCGTGAAGTTAGGTTAAAGTAATAATCTCGAAGATTTTCATTAAAATGAATGTCTGTTAAGTCACTATCTATCGCCAAATCAGGTAAAACAATGGTGATTAAGCGTATTATATTAATTTATATTATTATTATAATAATTTATGATTAAAGAACTGTCTGTGGTGACATTCCCGGGAAAAAATTGCAAGCGGCGCATAGTTAGTGACGTGTTTTCCATCACCCATCAGTGGTTGGTCCACCAGAGAGGGTAGGCGGAGCTAACGCAACAGGCTCTATCTTCAACTCACTTGTGCGTGAGCGGCGTACTGTTTTTTCCGGTGTCTGCCAGCGTTACAATAACAGAGAAGGGGGGGGCGGGTTATGGAACCCTAAAAAAGTTTTTGTGTAACAGTTTAGCTAGCAAAACCAGAAACACCAAGGGTAACATTTTGCAAGGCAGTTGTTTCAAATATATCACGCAACAATCATTCACGAAAAAGACTGTTTAATGTGCACGAGATACATAATTGCACGAACCACAGCGAATCCCGCAAATTCTTCTCTGCAGTGTAAAGACGTTCATACCGGGCAAAAGCTGAATAAAGAACGTTTGTGGAAATTGATCAACACTAATTCTACCCCAGGTCTGCTACAGCATTTTAACCCAGTTTAGCAGTGTAAAGACAGCTTAAGTTAGCCTAATGTTAGACAATGAATGAGTATGTACATATCGTTACTTTTATAACAACCATTTTTTATTCAGTAAATAGTAAGTGTTATAGTTGGCGTGGCCCAGGTGCCCAACTGACTGACGTCACACGAGCGACACTGGTTGGATTCGGTTGGATCTCTGGGAAGTGAGGTCCAAAAACACACCTGCAATTACTGCTTTTCGCCATTGGTCCCGCCAAAGAGAACGAAACGGAAATCTTCGAGAGAGTTATCAAATCAGCTTTAAAGTTACAATGTGCTCTCAATACACGTTTCTAATCATCATGTTTTAGTTGTTTGATGTATTCATTTTGAAGTTTAAAATATGTTTTACAACTTGAAATACATTAAAATGAGCAAGCCCTTAGGGACAGGTCAAGCTTACTTGCTATTAAACTCACACACATATAAAACACACAAACAGGCCCCTTTGAAAAGTTAAGCTTAATGGACCTTCAGTGCAATCAAATTTCCTTGGGCTTCATATTTTAATAAGTTTAATAAGTGTGCCTCGTAAGTTGGCCAAGACATCACTGTACACCAGCGATGTAACCTGACTTTATTTTGGGGGGGGGGGGGGGGGCTTTTAAATGTGAAGTTCAAACCTCTACAGCCCCCCTGCTTCATCTGTGCTGAGTGCTGTACAGTGGATCATTCATATTCATCCATTTATTTTTCCATTCTCACTCCTGGAGCAGTGTTAGTAATACACATGAGCATTTGTGTTAATTGTGAAATGCATTGTTGTGAGGCCTTGAATTAGTGATTAAAATAATTACTGATTCAACTTCCAATTAATGTAGATCTTAATACAAAATGCTAGAATGAACTTTAATGCAAATTACAGCTTTGTCAAGGGACATAAATGAACAAGTAAAACAAAAGCTGTATTAGAAATACCTTTCTTATGCTTCTTCTATATATACATTATCGGTCTATACGTTTCCCAGTTTTCACATTTGTACTTTTAAGCAGTTAAATGTCCAAAGAAATTTATGTCTCCTCACATTTTAAAATTTAACAACTAAGTCATCAGCGATAAAAAAAGTAAATAGACACCTTTTATTTTACAAAAAAGATCTATAACTTTGATTAATCAAAATAGCCATCTTTAGCAGTAATAACAGCTGAGCACATCTGTGGCATTCTTTCTACAAGGGAAGTCAAATATGGTTCTGAATGGTCACACCAATACTTCTGTCAAAATTCACACTGATGTACTGCACTTGTTGGTTGCCTCTTTAAACTTTTAGTCCAATTAATCCAAAATTTGTTTGAGGGGGTACAAATCTGGAGTCTGGGATTGCCATTCCATCAGTTTGAACTTTCCTTCCTGTTCTTTTCACCTCAGGTAGTTCTGGCACAGCTTGGATGTATGTTTTGGGTCATTATCTTGCTGCATGATAAATAGCTGACTAATTAGTAATAGACCAGATGGTATAGCATAGTGATGAATAATGCCATGGCAACCCGGTTGGTTCTTCTCTTCACAGTTAATACTTTGACTTGTTTATGTTGTAAATGCTGGTTCATGTTCAGCTGTGCTTGAAGTTGTGTCGCTGTCAACTAGCTAGTTAACCCTCAGGAAAATTGTCCTCTGGTTTTGTTGCGGCTTTGGGTTTGCCAGTGCAAATTATATATGCACTTTTTCCCCCCAATTTTATTGTAAACTATTATGCTCTGGTAGACAAAATGCATTATTCGTCAGCAAATACTTTTAAGCAAATAAACAAAAAACTGAATAGTCCTTCCATAAGTGATCAAACCCCACACATCAATACTATGTAGATCCAATAACAGTTTGAAGTTTCTTGGCATAAGTATCCACCAGCTTTATGCACTGGTTTTATTTCTGTCCAGTCGTCCTGCAGGTTCCCTCCGGGTTGTGGCGGTTGGTTGGAGTGGAAAATAGGGCCACGGATTGTCCATGTGATTGAGATCGGGACTTTGACTGCGCCGCTGAAGGACACTCACTTTTTTTTCTCCTTTTGAGCCACTCCAATTTTGTTTGGCCTCGGGCCTGGGATCCTCGTCCTAGTGGAAGGTGAAATTTTTCTTAAGCCTTTGTTTTTTTGTGGACTGAACCAGGTTCACTCGCAGTATTTTAAGGTCTTTTTTTTTATAATTCATACATTTCTTTACTTCATCTCAAACTTCTGTTGGAATGCTGTTTAGTCTTTAGTCATTTCCATGCATTTCCATCATCTTCACAGACTGACTAGTGATCCTTAAAGGGAGTGATATTTTCATCCAGCAAAAGTGACAGATTTTTTATTTTTTTTATTTTTTTATTTGACCTTTATTTAACCAGGTAAAATCAGTTGAGAACCAATTCTCATTTACAATGATGACCTGGCCAAGAGGCGTCAGCAACAGTAAATACGTAAAAAAAAAAAAACAGTCAGCAAACGACGATCAGTACAGATACAGTGCAGTACAACATACAGTATGACACGACAGTACATAAGAAACGGCAAAAGACGGCATAGGTAAATAAAATAAATCAAAAGTCAATAAATAAAATCAATAAACCAATAAAATCAATAAATAAAGATACGTTAATGATTCACATTTAGAAGCCTTGGTAAGGCAATTGTGTCCTTGTGAAGGCTTTTTTTCACTTGTGTAAACTTGGAGCTTTCAGAGCACTGAGCTGTATAATCATGTAAACAGCCGTGGCAGTCGGTCCGCCGGAGAGGTGGATTGGTCCCGGCTGCGCCGGCTGGTGGAGAGAGCACACGCACCTGGGCTGTGTTAGCTAATCAGCCCGGGTGCTTAAAGGCGCGTTCCTCTCCACAGTTCGGGGCTGAGACCGGGAGCTCACACCGAGAGCGAGTTTCTTTATTTGAATTTTTGTTTAATTTCAGTTTTGTTTCTTTTAATGAGACGGAGAACAGTGAACCGTCACTGAAAAGTCGGAGGAGCTGGTCTGCTGGAAAGCAGCTACAGAGCGGGGAACTGAAATAGTTGTCGCTCTGTTTTACTTTCTTTTGTCTTTGTTATTTTAGCTTGTTGTTTTAGTTTATTGTTTTTGCCTGGAACCCCTGAGGGGGAAGAGTGAAGGTGTCCATTTATTTTATTTCATGTTTGTGTGGGTGCTCTCTCTCTCTCTCCATGCGACAGACATCGGTGTTCCCCGGCACTGCCGCATCTCCCTCCGAAGGGGTGTCACACTGACGTGTGACAACAGCATATTTCAGTATTTTCTTTTTTTCTTTAAAAGTTTTTTTTATTTTATTTATTTTTTTTACATGTAACAAATGTCGCCTAAAAAGTGAGTCTATGACTTTACAGTGAAAAGACAAACAAGCTGCAGGTTAAAAATAAAAACAAACCTCATGATATTGTTTGCTACTATGAGGAACTGATGGATGCTGGTAATTTCCTGTACTCTGTCCAGGAGCCATGGAGAGGGAAACTCCTACAGTTAGGGGGCGTGTGGGAACTCCCGTTTCTTACCGAAACGCAGAAAGATCGTCAGATCGCTGATCTGAAGACTCCGTAAGGATCGTGGGGCTGATGGGTCCCAGCCTCCGACGACGACAGAGCGCCGTCGCTAAGGGCGACGTCCCTCGCCGGCCTGAACCCGAGCCTCAGTAACGGGACTAATTAGATCAGGCCGTTTTAAGTGGCACAGCGTTAATGCGACATCTGCATGAGTGGATATTAATAAACGGTGTTGAACAGATGCATCAGCTGGTTCTCCCCCCCCTGCCATGATATAGGGAAGCGAGCTCATGCAGAGTTACTCTAGAGCGCGGACGTCCCCGTATGACATTCGAGAAACAGGAAAGCTAGCGCATTCAAAGTGACACTCGAGCCAGGATGCTACTTGATACGGGAAAGTGATCTCATTGTCGAGTGACTCAGCGGAAGGTGGTTTCAAATTGTATGGAAAATTAATTGAATTTGAAACCACCTTGAATGAGAAATTAGAGCAAGTCCTTTCACCACCACTGCCATTTATAACTATGGCTGTACAAATCAGACATATCAAATAAAACTGTGGACATTGTGTTAATATTATATATGCTCTGTGGCAGGGCGGGAAGGCTAGATAGTGGTTCACTACTGACTGACCACTCTACAATTCTGTAAGGAATCAGCTAAATGCAAAGCCACTCGCTGTGCATTTTATCATTGCCGGTCCTTGCCAGATGCAAGCTTTCCCATGTGTCAGTGTACATCTTTTCAAACACCTCCATGGGGATAACAACCTACCTACCAAATGTGTGTGGCGATCAACATTGACATTTACACGAATGCACTTGACTGAAAATCTTTCATAAAGGTTTCATCACTTGACTTACAGTAATTAGCATGAAAATTACAGCACGCCCGGCAACAAATTTGCGTGTTAGGTTATTGTTTTCACAGGAGGAGAAAATATTCATTTAATTTCACAGGAGGGGAGTTGTCTATCTTGTGTGAGTCTTTAATGGAAAAACACCGGTGTCAAAAATGATTCTTCTAAAAATCAACATGAGAAAGAAGTGAGAAAGCAAAGTGAGATTATCTTAAGTCTAATAAGAAATAGACAAATAGAACCCTTAAAGTGAAACCCAGAGGGCTCCTTAAAGGGACGCTGTGGTGCCCTGGTGTGGAAGGGTGGCTATCGAACAAGAAAACACCCAACCTGGATGCCTCAGGCTGTTTATTTCTTACAGAAATACGAAGAACACATTCGGTCTGAAAAAAAAAAAAAATTCCCCAAGGCATGGGGTTCAATGTGAAAATGTCATCTGTCCCAATAAAAGTAAACATGTTGGGTGCCTTCAACATGCACTACCTTGGATCATCAGAAATGATTAATCTTGGCACAAACAGACCTTGCATGCCATGTCCCCTAAGCGTCTCATTGAAGAATATCACCTTGAGAATGCGAGCCGGTGTTGAATATATAAGAGGCCTTGTAGGCCATAAATCATACTTCCTCTCACACACACACACATACACCATTATACTCTCTCTCACACACACATACCATCATACACTCTCGCACACACACCATTATACACTCTCTCACACACACACATACCATTATACTCTCTCTCACACACACACACACACATACCATCATACTTTCTCTCGCACACACACCATTATACTCTCTTACACACACACACACACACAAGTATACTCTCTCACACACATACACCATTATACACTCTCTCATACACACATACCATCATACACTCTCTCGCACACACACCATTATACACTCTCTCACACACACACATACCATCATACACTCTCTCACACACACACACACCATTGTACTCTCTCTCTCAGAACTTCATAATCTTTCACACACACTATTATACTCTATCACACACAAACTAGGAGGCATGACGAGATACAAAATCAAGATAACAATAAAAGTGCAATATAAGTGCTGGATGGAGATAAAAGTGTAACGTGATAGTGCTAGAGGAACAGGATAGAAGGATACAAGTGATAAGAGCGATCCTAGATTGGGAGTGCCCTGCAGAGTAGTGATAGTTAGTCCAGGAACAGTCTGAAAAGATGCGTCTTCAGACCAAGGCGGAAGATGGGCAATGACCGGGTGGTACGAAGAGGGACAGGGAGTCTGCTCCACCGCTAGGGAGCTAGAATGGAGAAGCTCCGTGGTCGGGATGAGTGAGAACCGTTCACCTGGATGGCAGGGGTGTGAGTTGCCCTGCTGCAGCAGAGCGGAGTGGTCGAGCAGGAGTGTAGGGCTGAATCGATGATAAAAGCATACTAAAAGCATCTCAGTCACAATATTCCCGTTTCATTCCTGCACGTTTTTCCAATGTACTTGATTTATTAGATCTTTTATAATAAAGAATATAATGGATGACAACTTCATGAGCAATGTCAATTTTATGTGAGATGGAAAACTGGATGAGAACAGATTTGTTCTCCTCCAAAATATTCAATGTCACCAACCTGATTCTTTTCACACCGCAGCCCACAGCTGAGCTCTCTCTCTCTCTCTCCCTCTGTCTCTCTCTTCTCCCCCCCTCTCTCTGAAGAAAACATGTTTGAGTTGTACTTGTATCTCCTATTATGACATTTTGACCTTAAGCCAATGACATTTCAGACTATATATTTATTTACTTGTGGTAATGTGAAACCTAATGGCATAATATTTGCAGAATATTACATCTGTAATGACTATACCAGGCTTATCAGTTCAAAATTTCTTCTCTACCTTGTCTGGATAGGATTATAGCAGTATTCATGCACTCCAGAAATTGACATTTTTCTTTTTAGAAAAATGTGTGTTCATGTCAGGCCAAAGTAGTTTTACAACATACTCCTTCACAAACACATATACTAACCATCACATGGTGCTATCATATCATTCAGAACAACCACAGCTCACAGTACAGTCAGAAAAATACACAAAGGCTTTGTCTCCTGTATCATAAAGGTATTCCTTGTGTTTCAGTGCAGAGAGAGAAAGAGAAGAATTTGGTATTACTTGAATATGTAGTTGAAGGAAACCTGTGTGAGATTTGATTTCAAACAAAAATTTCCTCAATGGGACAAACATCCAACCAAAACTATCAATCAGCTGGTCTTGAGGCTCAGTTGGAACAGCTAATTATTATTTCACAGATTTGGATATCTGTTCCAGGTGTAATGCAGTTCTGGAGGTAATTAAACTAAATTGTTCTCTATAATATACGATTAAATAAAAATGCATCCATCCATCCATTGTCTATACCCGCTTATTCCTGGTCAGGGTTGTGGGAGGAGCTGGAGCCTATCCCAGCAAGCATTGGGTACGAGGAATATACCTTGGATAGTTTTCAGGGCACACACACCAGTGACTCACACACTCATACCTTGGGGCAATTTAGACTCTCCAGTTAGCCTAACTGCATGTCTTTGGACTGTGGGAGGAAACCCACGTCGACACGGGGAGAACATGCAAACTCCACACCGCACCACTGTGCCACCCTAACTAATACAATAAATAACCAAATACAAGCACCTGCAATATCGAGCAAACAATGTATCAACAGGTGATCACAAAATATTGTGCACAAAAACAACAGCATTACCACTGACTGTGAAAGGGGAATTATTCTGTTCTCTCTGCTTCACTGAAAACACAAACATTTGTTAATATCAATTCTGCTTCTTTACAAGCAAGTTTACAATACAGAATTTATATTGCTATTCCAGGGGCAATTTTTCTTTGAATGTAATTTTGCATGGATGAGTTGTTGACTTGTACACTTTATATTTAGCATATTCCTACAGGTTATAAAAAGGAAATTAATTATAACAATTGGAGAGACTGGGGAACTTCTGTTTGTTTTGGCTACGGACTTTTTGAATGAAATTGCATTTACTGGTTTGTTGCAGCATTTGAATGTGTGTGTGTGTTTGTGTGTTTGTGTGTGTGTGTGTGTGCATGCACATGTTTAAGTGTATATATAGCCGCGTTTCCACCAAAATTACCCGGAACTTTCAGTCCCAGGAATTACTTTACCAGGAACTAAAAGGTTCCTTCAGCCAATGGTTGTCTGCGTTTCCACCGGGGTCTAAAGTACCGCGAAGATTAGGCAAATTAGCCCACTGACGTATGAAAAAGCGACGTTGTCCTCGGTCCATGTGTCATATGATTTCTTCTGTAACCTCATACTACCACCGAAGTAGCCTACATTATTTTCTAATAACCGGGACAGCCCGGAGGGGTTTATTCCACTTATATACAACAGGTTACCAACAATGACTGTATATGGTTACTTTTGTATTTATTGATTTTCATATATCCTCTCAAACGCATTCATTATGTTTTTATGCGAACATTCGCTTTCATGTCTTGACATCCGAAGCGACAGAATGCATTCACATTTATATGTATAACTGGCAACAACAGCAGAAAACATGCACACGTTGTAAACAATTTGCTGTTTGATTACTTTCTCGTCGTCAATTCCATATAGGCTAATCGCAAAATGACAAGAATAGAACGAAAACTCAGACTTGCGTGAAAATGTAAATTAGTAGTGGTACAGCCACCGTTTGCTTTCCTTCGAAGTTACTGCTAGCCGAGCAGCGAAGTATGCCCTCCAGATGTGAACCATGCACCATAAATTAGTCCATAGACTTCCTGGTCTTTTCGTGGAATTGAAAAATGGCAGTAAAATTGAGTAAAATTACGGCAGTCTGAAAAAGCTAAAGGGAAGATTACTAGAATTAACCTGTTATTTTACCCTGACAAAAAGTGCGGAAGGTGATTTCCATTTAATTACGCAGAACTACCGCATACCTCACATCTGTATCAAACGTTTTGAGTCAATTACAACGGGCTAACAAAGAAAATCCGGAAGAAAATATTCAGGAACCGAATTAATCCGTTTGAATGTTTTAGTACGTAATATGCTGTCCCAGCATGAATGCTTAGCATTTTATAAAACGAATACTAAAGCAAGAAAAGAGCAGAAGAGCACACGTTATAATTCCAAGACGTTGGCAGGCTATAACCAAAAGTAGGCTACTGCGCCGCATAACATACAAGTTTGATTTGAAGTTATTATGAAAATAAATTGGTTTGCCGCTGCATATTTTCAAACATGGCGGGTAATGGCGGAAAATAAATACAACACAAATTCTGCGAGTACTCGACCAATCAGAAATGTTCAGCGCTGCAAGCTCCACCCAAAAGGTTCCTGTACTTTCGGAAAGTACTACCCCCCGAGCAGGAACCTTTTGGGGGGTAAAATAAAGCCCCAGGAACTAAATTTAGACCCTAGTTCCTGCGGTGGAAACGCACTGAGTTCCTCAAAAGATTCCTAGTTCCGGGGTATAGTTCCTGCGGTGGAAACGCGGCTTTAGTGCATAACATTGTCTTTTCAAATGTGTCATGTGTAGTATTCATCTAATACGACAAGAAGCTATAATATGAAACCTCAATAACTTACATAGGATAAGAAATGTATATATCAGCTGGAGTTTGTGTTAGCTGCTAATTGCTGGTTATGACTGGTAAAAAATAATCAGAGTCTGGGAAATGTAAAGCTTTCTGGACATTCAAAAAATGTTGGGCTGGTTTCACAGACAGAGTTTAAGCCTAGTCCATAACTAAATTCTTTTTGAATGGAGATTCTTCATACAAAAATGCAATTTAGCCTAAGACTAAGCCGAATCTGTGTCTATGAAATTTGGCCATAGTAAATAAATAAATAAATAAAATTGAGAGCCAAACAAAGTGGCTCTTACCCCTTTATAACCCTCCAGCACAAAGAAACAATTTAGATTGTTGATCAACTGAGAAGCTGCCAATACAAACTTATGAAGCATTCAGCTTCAAGTCAGGGACGGCCCACTCCCATGACATGTCCTATCGCTGTGGATGAAACAACACAGTGCAATACCACTGGTCGTTTTCTAGAATAGTCCTAATTATATATATTTTTTTCTTATGAATAGACTATTTTTACTCTGTCAAATTTTGATGGAATTGAGGCCTGGAGATGAGCTTGATATGATCAGCAATTTTTTTTTGTCTTGCTCATAAATACATTATTATGCACTGCAGGTTAAAGCCACATAATGTATTGCCTACTATCCAAATAAGTCTATTTGCCATGGTGAATGGCATTTATTAGCCTCAGATATACATATTTTTGCCTTTCTTCAGTAAGCGATGATTCCTCATTATTCATAAAAAAAGTTTCAATAAACAACTAATAATGAAAGTCCTGATAGGTTATTTAGCTGAGAAGGGGTTTATATATGCACAGTACAACGAATGCACAGAAAAACAAATTGCATTTTTCTTACTTAATTCATCCTGCTGTGCAAAGTATATGTGTATTTGTATATTTCATGTTAATAGTGATTTTTTCTTTTCAGATGTCAAAAAAATGCTAGATTATGTTGTTATGCATCACACCTAGCTGCCATGCCTACTATAATCTGCCTAATCATTTATCAGACAAACCTTCTGGACACATTAGTCTGCAAAAAAAGAAAAGAAGAAGAAAAAAAGGAGAGACCTTAGCACAAACTGTGATATCAACATTGTTTCTTGGTAACATCAGATTGCACAGGTAAAACCTTTTATATATTTATTTACTTTTAGGTATGCTCCCCCCCCCCCAAAAAAAAGAAAAAAAAAAGAATACACCAATTTGTATGCCTGTGCATTGTGAAAACCAACACAGTGTGGGAGTGCTGGAAATATGCTTTGCATTGCCCCCAACATCACCCCGTACCCCTGCTGATATAACAAAGATTGATTTAACACATTCCAAATTAATTTACCTGTACACATACAACCATTCTTCAACTATTCTTACACATTATATCTTAAAAAATGCCAGTCACATCTTAACATTATATTATATTATACATACTGTTAGTTTGTCATATCATCCATTTTTACACAAATCACCCTGCTAAGTAGAAAATGGGGTTTTGGAGGACTTAAGAACATTAATTTCAACATTCACATAATACTATTCTTTGAATTGTGAATAATGTAGAATGCCAAAAAAAAACCCTGGATATTAATGGAATATCAGTACAAACCTGAAACATCAGCTTACAGATGTATTTCACCCATATATTTTAAAGAACTGAGCTAGCTATTTGAATAATGGTTCTACAGAGACATAATTTTGCTGGTTCATACACTCTTATCTCCGACCACATTAAAAAGCTGAGAGGCCGGGACTGTAGGGAGTATTAAAATGTCTCTTCACTCAAAATATGATTGAGATCTGTGGGATTAACAACTGATTCGTACATTACATTCTCCTCTTTCATACCAGTGCACTCAGGATGTCAAAGTAACAGAATGTGAAATCTATAGCCACACTCTTTATATGGAAAATTATCATGAAAAATATTAAAAATTAAAGAGGCTGAAAATGGAATAAGGAATAGACAGACTGAATCACAGAGCTGTGTCCCATACCCCCCCCCCCCCCCACACACACACACACACACTCTGTGTGTCAGGAATAAGGAGACAGCAACGCTTCTGGTTTTTGCATCAGCATTCCTAGTGTTCTAAACTTTGCACATCTTTGATTTTTCTTAATTTAGCCCCACTATGGGAACAACTAAGAGTGAAGAATCTAAGATAACTCAGGAATAAATATACTTTCCTCTTCATGCAGTTTAAACCAGGGCTTGCACATGCTGAGGCATATCTCTCCCTGACCAGAAAGAGCAATGTTACTTTCCCAGTGTTGTACAAGCAATCAGAGCTACACTGATGACATCACAATTACCATTATCTTCTCTTGGCTGTTTGCTATGTCAGTGAGGGCATGTTCCCCTTTTGTCTTTTATACAAAGCTCAGTTTATGTTTTAGTTAAATGCTGACAGGCAGCAATGTGTGTTACACAGCCGGGCTGACTGTGCCCACAGTTCCCCTCTAGAAAACTGAGGTGACAGTTTTGTGCTGGTTGCCATTGTCTTTTTGTGTCATGTAAAGGTCAACCTGACTCTGGCTGTTCCCTCAAAAAGAAGCATAATTTGCTTCATTGTTGATTTTAAATCAGTTTTGACCTCCATGGCGCACATCACATACTTGTTCTATGTCCTTCTCAAAAGTGAATTATGTACCTCATTTCTCTGGTCATTGTTATATTTATACATAAACTAGTGCCTCTTGTCCTCTTTCACAGGGAAAGTGCCTTTACATCCCACCACTCGCTGCTCCATTGCCCTCGCGCAACTCTTTAAAGGAAGGAGTACAAGCGACACCTCCTCTCCCCCGAAGAGGGAAACATGATAAATCACGTGTGACATTAGCGTTGCCGATTCTAGCAGATGAAAAATTTGATTCAATTTGAACAGGAAGCCGTGTCCCATCAGCAGATGCTGGGAGTGTGGATGGATTTCCCATGAGAGTTCTCGTTGCTTCCTTCTCTCCCCTCTCATCTCTATTCCTTCTCTTCTTTGTCTGATATCAGAGCAGACTCCTTCCCGACACCATGGGAAATGTAGGCAAGGAAGTAAGAACTGTCTAGAATGCTCTTGGACATGTCTGTCACAAAGCTGCTATATCGCCACACATGTAACGATAGTCCTAGTAAGACTGACTAACAGTGGACACCAAAACCGAGAAAACAACCATTTGAAGCAATGCCAGTCAGAAATTCCATACACAGCCAAAAGGTAGCATTCAGCTGTGTCACCAGAGGATTTCTATAGCTGTAGACCAGCTGGAGATTCATTAACAACACATCACTGAATAATTGAAGGCTTACCATTAGACTTCATTCTGAACAATACTCTTCTAATAGATTTCCATGTCATATGCATATTCTTGTTAATGAAGGCTTTCTTGTTCCCTTTTTCTTAAAAACTGGACATCCAAAACTAAATCAATTAGAGCCCAGAGAGAGCCCAGAGGTTACTCTTTAACCTCCTCGAACCTGGACCATGTTTCTGCGTGCATTTTTGATTTCTCACTTGCTATTTTTAACTAATAGCACCTATGGATAACAATGGAAACTAAGCAATGTCTTTGAACAGGAAGTGGTCCTTGAAAATAAAGAATGTCCTCGCATGAGGACACAGGGTCTCAGGAGGTTGAGAGTCAGAAGTACATAATCATATTTAATATTAAATAACATGGCATTTGTGAAGGTCTTGTTTATAATCTCGACGAGCTGCTTTTCTTCCTGCCATTTGACTATGTAATTCCCGGGCTTCTAGGTCCATCCTAGATTGACATTCTCATAAATATAACTGTGTCACTTCTCACAATCCGAAGAGAGGTCCAAGCTGACATTTAATTAATTTACAATCAAGAGGCTTCATTAAAATATTTCGCTTCGGCAGTTCAGTAGGACACTTAACTCAGCAAAGCTCCCCTCTCTGCACCAAGCCAGAGAGATCTGCTGAACAACAGCTTTGAGCCCAAAGAGCCCCGCGCTTGTGTCTCGGGAGCCGGTCCGTTTACCGCCAATCGATATTTCACTCGGCAAATGGATAAAGGCCGAGAGGTGGTGAACAGAAAAGTCGCTGGCAGGCAGGGCCAAGTCATCCTTAATATTAGAAGCACTGCAGATCTTATTTACAGCTGTGGGGGTCCTGGGGGACCACTGTGTATGCTAGTTCAACTGCAATCCCAGAATTTTAACAGGCTGTTAATTGTTTTTAATTAGGTGATTTTCATGTTTTAGAACTGGGGTCCCCAATCTTATTCAGAAAGCGTCAGTGTGGGTGCACACACCTGACTCTACTAATCAACCACTAGAGTCTTTGCTAAGCACCTTGATTAGTAGAATCAGGTGTTGTAATGACGTTGGAAGAAAACAATGATAACAGGGTTTCGGTCCCCAGGACCGAGTTTGAGAACCATTGATTTACAGCATGTCCTTTACCATTTACCTCCAGTAATCAATGAGGATTTGGCATTAACATTTGAGTGATGCACAGTGGCGAGTTGAGACATTATTTAGCATGTCCACCATTTACTCATAATCATAGGTTGCATACATTTGAACTCTCTTGCAGAAATAAGGAGGTGACATTGTGGGTGGTCGTTCCCGAAAGCAAGTGTCTCGCCTCCTGACCCACTTTACTGTTAGATTAAGTGCTTATAGAGCCTTTTCTTAGTACATGCTCTCAAAACTAAGTGTGCTAGCAGATGAAGCATTTAATTCCACATTATGAGAGCCATGCCCCATAGGATTAGGATTTGGCTTGGATTTGCTTAGGATTTGAACCCTTAACCATCCCCATATTGCATACGTACGGGGATAGTGATATGCGTGTCTTACGTTTGTCCTCATGGGTACACAGACCGCCGATCAGGCCTTCGCCATGGCAACCGGCATGTTGTTTGTGGAGAAGTGGTCGCGGTGGAGGAGGCTGAGGAAATACCGCAGGCCATCTGAATGTCACCACCCATGGATCATTCCTCCATCTTCAGCCTCCACCTTGTAGTTTGGTAAGACGATGAAAGACCACGAGGCCACAGTGGCATGTTTAGCATCGACATGCCAGACAGCGAGCCGTTGTCCTGGATTCAGCGGCACATTCGAATGGTAACCACGTTTCCTGGGATGCGCCTCTCAAGTGAAGCCTAAGTAGTGTTGACAAATCATACTGCTCGATTAAACACCTCAGTGGTCATGTGACTTCTCAAGAGCTCTTTGCCATGCAATTTGCCGCTAAGTAAACAGACGTTTATCTCTGTTAATCCCCTTCGAGGAGGGCACTTTGGGGAGATTATCAGTCCGGATAATTCCTTAGGGGCATCATACTGAGATGCTGTCACATTTCTGGATCGTATAATCAGCCTCACAGACAATGACATGGAAGCTATAATATAGTCACAGTGTTAAAATGCACTGGCATGTGTATTCCAGCTAAATTCTGTTCGTAAGGTCTGCAGAAACCATTCCCACCTGCCAGGTGTGGGTCGCCAGAAAAGAGAGGTTAACTGAAACGAGCCCACGGTCTCCTATGACCCGGAGCAAGGGCCCAACATGATTGGGCAGTGACCTGATTGGTCAGGCTTCAGGAACAAATGAAACTCAAGGATAAAACTGTCACGCTGGGCAGTGATTTTTAGTGCTGTGCAAAAGCATGATGAGCGAAAAACCCAAAGGGCATCCCCAGCAATTTCCTGCTTACAGCCGACTGTAACCAGGAAATTTTGGCCCAGGCCAGAAGTGGTAAATACATAATCTATAGACTACAGTTAAATTTGAGAAGAATTAAAACTGCAGTCTAGAATAACCTGAAGGCCTATTCTAGATCACGGTCAGTGATAGGTACTTGGAATCAAGTCCCAGACAGCACACTGAGGAAAGCGATATAGGTAGGTAGCTGCAACATAGCGTGGATGTAGTTTACCCATTGGGCAGATGTCGCGGCTACATTGCCTACCGATGCTCTGGAATAGAATCAGATTTCTATTGAAAGTATCAGAACAGAACATTGCATCACGCAGAGCGTGAGCGAGGAGTGGAAAGGATATACTTTGACAGGAGAGCAGAGCGGGGTTTCAGAGGATGGAGCGTCAGTTTTTTCTCTCTCTCCAGTTTTGCTTCAGCGTCACTCGCTCGCAAGCTTTGTGCATGAACAGGCAGAAAACTCAGCAAGGGCCTATGCAGGCCTATGCTCCTTCCCCCTTTACCCAACTCCTACCCCGTAGCAAGCATTTAGCAAAATAAGCAGTTTGTTAAATATTTTCGCAAGGAGTCTGACACATAGGTGTGCTATAAAACTATATTCAAAAGAGCAGAATGAAGAGAATGTGACAACTTATAAAACTGTTTTTTTTTTAACATAGCATTCATTTACATAGCTGGATATATACTGAAGCCATGCAGGTTAAGTATCTGGCTCAAGGGTACAACGGTACAGTCCTATGCAAGAATCAAAACTCTTTGAGATTTAGGTTTCAAGACCTGTTCCCTACCCATTATACTGCACTGCCACCCATTATGCTTCTCAATACTATTCGCTGTTTGATTTTCTGCACGCTGTACAGAAGCGAGCAACATTTCCTACCTCTCCTCTCTGCTCGCATACTCTGGTATCAAGTATCAAACACGACAGATCGTTTGCACAGGCATAGAAAAAAGAAAAAGTGACAACAAAAAAATGAAATGTTTTTCATTTTTGTTCCAGACTTAAAAGTCATAAGTTTTATTCTTGAAATCAATATTTTACTTTATTTCTTTGCCCTCAATCGAAATGTTTTGCTTGATAATTTTGACACTTATCTGTGTCAAAGATATGTTTTCTTTGATAATTTTGACACATCTGATTCTGTGGCAAGGGACACAGCCGTGACATCTTCCCAGTGGGTAAACCACCCACAGACAGAGCACAACAGAGCGCCTACATCAGCCTCACATTGCTGTGCTGTCAGGGGTGTTCAGCACACGTTCAAAGAATAATGTCATGTGTAATATTACACATGCTGTTTATATATATGTATATAATGGCTGCATCCATTTTTCTCTTTTATTATATTATAATGAAGATATAAAAACCATCAAAAATGATTTCCGTTCACACAAACACACTCAGAGTTATGATTTTTGACCCAAACTGTATAACGGGGTTTGAACCTTTTCTTGGTATTAGAACACTTTAAAGGCGCATATGGAAAGTGCAGCGCCACTCATCACAAGTGCTTAAAGCACTCTAATTTTAAAATCTCCTTATCTCTCTAATCTCTCTAATTTTAACCAATCATGTCATTTTCTTAACGCAGCCGATATGTCACCACTAGTCCAATGACAATTTCGACAGTGGAGAAATAGGTCTTGCAAAAATGTCCTGGAATTTGCGATTTCTACATGAAGGAATAAAAACCGTTAAGTACAAGTAGATGTAGCAAGAAAAAACAGAACCTCCTTGAAAGTCTTCTCCTCTCAAGACCTGTTAAAGAGATATAAGCAAGCGATAATCCATGATGAGTTGGTTAGCTATCGATAAACCATGACGACACAGAGGCAAATAATCCCCGACGTGAAGTAAAGGGGCGGGGGGGGGGTTGCCGCTACAGGTCTTTATACAGTGGGACCCCTTGCAGAGGGAAGAAACCCACATGGAGAACATGCAGTCCACACAGAAAGGCCCAGGGCAGTTTCAAACCCACAACCTTGTTGATGTGAGGCGACGGTGCTACCCACTGCACCACGCTACCCCGTTACCCATAATGGCGGTCTGCTATTCAGAAATATCAGAATGTTATGTAGAATGCCTGACGTGGCCAATCAGAATCGAGCATTCAACAAAGCTGTGTAACAATTGCGGAATAGTGAATTACCTAACCTACACTGGTCTGGATTCAATCGGCATTTGTCCTTAAAGTCTTGTCTTTTTCTTCACGAGTACAATTTTCAAAATTCAGGAAAATGAACTTGCTGAACATTGTGAAAAGAAAACAAAGCAAGGCATAAAGACAAATTGACTGAAGCCAGACCATTGCCTGTGTTTCTGAACATGTCATAAAGAATTAGGGAGACGTAAAATGCAATTAGGCAGAGACACCTATGGTTGATGTAGAATCAATAAATTAATCTTAAAAGGCAGGCCAGCTTTTGCTTGTTTTAACACTTTAAAGAGGGGGCTTTATTTCCAGAAATGGTTTAAGCTGAAGTTAAATTAAATTCCACCTAAAACTCAAGGGTTTTGTTTTGTGAGAATCCCCTTCTGTCTTCAATAAACACCATTATTTCCAAAATTATATACAGTACAGACATGGTTCAAAGCTTAAAATAAAGAGCACATTTGTACCAAAATGAACAAGTCCCATGATACTATGGGAGGCTCACTCTGTAAACAAACAGGACATACTTATTCTGGAAAACAACAAAGAAATACAAAAACTGTTTTGTAATTTCTTTATTCTGCAGTGATTGTATGCACTTCTGATACCGGGTGGAACCAGATTTCTTTTTCCAGTCGTACCTCAGGATATACACAACATGAGGATAAAAGTTGTAGTGGATTGAATGAAGCAGTAAAATATGACACCCGTTTATACCAAAGGTGGGCCCAAGTCTTCCCAAAACCTCTCCAAATGGCACCAAACCTCTCCAAATTGGAATATTGTGTATATATCGGCATGGGGAGTTATTGGATTGTGGAATACCATGATCATCAACATGGGATGTAAATTTCAGCTTTTCTTTGGGGAATGAGACTGCCTTGTTATTTCTTTTGTTATCTCTACTGGTTTTACCAATCGAGACAGGTTTTTTTTTTTTTTGCATCAACGTGTAAAGAGTCTACGCTTTACAGCGGTGTAGGTGTTACAGCAGCGCACCTTGAATCAGTGACCGATGAAAGCAATCATTTAAGAGAATGCTATTTTTCACCTGCCAGCAACTTGCAGGAAATCACTAGGATAATTTCCTCATACAGGGAATGACTGGGAAAAGCCTGGCTTTAAATGACAGGTGAGCTAACAGAAGGTGGCAGTGTTCTGCTTTAGCCCCAGTGGTGGTGACATGCTGAGTCGTGGGGTGTCCTGAACATACCCAGATTTTTTTTTTGACTGATACATACAAAAATCGAAGGTCCCACCCACCACTACTGCTACACTACTCTGAAGACTGTACCCCCCCTTTTAAAATTGGCTTTTTAAATTCAAAAGAGCAGAATATTTCCGTAATTCATGAGTAGGAGCCGAAACACACTTTTTGTCACCGGGGCAAAGCCGCAACTCGCAGTGCTTAAAAAATTGTGACATTTCCCACTTCTGCACAGGCAATGCGTCTGGCTCCTGGGCGGGAGCGGGGCCCTGCACACAAAGAGAGATTTAACGCCGAGGAATATCCCCCTTGACTCCCTCTCCAATAATAAAAGCGCGATATTTCGGCTGTGCGATCGGGGGATTAGGCGAACCGCTAAAGTGCGCCTTCGCGCAGGACGCCGCTCTCAGCGAGCCGCGGCAAATTGACAAGTTGAGCTGCGAAGCCAGTCCTGGGGAAATTGCTCGGACGATCAGTCTTTCGAACGCCACTCTGATGCCCGAGAAAGCCGGGGCTCGATGCTGGCGCTCGGGGGAATGGTGAATCGCTGGCCCTGGGACCCCTGGGGGAAGCTACGTTTCGCTGAACTGCAGGCACATGAATCCGAGCACGGGGGACGTTCGTTTTGTGAAGCATCCCGCGTCCGATGAAGGCACGGCAGCCGAGGTCAGAGAAGAGACCAGGCGCCGTGCTGCTGAATCCTTGTGATCTATGCTCGCCAGCGTTTGCTCGGGCCTGGAGAAATGAGGCTCTGTAGAGGCTGCTGGGTAGAGCTGTCATGTGCTGCAAATTACTCTGCATCAAACCAGTATTTTTTTTTTCTTCACTGTTGTGAACCCAGGCCTGGATAAAATAACTGTTTGTCTTCATTTTTTTACACTCACAATTAAACATTTTTCTTTTCTTTTGAAGTAATGGTTATTTATTTATTTATTTATTTATTCATTTTGGCGGCTGGCTGCATATAGAATAAGCAAATATGATTATAAAAACCTGATCATCAATAAATTCAATACTATCAATATATACATTGATAGTATTGTTAGTTGTCATCACAGATTTTGGCACATTGGCAGATCAGTGACACATTATTCACCTGAAATAAATCTGACTCTCGTTTATTGATGAGGCACACAGATGCCACCTTATTGTTTCCGGAAGAATTACCCGAAGATTCCACATTTGAATCCAGATCAAAGGTAAGATGTCAGAAGCATTATTTGCATATTGTTCATCCTGTAGTATGTATACCTTTGAACTCAATCTCACATAGTACCTCATGATATCTCTCTGATCTCAGATGAGCCCTGAAAATCACAGAAAGCAATATACTGCTTCTGCAGTGCAACGGACAAGCTTGACACTTCTCACAACTGTCATACCATGTTGGGGTGGCAGGTGTGCCACATAGTAAAAATGTTCAGTGTTAAATCAACTTTAACAGAGTACATATGTTCTGTATTGGACAATGTGCACTCAGTAGGAACACTCTGTTCCTACTGAGAGTATAACATGTGACCTCCCAGGATGTAGATGACTGTTATGACCGATTATGACCATGTGTTCTCAACCATTACAACAGGGATGCCCAACCCTACTCCTAGAGATCTACTGTCCTGCAGGTTTTCATTCCAACCAGAACAAAGCAGAGCCAGAGATCTCATTGAGCTATTCATTAATAGAATCAGGTGTGCCAAATTAGGGTTGAAATGAAAACCTACAGGATGATAGATCTTCAGGAACAGGATTGGGCACCCCTGCCTTACAAGAATGAATTAACTTCAGCGCTCACTGATCATGTTAATACATATTAAAATATATAAATTTATAGGATAGTTGTAGGTGATTGTATAATTATAATACATTAGTAGGAAGATAATGCTGGATAAGAAAAAAGTGCGGAAGAATACTTTGCGTTTCTTACCATAGCACCCTTTAGGATCCTGTTGACTTGGATAAGAAATTAGCATGGAAACACAACCGCTTTTCATAAGCTGTACTTTAATGGAAGTAAATGAAATGTTCATGATAGGCTGCCATCTAAATGTACAACTAAGTGCCGTTTTCACTGGGCCCTAATGTTTCCTAACTGCTGGCAAAGGAGAAATGTCAATGCAGCACGGTCTCAACAAAGCTATAACTGCATTATTGTATTTGGCCTAGGCTAGGAAAAACCATGCTTTGGCACTCCATTATGACAAACTATACTTTTTGCTAAACGAGAATAAAAAATGATTTGTTGTTCCGCGAGCTTTGCAATGTGTGTCATTTATATATTGTGCAAATTCAATCCCACAAAAGCATTGATAAATGTAACAAGGAAGGATAAAGATGTATATTTCATCAATGGTTGACATTTTAATTGCTACAGAGCAGAATATCATTGTTCATTACTTTCTATAGATTCTATTGTGTTTTTCAACAGTAGCTTACAATACAGTATATACCAATTATAGCCTTTGTATTTGTGTGTGAGTGTGTGAGTGTGTGTGTGTGTGTGTGTGTGTGTGCGTTTGTGTCTGCGTGCGTGAGTGTGTGTGTTTGTGAGTGTGAGTGTGTGTGTGTGTTTGTGAGAGTGTGCGTGCTCTTTCATGCTCAGGTACTCAGTGAAGGGGGCAGACAGAATGGAGAAATCGCTCCGGAACATTCCGACCCTCAGTGCCAGCTCCCCCTGCTGCATTACTAAGTGTTAATAAGCACAAGCGTTTGCGGCACAACTGACTGATTTTAATTCATTTTGTGTTACGGCCCCGAAGAAAAATTAATTAAAATCAATATTAATTCATTGCAGTCCCATCATAAGCTCCATTGTCTTATCCCTGAATCAAACTGGCCCAATAAACCCATTACAGATATTGGTGATTCATTACAATAAATAGTTTTTACTTCATCTGCTTCAATAGCCAGCCCAAATCATATCTTGTTGGAAGCTGTGCAGACACCTACAGAAATAAAATAAAATAAAATAAAATGAAAATAAAAAATACATGAATATATAAAGTTATGAGTTCCAGTAGCAAAAGGTCATCTTCCCTGTCCCTGACATTCTCACTGTGGGTGAGCTGGTGATTTATTTATTCTGCTTTACTTACAGTAGGGGCCATGAAGCCATGATACTGGCACAGAAAAAGTCATACGTTTTTCTATGTAAGGTTCTCTTTTAGAACTAACATCACTCATGGAACAGCTTCAATGTTGTACCCTCCCAGCCATGCCTTGAGTCGTAGACCATTGCCCATTCATTCCACACTATGAAATGCATTTAACAGTGAAGTGTGTGTGTGCTGTCTGTGTGTGTGTGTGTGCATGTATGTCTGTGTGGATGTGATATGGGTATGTGTGGGCATCTATTACTATCTTTGTGAGAACTAAGTGTCCCCACAAGGATAGAAAGATGAGGAAAATTATGCAAGGTGGGGACCTTTTGCTGGTCCCCACAAGTTCAAGAGGCTGTTTTAGGGTTAGAACTTAGGGTTAGGGTTACAATTAGGTTAAGGTTTGGATTAAGGTTAGGCATGTAGTGGTTGGGGTTAGGGTTAGAGGTTATGGAATGAATGTATGTCAATGGGAAGTCCTAACAAGTATTACCAACACAAACATGAGTGTGTGTGTGTGTGTGTGTGTGTGCGTGTGTGTGCTGGGTCAATCTGCATGAACACATGATAAGAATAAGATTCCAATTAAATGCAATGAATTTAAGCATCCTGATTGAGTGTGCACTTTGGTTAGCTCAGAACTGCAGTTGGCTAATCGACCAGACAGCATTGGAACATGGACAAGAAATGGACTAAGATGTCACCTAGGCCTATATTCAGTGGGAAACACTGAAACCAGCTGTAGCTTTCCCTTTCTACACACAACACTATTTCCTCTTTAAAGCGGCTAGCACGTTAGCTTCATGACGCAAATCTCCTCCTGCCACTGCAGCAGGCTCACAGCTAACGGAAATTCACAGGCAGCTGGAATGTCATTTCCAATTAATTACGATCCAGCAATCCTCTGTCCACATCTCGTGTTTGCTGACACTTAGCGCTTAAGCCCACTGCAGCCACCTCATCCTTATCCCCGCTAACAATGAGACAACAGATTACAACTGGTGAGCTCAATTTGGTGCTATCCCTCGCTGGTTGTCACAGCGTTATTTCCTGTTAATACTTTCGTCTTACAGCTGTTTTGGATGTCAGGATCCAAACAGAGGAGATTAACAGGTTGATTAACGGTGATATCACAAGCAACACCATTACAATGTGCTCCACAAAATGGTGTTGTGTAATGACCAACATACAGTTTATAGAAAGTATTATTGTTGTAATTTTTTTTATTTTTTTTATTGTATAATAGCACTGTCGCCTCACAGCAAGTAGGTCTTGGTTTCGAATCTGGGCCTGGGCCTTTCTGTGTGGAGTTTGCATGTTCTCCCTGTGTCCGCGTGGGTTTCCTCCGGGTATTCGGGGTTCCTCCCACAGTCCAAAGACGTGCAGGTAGGTTAATTGGAGACTCTAAATTGCCCATAGGTATGAGTGTGTGAGTGAATGGTGTGTGCGCCCTGCAGTAGATTGGTGACCTGTCCAGGGTGCATTCCTGCCTCTCACCCAATGCACGCTGGGATAGGCTCCAGCACCATCTGCGACCCTGAACAATAATAAGTGGGTATAGATAATGGATGGATTGTTATTATTATTAATAAATAATTTTCTGTCTCTCAACTTTGACAGGGCATTGTGGAAAGTCAGCCAAATAAAGTGCAGAAAAAGTGCATTTCATCATGCCCGCATCACTGCTTGGAAAGGAGGAGACCTGGCTCGCTGGAGGACACCAGACACTGACTTCCTTCAACATGTGGCCCATTTATTGATGGCATCAATTATAGATGGGCCGTTTGTGGAGCAGTTGAACCGAACGATGCCAGAGGGCAGCTGGAGGTGACGGGCGGGCATGGGTTTAGCCACCCGTGTCCTCCCAACACGGAGAGTGGGGGGGCTGGGGGGGCTGGGGGGGGAGAACCCCTCTTGTTTGTTATCATTTCCTCTTTTTCCCCATGGGAGGTCAGAGGTCACATGCCCATGGCGCAAATTATGCGCGTGCTGTCACAGAAGGGAAAGGACATCCGTGACTGACACCAACGCTTCAGCGGAGGACAGGTGTAATCCCAGCGAACAACAAACGAGAACCGAACGCTAACGCTGTAGAAGCGTACGGAGAGAGAATGCCAATGCAGGATCCGTGACTCTTTTCCTTATCAGTTCTGTAGGAACTGGAAAGGGTAAAACATTCTGCAATAGTAGTTCTCCCCCGTGTCTGATATTTAAACTAAACATGAATGCATGTGCACACACAAAGGATGAAGATCCTGGGCGTTGACTGGTCATTCAAATAGGTCACAATGTTAACTGGACTGAACGCACTCCATCTCCCTGATGCAGAAACACAAGAAAAAACCCAGGCATGGGGTTTCTGAATGTCAACTTTTCCCAGTTTGTGATTAATGATCTTTCTTCTGTACCTGT
Organism: Anguilla rostrata; assembly: GCF_018555375.3. Taxonomy (NCBI): domain Eukaryota; kingdom Metazoa; phylum Chordata; class Actinopteri; order Anguilliformes; family Anguillidae; genus Anguilla; species Anguilla rostrata. Next base: position 4,456,837 of record NC_057944.1, read on the forward strand.
TCAGTTTCTGGGGTTGGGTTGGGGTGGGGTGTTTCTTCACAATCAACTTCTGCAGATTTCACGTGTATCTCCAGAATTTCAAACTAGAACCCCTCCCAGTTATGCCTCTTCTGTAAACTTCTACCAAAGTATACCATGTGGAAATGTTTCCTTAAATAAACTGCATAGTGCATTTCATAAGTGAGCTAGCGTTCTTTGTTTAACCACTGCATTAGTACCTGCCATTGATGTTCCAGGAGCCACAGGTCAACGGTTGTTATTAAAGGGAGATGTTTCTCTCGTCTGAGTGGTTAGATAACGCTCCTTCAGTGCTGTGTGGCCTCTGGGGCCTGGGAATCAGTAAGTGGTGTGTGTGTGTTTTTGTGTGTGTGTGTTTGTGTGTGTGTGTGTGCAAACACATCTGAAGTGAGCACATGCCTCAGTTGTAGTGCTCACGATGTGTGAGGTCCAACAGGGGGCACAATTGGTAGCTCCAAATTGATAAATAGAAGGAAAATACCTACTTTATAATCTATATACTTTCAGTAAAACAAAACCAGGCTTGTGTCTTTGTCAGATGATTTGTGCTATAAGGGCTAGAGAGGCTGATACTTGAGGACTTGAATGTGCCTCAGTGATTTGAGGTTCAGTTCAGGACATTTAATGCCCGATGTCAGGCTGACGACATTTTACTATACCCCCCATCCCCTTTTTTTTGCCTGAGAAAACTGGGACATAATGATCACTCTTTGTTACTGACTATTATATTAATTGCAATGCACTGCACCTCAGTTGCAGAAATATCTTAATTGAATATTATTACTTACCACCCAAACCACACGCATCCCTGATTCAGACAACTGGCTTTTATTCACTTATTGACCAATTAGCAGCAATGAAATTGCTTGTTCACCAATTAGTCGATTTGCTCTTCATAGATTAAACACAATTACCATCAGAAAACGCGTGGGTTTATGTTAGGCTATTTACCATGATGAAG